>NW_004567106.1:25592156-25642347 GCF_000260355.1 Condylura cristata
TCGGCACTCCCTTTAAATGTGCTAGATTAGAAGGACGTGGTGCACAGTACGTCAGGTGGCCACATAAACAAAGGCCACAGAGCCTGGGAAAGGCTGTATTAATGTGTCTCCTGCTAGGTAGCAAAACGGCCAAACCCTTTCCACTCCTGCAGCAGTACGCAGCCTGACACAGCTAAACAGTCACCTCTCCTTCTCATTTTATACTCACCCAATGATTATAATTTGGTTTTCCAAGTTACTGTCTATGGGGAAAGCATGCTCAGTCATGCTGTCCAATTTCCTGCAGTAGGTCTCCCTTTCACAGTAAATGTATGATTGCTTTCTAGCTTACACATCAGTCTCTTATAAACTTAGCTAGCGTGAATCTGGCCCTGAGAGTGTCACCTGTTCTGGAGTATCTTAAAAGAATGGAGGTCCTTAATAGCAGATTCCAGACAGGAAGCAGCTCCGTTGTGGTGTTATGGTAAAGCTAGCTCTGAGGAATCCGGATTGACCAATGGCTGACTTTTCTATTATTAGCTGACTCCCCACCTCAAAACACTTGAATGAGTAGTGTAGACAGATTATAGTTTATTTTAACACTCCTCTTACTGTTTGTAACTATTGATATTAAAGAGCATTTTAAAGTTGCCTATAAATGTAATCGCAATAACTATGTGCCGAAAATTTACTAAGCTTTGTGCAAATACTTTGGGTATCAGTGTATTATCTCACTTAAACCTTACTATAACCTAGAAGCTAAGCATCATCATACCTATTTTACAGATGAAGAATCAGTAGGACTTAGCAAGTCTAAGTAGTTTATATAAGGCCACACAAAAAAAGAGATGGGTTAGGATTTGAAAGCAGATCTATGTTACACCCAGCATACCCTGTGCTACAAACAATGACCATACTTCTTTCTTGCTTATTTCCTTGGGATTCATTTCATGGAACTAAAGACTAAGTTATATAATGCTCTTTCCATCTCTGTGCACATGTGCTTGGGAGCTCTGCTCTCTCTGTGTAACTGTAGGAGGGAACAGCAGATCTTGAATTTGGTCCTGCCCACCCCAGGGCTCACGGGATCAAAGTTTAGCTTTACACAAGCTCATCTTACTACTCTTTTCTTGTCCAGATTCATTCTGTCCCAATTTTCTGCTGTAGTTTGGGGCTATTTTGGGCCTTTATTTTTTCATGAGTGCATGTAATACCATGGTAACCAAATTATATTTTCATTCATTCTCATTCCATTTTAGGTTTATGATTTAAATAATCCAGTTGAATTTGAATCAAATTACCTTATCTCTTTTGGATTTCATGGCTCCCACCCCACCCTTCCATATCTGTGTTTCTCATTTTAAGTTTCTCATTGAAAAGCTACTGGAAATGTGCTTTGGGAATAATGTGTATTCCTTTTCCTTTGAATTTCAAAGAACACTTGTAATTTACAATTAAAGTAAGCACCACCTTCATACGTCTTAGCAACACCCTTCCTTTCCTGCCTCCATACAAATCCATTGATAATGAGGGCAGTAAGGTAACAGGAAGGGAAATAATATTCTAGCAACCTATTTCTTTTTCCCTCAATCTTCTAACAATTGAGAGGAATATTTTGAAGCAATCACTCATGAAGTTCCCAGGCTGACACTTAGGGAGATGCAGATTTGTAGAGGACAAACATGTTCATTCACTGCCTTAACCAGGTAGGGGAGGACTGGCTTTTATGTTCAGTATTTATGTGCCTTACTCATCTGCACAATTCCTTAGTGACAGACATTTTAGATGTTCCCAACTTTCCACCATTGCAAACTATGCTGCCTTGAGTTGACAGTGGCAGTAAACGCTCATGTAACACTTTATACGTTACATCATATACACTGCTCTGCTCAAAGTAGCTTCTATTTTATTTAATTGTCACAAAGCCACCTGATGTCTGTACCTCATTTCTGATTTTGAATGGGAAACGAAACCTAGAGAGGTTAAGTAACTTGCTTACAAATCTGCTGAGAGGAAGAGCTGAGTCATGAAGCTAGGCTCTCTGGCTCTGGAGACTGTTCCTGACTATTACTCTGTGCTCATTCTTAGGTGGGAAGGTTGTGACAGAAGCTCAGGGAATGCAAGTTGCATGAGTACAAGGTATGTCCATCTATTAGGTGAGGATGGGCATTTCTGTCTGCCCAGAGACCCCAAGATACTACAGTACCCACATACTTGGAACAATGTCAGACACCTGGGACATGCTAGAGAAATGTTTATGGATTGAATGAACAAATACATGAATTGACAATTCAGTCAATCTAAATGAAAAAATCATGCATTGATTTGGTGCTACCCTTCTGAAGTGGGTTACTTGAGCAAGTATGATGTTGACAAGCCCAGGGTTCACACTGTAAACCCCCACATTGCAGTCTGGGCGGTTGCTTCATGCTTTGAAATTCCTCACTCTGACTTGAAAGCAAGTTCTGTTAATATATACAGCTTTGCTGGTGCTTAGCTCATACTTTTATACCTACGGGGGTGGCTAAGTTTCAGAGGGGAATGGATCCCTCTCTGTGTATGTAAAAGCACTGTAATTATCTTAGTTGCTTTGAAGCCTGAGAAAGGTGCAAAATAAATATTTCAAAAGCACTTATAATGAGAGGCATAAGCAACTCCTCCCAACAAACAAAAAGAATTATATCCACCTGTTCTGAAAAATACTGGAAGCCCTTGTCCTCACGGATACACTCATACGTTTCTCCAAGAACCGGATTGAAGGGTTTGCTCCCAGCTCGGAGGTAGCTCGAAGCATATGCAGACACAGCAAAGGCGGCCACATACACCTAGGAGAGGGAGGGAAGTACTTGTTATTTCTCTGTCACTCAGACATTTATTTTTACAAAGACATGAACAAAACAAAGCCTGATTTCTTTCTTTTTGGCTTATTTCTGAGAGCCAAAGATGAGTCTCTGGGTTTAAAAACAACCAAGCCAACCGGTTTAAAGTTGCAGCTTTAAAATAAAGTTCTCCTTGGCTTAGAGACAAATGAACCAGACATTTTCAAACTTCTTGTTTTGCTGCCTAAAGTTGGTAGAGACTTCCAAGATGGCAAGTTGGAGGCTGAGTTTGGGAGCTTTAAATGTGACAGTACCTGAGAATCCTGATGTCATCCTAAGGCTTTTGACAAAAGGTGAAAGATTTATACAACCTGAAAAGAAACCAAAGTATGCTAAGGCTTTTTTTTGGGAAGGAGGAGGAGGGAGACCATTAAAAATACGAAACTTCCTCAAAATTCAGGAGTAAGCATTTGTAGTTTAACCATCCACAATTTCCTTCTGTACCAATCTAAAATTCATTTTGAACAAAGAAAAATCTGAGTCATTTCCTGAGCCACAGGATGGGATGTGGTGCCTTTAAAAAGGTTCTGCTTTTCTGGAGAAGAAATGAAAAATCCAAAAGACAAAAGAAGGAAAACTATACAGGAACAAGAAATGTTCCCTTCACTATGAAGTTCTCTGCATGTCTATCACATCCCCTTTTGGGGCCCAAGAGATCCATTATTATTTTTACCTTCTTATTTGGTGGACAGGGGAGCAAAAATTAAACCTAAGATAGCAAATATTCCTTTCTAACACTGAGTAGCAGTCTCAATGTTTTTTCTTCCCAACACACATTATGTTTCTTAAATTGAAAAAAAAAAGTTGAGGGCTTTTCACAGATGTTCACCTTTCTTAGCAAAGGAAACTCACCTCCTGCCATCTTATACTCTAGAACATTCGAGAGCAGCAGATAGCTTACCAGAATCAATTAGCCATGCTCAACCCAGCCTTTGTTCCTGAAATCTGAGGGCAGCTTCCTTGAACAGCAAGGTCACACCACCCAGATGGAATGTAGAATTAACCTTAAGTGCCTTCACATTTACAATATAATGAAATTTATAGGAGGAACAATATCATTCAAAATGCTAGGGGGAAAGGAGGAAAGGGCAGGGGATGTGAAGCATCCTCCTTCTGGGTTGGTGACAGAGAGCAAGGTCAGGCAGGAGCATCAGCTGAACCTCAAGAGCAGGGAACACAATCCACTGGACCTGGATACCTACATTCATCCTGCACTTTCTCTCCTGAATGTATTGTGCTGGGCTGCGAAGCCTCTCCTCACAAGCCATCTCAAGGTCATTTACACCAGTCAATCAGCTGACATCCTAAGGGTCTCTAAAGAATGAAATACTTTTAATATACTTTCAACCTCAAAGTCAGTTGTTCCCTTTAAAGAAAAGAGTAGTCCACAAATGTAGACTTCACACTTGCCTTAGAAGCTATAATATTTGCTTCCCTTCATTCAGCAGAAATTCTCCGTGGAAAAGTAACACAAAGATTTTAAAAAGTCTTGTTTTTATTCTGCTACTCTCATTACCATTAGTTTCAAGACAGTCTCCCTGGTGTGATGTCTCTGGAGATGGTGAGGAATGACTAAGGATGTTTCTTTCAGTCTCTCTTAAGCTTTCCCCTTCATCTTCAAATCACTTAAGTAATGAAGTTTTAATGAGGTTAAAATGCAGAATGCTAAGGATTTGGAAAACAATCGAGTCCTCCATCAGTCACAGAGTGACATGGTTAGTTTTAGGTCCATAATGCTGAGGGGCCATGACAACTCCAACTTAACCAATCAGCAAAATCCCAGGACCAACACGGCACCTGGGGAAGGACACTGCTGTCCCAGGATCCCATATAAACATGAACCTCCCTGTTGAGCAGGTAATATAATGAGGAAACAAAAAGAGGAAGAGGTACTCTGTTTTGAAGAACAAAGTCAGCTGTGACCTCAGAAAGGGCTGTTTGGTCACACTCAGTACCAGGTTATCCCTGCCTGCACCCTAGACAGGACAGCTTAAGAAACAATGGAAGCCTTGTCACCTGTTTTGACATTATACAAAGTAGAGAATAGAGGTGAATTTTTCTAGTATGAACTTTTGAAAAAGGATTTTTGTAATGTATTCTATAAAATAAGAGAGGGTGAGAAGCATAGTACTGGTACAAAAATCTCTTCTGTGAACGACATTTGCTGAAAATCTAGAAGTTGAAGGGACAATTCCAAAAATAAACAAAACGTTCTCAAGGGAAATTTAGCCTGGATGAGAAAAACAGTTAGCTCGAGAAATTAAATTCTGTCTACCCAGGGTAGTAAAAGGAAACATGCAGACAATGCTCAAGATATGGTTCCCAGGCATATCAGAACAACTCCATGGAGGTTCTGAAGACAGAGGAAGCATGAAACCCAGAGCAGAAGGACTCCCCGCCACCAGCCATCACAGAGAAGTACCCCGCCATCAGCACCATCAGAGCCCCGGAAAATCGACCATGTGACTCAAAGCAGACATGATTCTGACATGACGCTGTCTAGAAAACCAGCGAAGGGCAAGCATGGGGCGTGGCCCAGGCCAGCAGGTGTCAGCTCTGCTGCCCTGGAGTTGCCTGGAGGCTCAGGGGCGGTGACCCTCACCATCCGCTCCAGGGCATCAGGAATGTGGGCGGCCTTGTCCAGAAGCTCACTGTACTCCAGCTCCTCACAGAGCCTCTGCAGCGTGTTCAGGGGTTCGTTGAGCTCCACCGGCATGGCCACCTTAGACAGGTCCTTCCCGATGTTATTTCTCAGGATGTTCCACAGGCTGATGTTACTGGTGTTGGGGCACGGTGCCGGCAAGCACGTCCTCCTTCTGGATGTGGATTCCCCACCACTTTCAAGAATGGGTCCTAAGAGGGAAATAAGCCCAATGTCCGAGGGGTTTTTATTTAATTATTTAAAAAAATCCAAGAATAAAAACTTCCTAACAGGGACGCTATTTTACTTTTAAAGTCAGTTATCTAAGTTATCTAAAATAGGAAGGAAAGCAGAAAAAAGGAAATGAATTCTAAATGGTTTCCTACTCAGAAGCTAATGTGTGTGTATGTATACAAAATAAAATCAGAAATTAGATGTCTATGCCTATAGCAGGTTTATACTATTAAACTTTTTTTAAAAAAGCACTTCAAATTCCTTTAAAAACTCAAATTCTTTTTAAAAATCATTTAAAATTCTGATAAAACCATTTGTGTTTATTACAAGGAATTTACAAGGGAATAGAAGTCATCTATTAACTCACCACCCAGAAATAACAGCCATATATATTTTGGAGAGTTTTCAGTTAGTGTTTTCTCCAACTATAACCAACTCATACTGTATGCATACTTTATGTTCTGTTTATTTAGTTAACATTAAGTATTTTTCTATGCTATTACAAATTCTGAAACCAGATCCTCCCTGGTGGCACAACAGGTTAAAGTGCAGCACAGCAAAGCTAGCCGCAGCCACTTCAGCACGAGTTCAATCCCCAGCCAGGGAGCTGACCAGCAGACCTCTCCTGACCCACCCGCTGCTCCCCTCAGCAGTGTACTTTGTGGATCTGCCTGTTCTGCTCCCCACTCTGTCTCTGTTGAATCTTCACACCACCCCTGCACCTCTGGCCTGTACACCAGTTCTATATGCATAAATAAATCTTTAAAATAAAATCCTGAAACCTCATTTCTAATGAATAAAAAATTCTATGCTCCAAATATGCTATAATTTGCTTACTCACTTATCTACTGTTGGCTTAGAAGTTTAAAAAAACTTTCTAGCAAGTACTCAATTTTATTTTTAAAGTAGGATATCTAAATATGAGGGAAAGCAGAAGGGACTTTTAGATTTGCTCAATGTCTTGCTGTATAACAAAAATGTAGTAAGTATTCGTATTCTTAGATATTTAACTATATTTCCTATTATTTTCTAAGCTAGAAATAATAGAGGGGGGATTTCTATATCAGACTACAAACACTTCTAGGCTTTTGGTTCATATAACCAGATGGCTTTTCAGCAAGTCCGAATCAGATTCCTGCTTCTCAACAACATACATGAGTGTTCATCTTCTCAGGTGTTGCCACATTTTGAATTTCTGGTAGATTGTTAGGTGGACAGTATTATCTTCTTGTTCTGATTTACATTTAAAAAATCCTACTGTGATCTGGAATGCTTTCAGGGACATTTCTTCTTTTCCAAATTATCTGCTTTCTTACTTACATATTCAGACTATAATCTTTCAATATTATTTTTGTTTCACAATTTAATCACCATTTGACATTTACCTTTAAATGTGTTGTATGAGGTTTTCTGATGAATGAAACATTTACATTTAAGGAAGATAAACCTATCAATGTTTCCTTTGTGAACATTTCCACTTCTCATGCTCTAAAATTCCTTTCCCATCCTTTCTGCGTCAATTTCAATTTAAATCTTTTGCACTATCCCAACATGGAAGAAAGTGGTATTTTGTTTTGCTATATTTATTAAAGCAGCCACTTAATTTTGAATTTGTTCACTTTACTCATTATGGAAAATATATGACTTACACAAGTATAGAGCTACAAAGGATAGTAGACTTTAAAAATGTTTTATGTAGTCACAATATTTTTATTATACTAATCTAAATCTTGAAGAAATTATTACCATTATTACTGTCATATATAACCAATGTTTACTCTATGGCAGTTATCTCACCTATTCTTCATAACAACCTCCTGAGATAAACAGTATTACTAGAAGAAATCCATAGGAAGAACTCTAAATACCTGGTATTTACTATGATCTCAGAGAAATTCCAGTGTAATCATTTATCAAGACTTGGTCCAATCCTATTTCCTTCTGTAGGCTAAGCTGTGTAGTAAGATACAAAGGTTATTTCTATATCTATTCTATTCAGCAGAGTAGTGATGTATAGAAATCTAATCTTCCATAAAGATAGTTAAAGGCAAGACACATGTTTTGCTTTCAAATACTGCCAAAGAAGAAAACTGGGCTAAACCTACAGTTTGTTCAAGTTAAAGCAACATTGGTCAACATTCTAGTAAAATGGCTGTGGAATAAGACAGAACCAATTTTAATCTCATCTGCCTTTTCTTGTTGGTAGAAGATTCTGGGACAAGTCATCTGTTTTCATCTCAACCTCTGACCCCTTTTCTCCCATGTACACCTGGGCTTCTTCCCTAAGAAGTCACAGAGCAGTCGGACTTGGGTGTTTGTCAATCTTCCTCATCTACACTGGGGGTTTTATAGTTTATGTGCTATTTGCCAAGGAAATAGTGGTGTGTCTTCAATTTTCTTCCAACTTGCCTCTTTGTTTTTCTAGAAAAGCAAGTACCACATAGACTTACTCCTGCATCAGTGGCCTTCTCTCTCTGAACTATTGGTTCTCAGACTTTTCCAGCAAAGGATTCATGTCACCAGAATCATTTCAAACAAGATATGGGATACAGTGAGCATCTGACTTCCAGCAGATGCTACAAGGATGTTTTCCCAGAGGACAGTAAAATTACCTGCCCTTGATCAGTAAAATTTCTGTGGGCTCTAAATTCAGCTGGCAGCATTTAGATAACAACTCATCATATCCACATATGCTTACTGAGCTGAGAAGCACACAAATATCTAAAAGGACTGACATGGTTGGCCTCTGTGTAGGTATGAACACAGGTGGTCCTCTGGTATCTGGTGCATGGTACAGACAACTACAAGAAACCCAGGCACACTAAGTACCAGCGCCAGGGCACTGGATGCTCCAGAACCCATGCAGAGGACATGGGCTGACTCTTCTGAAGGGCACCTACCCAGACAGATGTCAGGCTGCCCAACGAAATCAGCACTCTGTGGGGCTAGCCAGGCACTCCAGGCTCCCCATGGTTCAAAACAACACTTTCTCCTGGGAAAAAACATCATTTTTCCCCTGGGATCAACCAGTAATAAAGGGACATCTTAGGCTACTTTAAGGTCAACCCCCAACCCCCATAGGACCTGGCACTATACTGATTTCAATGTGTTTTCTTGAAGAACCTAAAATTAAATTACCACTTAAAGCAAATCTTTTCTTAGAGATGAGCCCTAAAGAAGTTCTAAATGAAAACCACTAATTACCTAGAGGCAAAAAGCTATATTCTAGTACTTTTGCAGAATATTTGCCCATATAAGGGATATTTGTATCATTAATTGTTGCCTTTTATGTAATGACTGGTATACCCTCTTTTTATAAAACAGAAATTTGTACTAGCAGACATATCTATTGCAGTAAAGACAGTTTTCACATGTGAGTTCTCTTTCCTGTCTTAGATTATAAAACCTTGAGGCTGGTGACTATGTCTTAATTTTCCTGTAAGTACTTGCTACGATCTCAGCTGGTGAGAGATACTCTCTGTATAGATGCTTATTTGTAATCTGTGACGATCTAAACTATCAGAGAGTAACTTAAATCTTACCCAAGGTTTGTCTCTCATCTAAATCATTACTGAGGTTGTCTAAGGAAAGGTTATCACTTATGTCACTGACATATGAATCATCTTCAGAAATCTATGGGAAAGAAGAAAAAATTTAGAGTTACAAGAGTAAACAAGTCAGATTTTCACAAAATCTTGACTCCAAACGATCACATATTTTAAATCTCACATTACAAAATATGAACATAATTTTGGATGCTGTTTTTGTAGCAACGCAACACACCAGTCTGCCTAGAAGATGTTCACAGCAATCACCTGTTAGTGAAATTCTTATACTTTCTTGACTTGTTTTCACAAGGAAAACAAAGGAAACTCAAATTGTAGTTCTTGTAATAATCCATATTAATGCTTTTTCAGAATGTGTTAGTGCTTGCATAAATAAGCTATAATTTGTCTTTTAGATAATTGTTAAAAAAAGACTCTCCTATAGAAATTAATAGACAAGATTATAGTAAGAGTACCTCTATATCAAAAGGGCCAACTATGATACTTGCCTATTAAGAAAAGTATGATTTTTATGCATCTATTTAAGACATTACCACTGTATAGTATAAGTTAATTTTTTGTAAAACTAGTCACATTTCAATCATTATTTGCTGTACATTTATATAGGCCAAATGCAATGACTAAACAAATATATAAGATGCTAATTTCTAGTTCTGTAGTAAAAATACTTTATTATAGTAAAAAATTATTACCCTGTAATTAAAAAAGGTAGAACAAATCAAGTTAACAGAAAAATAGGCAACAGCACTTTCTACTTTTGCAGCCTTTCCCCCCTAAGATCATGTATCCTTTCTTCTTTTGGGAGGGTATGAGTCATAGGAAGAGCCTCAAAATATCATGGTAGAAAGGAACCACTGAGTTTTGTGCTTCCAAATATAGGTATTTACAGAACGGGTAAAGCAACAAAAGAGATTTTGGGCTACCTCACTAAAACAGTGCTCAAACCTCATTTTCTGAAGAGCTTGGAGATAATAGAACTTCCTGTGCATCGAAAAACTCAGACAGGGAATCAGTAATGGACAGTCTACTCTCGTTAGAAAGCTGATGAACCAGAGCTCGATTGTCATCTCCAGAGTTTTCCTATTTGAAACACAAAAACAAAAAAAATACACATATTTAGAAACAATCTCAAGAGAAGCAAAATAAACCACTAATTTCATTGCATGATGCACAAGGTCACAAGCCCATGCAAACAAGCAGCTCAAAGCAGAGGTCAGCTCCACCGTTAATGAGAAGCAAGGTTCACACAAAACACAATGAAAAATGCAGGTATCCCCCACATGGGCACCTCACTTATAGGCACTATCACTGCTTAAGCACATCAGCAAATCTCAAAGGATAAAACACTGTTTGGATCAGTCTTGGTTCCATAAAGGGGAAAATTCACCACTCCCTGAATTTTGTCCTCATCTTCTGCTACAGAATGTTTCTTTTCATCCTAAAATTTCCTTTGCATTGTACTAAATGCATAACCTTGCTGGTTCAAAGAAATATAGCTTTCTTCTGCTCTCATGCTTCATAAAGGCCAGTAGATTCCTTTTGATGAATCTCTGGAAAAATGCACAAATAGTATACTTTGGTTCAAAAGTGCTCCTGGTGGCAGACCATTCATTACTCATGGATGAATGAGATCAGTCCTCTTTGTCCATCTCTCTTCTCTCACAGTGACTCTGCAGAGCAAAGAAAATTCCCCAATCGCTTTTATAAGCCTCTATACAAATAACATAATAGAATATCATGCTTTTCTCATCTGGAGTGGCCTGTATTTCCCACTTCACTAGGTCTAGACTTTTCCTTTGGGAAGGACCTAAATACTGTGCTTTTATTCAGTTTGCAAGTGAAAATCCAATTCAACTCAGCAAATTAAGCAACTGCATCATGTTGGTCATGAAAGGATATGATGATGAACAAATAAGGTTTCAGGCCTGAGTAAGGGGTACAAGGAATGCACCCAACACATGCGACTAAGCATGGAAGTGACAGAGTGCTTGAGGGACAGAAAGGAAGGAGAGATTGATTCTGTTAAGGGATTCTGGTTTGGGAAACCTTCCCAAAAGAAGTGACATCTGACGAGAAATTGAAGAATGAGGACAGAATAAGAATAGCTCCTATTTCTCAAGGGGCTGATAAGAGAGCTAGTCCTTGATCCTATTTTCCCAAGCAGTTAAAAGTTCTTTACAACAAACGAGTCCCAGAATAATTTGGGGGAATCAAAGTAAAAGCAGATTATGTCTCTCTCAGAACTTTTACAGGTTTAAGACATAACTCTTCAGTCTCATGAACAAATTATACTCAGGGTGGGGTTGTATACAGGAAGGCCACAGCAGGTTCCCATAGTTAGTAAAGGGCAAGCAGCCCCCTTATGAAATGTTTCCCTCAGGAACATATTTACATGTGTATCCCTTCCTCTTGAATTCTTCCCAAGTAAGACATGGGTCCATGGTATTCAGTGAAAGATCCTGTCCATTTTAATACGCAAACAGCCTTGCCTTCCTCTCCAATTTAGAATCTATAAAAAATTATCATGCTGTCACCCTCAAGGGAAAAGTCTCTCTCTTCCAATTGGGATATAGAATCGTAAATAACCGAGCTCCTGCAGTGCTCATTGGAACAACGGAATGTTCCAATGTTAGGAGCACCTGCCACTGCCATCTAAGACTCTAATGATTTATTTACTTGTTCTAATCATTAATTTATTACCAGTCACTTCAGCTCTCTATCTTCTTGTACTGGACTGATGGATTAGAAGGATTTCTTGACTGATCAGCACTGAAAATAATACCTGTCCCCTTGTTCTTTCTGGGGTTCCACTCCCTCAGTAACTTCCAGTTACTGGAAGTAACTGGAACTCAGCGGGCTGCAGGCATCCAAACAGTGTCTGCAGCAGATGGGACACATGTACAGACATACAAACTCAGCCAGTTCAAGTTGATGATTCCCCTCAAGTATGTAAGGCATGAGAGGCTGGCTGTTTATTTTTTACATTATAAAAAGATAAATGAGCATAGTAAAGGGACAGTAAGGAATACTCAAAACCCATCACACTAACCAACCACTCTACGTAGTTTGGCACATTTCTCTCCAATCCTTTTTATACATATAGCTCTATTTTGTTTGAAATAACTGTACAAATTATATATATACTATATAAAATTTCCTGATTACTCCAAACAACATTGAACCATTATAATTTTTTTTCAAAATTAACATTTGTCCTGATAATAAAAGGAACATGTTCAAAATAGAAAATGCAAAAAAACCATGTAAATAAAATAAATAGCAGTCTCATTACTCAGGTATGACCACTATTAACTCATTAGTATATATTTTTCATAAGAAAATATTCATATATATATATTTGATAAGTTTGAAAAGCTGGGATCACTCCATACATAGCTTATATCTAATCTGCTACAGTCACTTAACAGTATCTTGTGAACACTTCCCCAGACTGTTAAAAGTTCTTTAAGACAAGGGGTGGGGGGGAGGGAAATGCACCACGGGATTATGGTGATGGCACACGGGTGACTTGGTGATGGGAAACCCACGGGGATTACAATTGAGATGGAAAAAAAAATGTACAAAATGATGTAATAATAAACTTTTGTAATAAAATAAAAATAAAAAAAGTTCTTTAAGACAAATAATTACAGCTGGCAGATAGTATACATTATTATTATCTACATCTGACACCTGCATTGAAAATATTTTTTCTAGCCTAATATTTGCCTTCTTATTTTTCATACATACCATTTTTTTCCTTAAAAAGTTTTTTCTTCCTAAAAAATTCCTTTATTTGGAATCTAAAAATAATATAAAATAATCAAATACTCACATCCAGTAAACATTTCTTTGGTAATTTTTCCTCTTGCTTCTAAATTTAGGAAGTCTTCTCTACTCAGTCATTCAGTAACTATTTAAATCAACATGTTTCAGTTTGAATTTTTATATTTAATTCACTAGCAATCCATGTTAATATGCAATAACTACTTTCCAAATTGGTTTTTAAATGTGCTAACCTAATTTATTAATTAATCCATTTTCCCCCATACAGAATTGAGCCTATAATATCATTGATTTACTTTTATATATTAAATGGTGCTTCTGCCTGATAAGACTTATTCTGTGTTATTTTTATACCATCATCCCTGTATTTTCATCACTGGAGTTACACTATGGTTTTTATTTTCTGGCCAGATATATCTTCCCTCACTCCACTGTAGTATGGTTTTGTTGAGAAAATAATTGCCTTGAATTCATTAGATGTGGGCCTACCTCTTATTAACTGTGGCCTGAGGGAAGATATTTAACCCTCTGGGTTTTAGTTTCCATGTTTCTAAAATGAAACTGCCATCACCTATCGTACATAGTTGTGGTTAGGATTTGTGAGATCATTAACACATTCAAATGGATATGGAATATTGTAAAGAAGTAGGCAATTAAAAGAATAATAAGTTTCCTTCTCCTTTTAGGCTTTTCTTTAAAAATTTCACCGATTTGGTTTTTAAAATGGACTTTAGATTCAATAGGATGCTATCCCCCAAATCATTAGTCTTTATTTGGAATCTAAAATAATGTAAAATAATAAAAGAATTTATAACCTGATATTAAATGCTCACATTCAGGCATATAAAAGGAGGATGGTAGGATGTAGGAATGATTTCTCATGGGAGTGAGGGGGCTTTGGAATCTAAACCCCCAGGCACAGTTCCAAAAACAGGTAATCTGGGTGGTTGAAAAGTGGCAGAAGGGCCCTCCCTGGTGGCACAGTGGGTTAAAGAGCAGCACTGGGAAGCTAAAACCACTTGAGAATGAGTTCAGTCCCTGCCTGCCCCGGAGGTGACCACATGGTGTGGCAGACCTCTGCTGACCCACCCGCTGCTCCCCTCAGCAGTGTACTTCATCAGTTGGCCTGTTCTGTTCCCCACTCTGTTTCTCACCACCTCTGCACCTCTGGGCCTGTACCCCAGTTCTGTATGCATAAATAAATGAATCTTTAAAAAAAAAAGTGGCAGAAGATGAACCATGTGAGAAGTCACAAGGCGTTGGGCTGACTCCCCTGTGGGCACTGCCATTTCTGACAGTGAGGTACCAGTGAGCTACTTACAATAAACTGGAGTAGAGTTTTCAGGGTCTGGGACAGCCATTTCCACTTATTCTCTTATTTCCTGAAGGCAACAATAGCTTTCTCCTTACCAGCAAAGTTAGCTCAATGACTTGTGGGTTAAAGACAAAGAAAACAGACTGTTTTTGAAAGGGGAAATAGACAAATGAGACAACAGTTCCATCAATTCAAGAAGCTAAAAACTGTTTAGGAAGGTGTGAGTTTGAAGGATGTTATCACTTCTGCTCAAGGACAATTTGCAGCATGTAAGCAGCCAGGTATACAGTTTGTGAGATCAATTTAAAAACATGTATTTTGAAAGACTTGTGATTTTGGTTTCTTTTCAAAACTCAAACAGTAAACATAAATTCATAAATTCAAACATAAATTCATAAATGCATAATGGTCAACCATCCATTTCTCTATTTAGCAACTAAATTGTTAAACAGGTATAGTTAGGAGATAATACTATTTGAAAGGCGAGTATTACCTAGAAATAGACATGACGTCCCACAGAATGCCATGGCCATTTGGCAGCCAACAACCCTCAGGCCTGTCATAGTGACTGGGTGCTGCTTTAACAAATGTGCAGATTTGACACAGAGCCTGTGAGCCTGTCAGTGAGCACCTTCCTGGGCCCTGGACTAAAGTGAGGGCCGCCACTAAGTTTTGTTGTTCAATTCTTAGGTGATCAGTTTAAAGACGGGGTTAACCTGACTGACAAAATCTATTTGGGATAGTGAATGTGTAGAAGAATTTCACCATCAACCACTGTCTCAGATGTAATAAGGAATCTAGGACCCTGTACAGAGAGTGGGTAACACCCCATCAGAAGAAAGTGTTCCTTTAACATTAGCATGGACTGTGCTTCAAGTGGAGGTTACACCAGGCCTCAAGTGTGTGAGATGATTGGAGACAGAGGCAAACAAGACAGCCTCTCTGGGGGTGAAACTACTGTGAGAGGGTTTTGTTTCTTTGAGAATAGGAAAAGGAGGAAGAGGGATTAAGATTACACATTAGTAACTCCTTTTTAAAATGTACATCCCCTCACACACATATCTTGTATATCACCTTCCTTACTTTTTATTTTACATGAGCTCAACGTAATTCAGTTATTAGTGAGAAATTCTGCATATCTGAGGCAGGCATGCAAAGTATAAGAGTTAGCTAAAAACCACTTTTAAACATTAGGTTTTTCAACTGTTTTTTTTTAATAATCATTTGCATGTTTCTAAAATTTCTCACTTTAGGCCCTCCCTGGTGGCGCAGCAGGTTAAAGCACAGCACTAAGAAGCTTAAGCCACTTCTGCATGAGTTCGATTCCCGCCTGCCCCGGAGGTGACCATATGGCGTGGCAGACCTCTCCTGACCCGCCCGCTGCTCTCCTCAGCAGTGTACTTCGTCGATCTGCCTGTTCTGCTCCCCACTCTGTCTCTGGTGAAGCCTCTCGCTGCCCCTGAGCCTCTGGCCTGTACCCCAGTTCTGTATGTACAAATAAATAAACCTTAAAAAAAAATTTCTCACTTTAAACACACTCAAAGGATAGTTTGGAGAAACATCCCAAGTCTTGATAAAACAATTTTTTAAACTCACCTAAGTACTTCGATTGTCATACAATATTTTCTATGTCCATAAAACACTGGTACTGCAAACCAATGTTACCATGATAAAAATGATACAATTAAAAAAATAAAATAATAATTTAAAAAAGAATTAAGGCCAAAAAATTTGCATTGTGGGGTGGGGAGCACGGGAAGAAGAGGCACAATGGGCTGTGGGGATGGCCATGGTGTCTTGATGCTGAGTGTGGAGTGGTAACATACAGCTCCATCTCTACATCATATACAGAGTTGTAACCCAACTCTGTATGGTTTATACCATAAGCCATCTGTATGGTTATGTATAAACCATATATAATTTAAACAAATAACATCATTTAAAACAAACGAACAAAGTCATACAAAAGAGAAGGGAACAGCCGTGGGAAGATGGGATAGTGGTTCTCACAGAAAGCACAGAAGGCAGGCAGAGAACTGGGGTAATGTTCTTGAAAATAAAGTTATGGAAGAAAATATGTGTCTCTCTACAGTTCCCACTTCATTAATACTTAATGAAAAGGGGGATAGTTAGGAGGGAAATGGGGGCAAGGAACTACAAAGTAAGAGTTTTTTGGGGGAGAGGGAAAGCAGCTTAAAATACAATTAGCAGCATATGCTCAAGAAGCCTGAGGAACCCAGGATGCTGGTGCCACCGCAGGCAGGCCTGGAGTTGGGTGGAGAGGTGAGCACCACTCATGAGGGGGAGGTGGGAGACAGCGCGACACGTAGGAGTGGCGGTCGCGAGACATTACCCGACAAGAAGCCTTACCCACCTCTGCCAGACCGTCACCCGAATTGGCAGCAGCGGGGGGCTCGAGGAGCAGAGACTCAGCATGGATTCTGCGTAAGCGTTCTTTAAGGTCTGTGTTTTGTGCTAAGGCCTGGAACATGTTAAAAATAGTGGGCTATGTTAATAAAAGGATGTTTCAGAGAAGAACAGCAGAGGGCCCAGAGTGTCCGAGCCCAGATGGGGCACTTCCTGGACCCTTTCCTTGGATGCCAGGGTGCCAGCTCTGAGATGTCTGGGAGATAAAACATACTAAATTCTGGAAATGGTGACCTTTTTCTAATCTCATTTCCAGGGGTAGAAGGAGAGGTTGGTAAGGCTATCCTTTTGGTGCAGGAGAAATTCATAAGCACCTTCAGCTCTTATAAGGACTGTTTCAGGGCATCTTCCTGCCCAGCAATGCTTAGTCAACCAGCAAACCTCCTAGGATTCCCCAGTTCTCTCATGTTTAGAAAAGAGGCTGCTCCTATCCCTTATGACTGGACATATTTTTTTTTTATAATTACAAAAATTGCTTTACTCTTTTGCTGTTACAAGGTGTTTGGTCCTACAAAGTTTAACTAAGACTACTACACTGAAATTGAGTAAATGTACTACGCATTTGTATTTTGGCTTTGATGCTTTAGGTGGACTTTCAATCCTGCTGTTCTCACTAAAGCAAATATTGGACATATTGTATTGTCATTGAATTATCACTCCAGCTGCCCTGCATCTCAAAAGTGTGCTGGGACGTAGGATTTTGTGAAAAAAAATTTTATTATTTTCCGATATAAGCATTGATTTTTTATTAATGTAGTTTTCTTCCGTCAATGAGATACTATTAGAAGCAATCCCACTTACCTGGAAAAGAGCTAGAGCTACGCCCTGGGAGCAGGTGGGTACGAGATGGCGGCATGTGTGAGCCCATCCCCGACCTCGTTCATTTCTCCTTCCATAAGGAGGTCTGATTCCCTACCCCAGTTCCCAGACCAGGAGGGAACTGGCTCAAGGCTAAAGGAAGTTGCTTCCTTTAGGCTGACATCAGTGTACTTCCTGACCAACCATTCTCCAAATGGTCTGTCTTTGGAAAGTTACAAGTTCCTCTGATTGCCCACCCCCACACTTGCCCACAATCAGCTCCCCAAATGCTTGCACACAGATCTGTCTGTCTTCCTGACTCTCTTCCAAGGAGCTTCGCAGCCTTCCCATCCATCAGGCCCACAGGGTCTACCTGTGAGAGCACGGGAGGATATTGGCACTATCTCCCTCTGTCTCGAAACCAAACAAGGATTTTGGTTTTATTCTTTACTACTTATGGATGATTTCAATTAAATGAATCATATTTAAAACAGAGAAGAACAGGTTTTTTTCCCAAACAACTGCATTTAACAATCTCTATGGCTACTCTATTGTGTCCAATATGTTGCTGGTCTTTCCATCTAAGCATTAGGATCTTAATACAGTCTAAAATATGTGTTATTTCAATAATTTCTAATTTTAAATTATAGACGGAAAAAAGAATACCAAGATGGCACACACAGCACAAAAATATCCGATCTGATTGCTCAGAGATGACTCTAAAATTTCTATAAACAAACAAAGTCTTGAATCTAATCATTATTGTTAAGTTTCCAAAATCCTGAACAAGATGAACTCCTTAGTGAAGAAAACAACTTTAGGTGCCAAGGCAAAGGGATCTCAGTGGTCTCTAGCAACCAGAAAGAGTGGTCAGTGAGGACCATACACACTGGTGGCAGCTAGGGAAAGGCAAACTATACTTAAGGGGATGTGGAGAAACTATCAGAGGCTCCTTCTAAGTACACTAACAGTCAACCAACTGGGAACAATAAGCAAGCTTCCATCACTAAAATATAAAACTTAAAAAAAAAAATAAAAAAACACCTTGTGTCTCTTAACCCAGAGTAGGAGCACCCATCAAGGAGAAAGCTAGTCATAAGGTTCCCAAAGGGGCTGTTTTATCTTTAACCTTAAAGCACCCAAGTGCTCCTCCAGGAAGAGGACATTAAGACCTTCCTACATGGAAAAAGCATTCTGGAATGCTCAGCTGAGTGAATGTTCTTCAAGAAATATACAACAATATGTGCTACCAGTAATGTATTTACCATAAATATTACCTAAGAACACTACTTTGCTTCTCTCAGTCAATAATAATGAATAGAAAATATGAATGGATTTTCTAGTTTTCTCAATGCCTGCATTGGCTTCTGAAAACATGCTCTTAAAAATTCTTCTCTCCTGATCCTAAACAGGAAGCTCAGTATTGACTCAGATGATAATTTCAAAAGTGCACATATTCTCTCTCTTTTGTACAGTGAGAATTTCAGAGTAAAGTAGCACACGTATACACAGTAGGAAATAAGCATAGATGGTGTTCACTACTCATGAGTTCCACATCCACAGATTCGAAAAACCATGGATGGAAAAATGCTATGTACCTTCGCCTACAATGTTTGCTTAAGTTTGTCAGAAGTATGCACCGATTTTTTTCCTTAAAATTACTCCCTGAACAATAACATATAACAATATATATATATATTGCATTTATATCGTATGAGACACAATTAACATAAAGATGATTTAATGTATATAGGAGGATATGTAAAATTATATGCAAATATTTTGTCATCTTATAGAATAACTTAAGCATCCATGAATTTTGGAATCTGTGGTGGTGGGGAGGGGGGGAAGGGTCTTAAACTAGTTAGCCCCCTTCAGATTCCAAAGGATGACCATGTTATTTTAAAAATTCTCTGGCTTTCCAATAGATATATGGTGAAAACAGACAATATCAGTTCACAGCAGAGTTCTATGACAATGCACTTAAATAAAACACAAGTCTCCTGAGGAATAATCTGGAATTAATGAAAAAGAGGATTGAAAGTGACTTACAGGATGGCTTACTGGGTAACATCTGACATTAAGAAGTGATTTTTCTGTTGTTATGAAGGCAAAATAATTACCTGACATTCTGTATGATATCTCTTTTTGTCCATGGAGGAGGAACAAAGATAAATCTTTTTTGTGCTATCAAATCAAGTTCTTGTTGTTGAGAGAGGAGTAAATAGGATTGGTATTGTGCAGAGAAGATAAGAGTATGATTTAGAAATTTTACTCTACTACTTGTCATTTAAAAAGTCTATCTAGGCTTGCAGAGCCTTAGGGACTGTCAGATTTTGTAAGCATTAACAAATAAATGCTTACATTTAACAAATAAACACCCAAATAACAAATAAACACCCAACAAAAGCTTACAGAAACAGAAAAATCAAGAGGTGTAGTAGGTAACCAAACTTAAAGTAACACTTAAAGTCCTAGCTATTAAGACTTCGGGTAGGCTCAGTATTGGAGTTGATATTCAGTAGCTCTGATGAAAGATTACAAAATAATTTGGCTTATGTATTTGGTTTTCTTGTGCCTTTTCTATATAGCCATGAAAATCATAAATTTTCAATACAACCTGGGAGATGGAAAATATGAAAAAATGTATGAACCTGGACACATTGTTGGGTATTTCATTGACAAAGACATGTAACTTACGGATGACAGGGCATGCTTCAGACCAAGGACCTGGGCAGATGGGGAGGCAGAGACATCCTGTTCCATCAGCTGCTTCAGTTTTTCTCTCTCCGTGGATATGGTATTAAAAGCTGACCTTAAAGTTAAGTAAACTATAAAGATATAATCATTACAAAAAAAAAAAAGGAATAAAGAGAGAGTCATCATTAATATGATACAGAGATTTTCTGATACAAGAACTTAGAAAATTAACAGTCCTAAATATTTTGAGTACAGCAAATATAGACCCCAATACGGCTTTCAAAGCACATTTATGTATATATACATCACCAAGTTAACTTTGATGGAAACTACGGATTCTGGGTAATGATGTGTTGATGGAGGTTCACTGACTGTAACCTCAAAAAGAGATATTCCACTCTGTGGGGTGCTGATAGTGGGGGATGCTGTGTATGTATTTTAAAGATTTTTTTAAAAAAGATTTATTTATTTATGCATACAGAACCTGGTACAGACCAGAGGTGCAGGGGCTGTGAGATGATTCACCAAAGACAGAGTGGGGAGCAGAGGGCAGGTCAGGAGAGGTCTGCCATGATATGTGGGTCACCTCCAGGGCTGGGGATCAAACACACACTGAAGCAGCGTGCAATATACAGCTTGCAATGCTGTATACTAACCCCTTGAGCCACTAGGGAGGACCCCACTGCTCAATTTTTCTATGAGGCTAAAACTGTCCTAAAAATATCGACTATTGAAAATTTTAAGTCACATTCACCTGACAGTTCTTATCACTTATCCACTATAAAAATCCCCTAATTTTAAAAACAGATTCATTTATTTATGCCTACAGAACTGGGATACAGGCCAGAGGTGTGGTGGGTGAGAGGGTTCACCAGAGTCAGAGTGGGAAGCAGAACAGGCAGAGTGACAAAGAACACTGCTGAGGGGAGCAGCGGGCGGGTCATGAGAGGTCTGCCACACCACGTACATCAGCTCCGGGTACGCCAGGGATTGAAATTATGGTGCAGTGGCTTCAGAGAGCTTCCTAATGCAGTGCTTTAATCCATTGCGCCACCAGGGAGAGCCCCATATCCCATAATTTTATGTCTTATTAAAAAGAGAAGTTGATACTTGAAAGAACTGCACTTCTGAATTTTCAAGGATCAACATTTAGATTTTTTTTTTACCAGGCTTTTAAAATATAATGTTCATTGTGACAAACATTTAACAGTGGCATTCAATTTCCATGTAAGGAGCTTTGGAATAGATCTCAAATAAAATGCCCTATAGTCTTTGACCCAGCAATATATATTCCTAGAAACTTATTCTACAGAACAATTTAACCATGTGTACTATGAAACATGTATGAAAGGTTTCAGAGAACACTCCAATGGCAAAAGACTAGAACTATAGACATACACACACACACACACACTTCTAAGTGGTGGAGCAGCTCTAGAAAGAGAAGCAAGAAATTGGCTTCTGGAGAAGGTAACTTACTGGTATTGTTTATTGTATTGTCTATTGAGATTATTCAACTCCAAAGAAGGAATTTAAAATAAAAAAAGGCTGGGACAGAAAAAGTGGAACAAATAGCACTAAATATCACTATTTGGCTTTGTTCATGTCCCCAAAGAGTGGCACTGTTTGAAATCAAAGCACACCGGTTGTCAGGAGACATGGTAATGACTCAGCAGAGACTGGACAACACCTCAACCAGGTGGCAAAATGAATCACCAGTAAGAGACAGGACTGTGTGTGCCTCTAGGTAGAACACCCTGAAGAGCACACACCCTTGTTTTTGTTATTCTCCAGTGAGGAATATATACTTTGAATCTGATCCCGAGGAAACATCAGACAACTCCAAATGAGGAACATTCTATTTTCATAAACTGGCCTATATCCTTCAAAGGTATCAGTTTCATCAAAGAGAAAATCTTAGGAACAGTTCCCAGTGAAAGAAAACTAAAGAGGCATGACAAGTTAGAATAAAAGATGTCATCATGGTGACAACATTTGAATATAGAATGTAATTAGACAAAAGTGCTGCTTCAAAATTAAATTTCCTGAGTCTCTTCATTAAACTATGGTTAAGTAACAGAACATACCTATTATTAGGACATACATACACTACAATGTAGAAAAAGACATGATGTAGTATTCCTCTTTCAATTGGGTCAGAAAAATATACACAGAAAAATGTGCACATGTGTCGAAGAAAGAAAAACAAATGCCACAAACTGATAAATTTGGTTAAAGAAATATAGGACTTCTTCGCATTATTTTTGCAAGTCATCTCTAAGTTTGAAGTTATTCCAAATAAGGTGCTACCCACAAACATGCCCCTGACAAACGCAGAATTTCTCTCCTGTGACTGTGGCATTCAACCCCTTTGTTCTCTCCAGTGAGCACCAGGCACTAAAAGCACTTCATTCCATCACACACTCAAACATCTGACCTGAGGTTTTAAAAACAACTAACACAAATGGCAAGAAAATTATCAGATTTTGATCCCATAATGTACAAGGTACCTGTTAGGGATGAGAAAACTGTCAGTTAAATAATTGACTATGGGTCTGCTAATCCTAAGTGGCCTGTTGGGTCACCATTTTTGTCACTTACAGTTCTGCATTCCTGTACAAGGTCAGAACTGCCCGGTCAATCACCTGTAGGAGCCCAACGCTGCCAGGTGCCTTTCAAATCAATCAAGAGCAGAAACCTTGATCACCCTGGGAAGGGTCTGCATCGTGAGGTATAGCCAAGAATGCTGGAGGATACTGACTGATGTATGACAAGGGACTGACCAGAAGCTGATCAGCCTTGTTGATAAGACTGAAGCCCAGACTGGGGAGCTAGTGCTTGGTTTCAATCTCAATCCCCAGAAAAGTGCCGTGGGGGACAGACTCAGATGCCAGATACCAGAGGTGGCAGGGCACATTTTCTAGTTTCACCCCTCCCTTTGCTCTTTGTCTTCATCCCTGATAACAACTGATGCTGGATAATTCTATGAATAAAAAGGCCAGGATCTTGACCTTTAAGCAGCTTCCTGCATTACACAGCTTGTCCCACAATCCCCTTTGTCAGTGCGGTGTTGTCAATGAAACACTTGACCATAGGTATTATCTTTCCAATCTCCTTTATTATATTTTGTTTTAGAAGCACAGGAAGAAGAGAGTGAGGTGTACTTCTCAAATTCCACAGGATTGCAATTTTAGAGGTATGGCTATTCAAGAGTGGCTGAGTTATTATCACAGAAACTAAATCCCAATTATTGACTTCCCTCGTTTCACTGAACTTGTCGAGGTTGTATGTTTAGAGAAGGACTTAAAGTATCTTCAAAGACATGGTACAAAAACAATTTGTTTATAGACTCACATAAATGATGGTGCTTCTGTCAACAGAAGACGGGGTTATGGACCAACAGGTATTAAATTTCTAATACTGTGTATGGAACATGCTTAGCTCTAACTCTTCACTTTAAACACTCAGCTGACAAAATAATTGGTCACAGAGTTACTGATAATGTAGCCTCCCACAGAACTGGAATCTTCTCAGTGCCATAGTTCATTCATGACATGACCTTGGACAAGAATATGATGTGCCTCAACTCCACTGTTCTCATTGGTAAAAAGGGACAATAATAAAAGTTGTTTTATAAGATCATTCTGGGGATTAAATAAGATAATACAGATAAAGCACTTAATCTAATGCATGACATAGAATAAATAATAAATGTTTGTGCCATTATATAGCGGCAGGCATAAAAGATGCTTTAGTCACTTGCCAGAACAAAGAACTTTGCTTGCAAAGAACTACACACAGGGTAGGTTCTATGAACCAGGGATTGACTGGAATCTGTTGAACAGCAGGACAGCAGCCTCAGCTGGAGAGTAAGAGCCAAGAAGTTAGTTCACAGCACCTTCTGTCTGATTAGATGCCTCTCCCTTGGCAGCACAGGGCATTCAGCCAACCAAGTGGGTCCCAGGAGAAACAACGCTTTGCTGTCATGTTTTTGCTGAAATTAAATAAATGTGAGGACTCAGCTAGCCGCCACTTTACTAAATCAATGCCTCTGGCTTTCTATGGCCTGCAGCAAAGGAAGGCATTCTGAAATAAACTAAATACCTTCTACTACAAATTTTAAAATCAGCAGAATAGATAGTACTTGAATCAAAATGTAGAGCTGACAAGAGGCACTAAAAAAGGCAGAAAGAAACTCAAATAGTCACTCTTTCTTATTTTAAGGTGTCAAGAGCTTTCTAAATCACCAGAAAAAAGGGCTCAGAAAGAACAGATCTCTAGACACTAAATTTCTTAAGAGACTGCTAAGACTCACTCAGTGGACATTAAAGAGTCATTCACAGCCATGTAATGACTCAGCACACACAGAGCAATGATTTAGAGGCCACCCATGGGAGACTCTATTTATATTGATCGTTAAAGACACAGGATCCCAAAGGTCAGGAATATTCTCTGTAACAGGAGTGCTTTCCTATTAATGTCTCACATGATTCTAGAGGAAAATAAGAAGTTTAGAGAAACTGAAAGAGCCAAATGAATGTATCACATCAATAAAAATCTGATAATAAACCAAACTACAAGGAAAAATCTCAGATGCTCATTTAACAGGGTGGTCCTCAGGAAAAGGGGACATTCAGGTTTCCTGCCCACCCAAAGGAGGTTGGAGCTGAGTTCAGAGAGAAAGCTCGAGAGGAGACTGGAGAAGGGAGGAAGCAGGCTGGAGAGCCAGAAAGAGACCTAGAGGAGGCATATGGAGCAGAGAGACATGTAAAGAAGCTGCACTTGCTTTTTGGTTCCGGACTGGTTGAAACAGATGTGGGTGAGAGAGAGACCCATGGGGAGCTTAACTATGGCAATCTTTATCTTGATTTTGATTTTGCTCTTTTCGTCCCAGATTTGTCTCACTGTTACTGACCCTATTTTTATGGGTCCCTGCTGGACCCACAGACTTGAGGTTTAGACTTGTGGCGGGCTTTCAGGCCTTGATTTGGGCCAATCCTATTTGGCAGGATTTTTTACCCATGAGGGGATGGGTAACTTTGGGTGCTTGATTTGGAAACTATGTTGTCTTTTCTGTATTGTACACTAATTGTATTAAGTTCCTTTCTATTAAAGGTCTATATGTTTTGTCTTGATGTGGTGGATGACAGAGCCTATTTGGAGTGGGCAGGTTTGAGGGTTCTGGGGGCCCTTCTCCCTGCCTTGTAACACTCAGAGCATCAGAGTGACCAAGTACTCTCCATCTCCAACATCCTTGCCAAGTGGTCCTTGGAACTATGCTCTCTGGACAATCATTATTTCCTAAGGCAGTCCACTGTCTTTAAGTCTTCTAGGGGTAACTTCCTGTTACTTAGTCAACATTTGTTTCCATGTCTCCTCATCACCAAATGGGACAACTTCTGCCATGGAGTATTCACATTTTAGAAGATATTTATGACATCACTGATTGATTACTCATCTTTTTCCCAAACTGTCTTTGACCATTTCTTAGAGAGTGACACACAACTTGAAATACTCAAAACATATAGTTGACTTTTTAAAATTGAAGCAATACTGTATTACTACATTATTTAAGTTTCAGGTGTGCATCATTTAAACTCAAAATCCTACAGTTGATCCTTGGGGATCTATACTGCTGCTATTTCTAAAGAGGTCCACGCCACCCTTTATTGGGTTAGACTGTGAGAGCACAGGTAATATATTTAGAGGTTGAAAACTGGCACAGAAGGATACCTATACTTTTAATTTACCTGAGCTCTACTTTTTAATATGCTTCTTCTCTAGCACTTTATTAGCATCAGAAGAGTACAGTCTTGAGGAAGATAGTAATGACTATTGGAGACACAGGCTCTACACAGGCAATATGGTAGAAGGAAAAGAACTTTTGTCTTAAAGCAACATGAGCCAACATCCTACCTTTAGCACTTAAAGTTTCCATTTAGATCTTGGACAGATTCTCAGTTTCCACATCTGTATGTGTGAATAATGCCTATATCTCAAGAGTGCTTTAGGAAACAGTAAGAAAACCTGCTTTTGAATAGCACCTAACCCACAGCAGGATTTATTTTTCCTTTTCTTCTTTTTAGTGAAAGCCACATTTTGTGAATTTCCTTCAAAATGTTAGCATACTTAAAATATCCAGGATGATTTGATCTTCCGTAATCTGCTTTCTCTAATTTTCAAACCTCACAGGATGAAATTTTAAAATACTTCCAACCCATCTTCTATCCAAATGGCTCTTTGATTTAGATACGTTAGATAATTTGTACTAGGCAATTTAATTAAATCATTCTACTGATTTATTGATAATTTGCATAAGTACAATGGCTCAGCAGATATTAAGCTGAATTCTAAAATATGTTTGATAAATAATGTCTTAGCTTTTCAAAATTCATATATACCACTTAGCTTTTAATCTATGCCAGTGATGTCATTGTGACATACTTTGCTTTTTATTTTATGCTCCCATCAGCTTCAGAAAATGAGCACTCAACAATTAAAGCCCAACATAGAAAAAGAATTCAGGAACAAAAAATGTACCAAATAATGGAATGGAGTTAAATTTTGTTTTACTCATAACTTTCTCATTTGTGATTGTGCATTCTCTTGCCAAAATGCCTTCTGGAGAGCAGGAGAAGTATCCATAAAAACCTCATTTTTTTCCCCATCCATGTTAGAACTTAAATATCCATTTCCATTTGAGGAACCAGGATCCTGGCCCTGCCCTTGTTTTTCCATCAAGACTGCCCACCATAGTCAGTCATGTTTAGCTCTTTTACCAACAGAACACCCTCTTCTAAGGCCTTCTTTTAAGCAGTAAGAACTATGAAAGAATTATGTCTTTCATGAAAGAGAATTACAGAATTCGAGGACCAAGGGAATCAGAACTACTTTAGGACACTTAACAGATAAGGCAACTGAGGCCCAAAGAGGTTAGCCAATAAGAACATAATTCTACCATCAGTAACAGGTGTCTAGAACTTCTAGCTTGTCTTCTGTTAAGTCTGTATAGAGGGTTAGCTGCAAAAATGTTTATTAGTGCCAGTGTCTTCTGAAGTGTATTTTTCAGGAGCTTTAGTTCCAGGGTGTTAACAGCTATTAGAGAAGGAGTGGGGGTGGGAGGACGTTTCCCAAATAGCACTGAACCTCAAGTAGTTAAAGCTAACAACTCCTGGCTATAGGACTTCTTAGGGCGTTGGATACTTATTGTTTCCATGTAAGTCTAAAGTGGGACTTACTGCAGTGCTCCCAAACATTTTAATCATGAAATAATTTTCACTTTTTAAAGCGTTGTATGGGCAAAGTGTTCCATGAAATACATTTTGGGAAATGTAAAAGCTAACATCTACAATGAAAATTACTTGCAACTTTCATATTTCAGTACATTTTTTTTTAGCTTCTATGTGTTTCAACATACACAGTAGTTCAGACACAAACAAGTTCAGACTAAGTTTGGGAATGTGTCCAATGATATATCAAAAAGTGAACTTTATAGTCTATAACATGTAACAGGGTTTTTAAAATTAGGGCAGGTCTTGCTTGCTGCCACTTGATCTGAGTTCTTATAAAATAGTTAACATTGAGATACATTTAACAAATTGAAGAAAAAGGAGGTAGTATAGACTAAGTTACAGCATCAGTGGAATTGTTGCCTATGGTCAATTGCTCTGGAATCACAGTCACTAGATGAGAGAGCAATGCTGCCAACAAGTGCTCTGGAAACTGCAGGTGACTGCATCAGGCTTACACAGGAAGAAAGGTCAAGATTCTGAACAACGGAAGTGAGGACATACGCAGTCACAGGACCTACTGTGAACGTGAGAACTCTCTTCCACGAGGCCTTTGAATTACAGCCCACGTAAAGGCACTCCTTGCAACAGGAAGAGGGTAAGTTTCAGTCTCTGCAAGTGTATTTTGAAAGCACAGGACTGAAATGCAGCTTGTTAAGATTCCCTGCGGAACCTGGCATTATAAGCCGCAGGGCATAGGCTGGTATTGACAAGTACACCTGGACACTTCTTGCAGCACGAACCTTAACCTAATCTAGGTAAGGTGGCAGCTGTACAGCCAGCTGTTTTTCACAAAGTCCAAAATACAGAGCAGCTGGCTGAGGCCCATTATAGATTTTTTTGACAAGGTTGAGCCCTCTGTAGGGGACTGAATCGACTGGATCAACTCAATATGGCAAAATCTGTTCTGCTGAGGAAGCAGTTTCTTCAATGTAGGTAAAATTCCCTTCTGCAAGGAGGTACTACCTCCTCATTTTAGAAATGACTGTTTATATTATTAAAAAGTTAATAACTTCTCCATAGGAATTTCACAGAAAATGTAATGCCCTAGTTATAATTGACCTTTCAATGCTAGAGAACACACAGGAGTTGTTTGAAGAGTTTTTTAGGAACAGGGCACACAATTTCTCCCATTTTACAGGTGGATCATACAATGACATTGCAGAATTCTGATAAAATCCTAATAATAGTCAGGACAAGAGCTTGAAGTAAAATTTAAAAAGCATGAAATGGTTTCCTCAAAACTAACCTCATAATCAACATGCTTTAGATTTTAGATTTTAGGGTAAGGGAAATAAGAGCTAAAGGAATCAATTAAGTGAAAGGGGAATTAGCCCAATTTCTCCTTCAAAAAAAGACAAACATGGAACATTTTAAAATAGCAGAAAGAAGATAATATTTATAACTCCAGACTCCATCACTAGAGTATATCCTCGCTGACTTTTTAGTATGTTTACATGTGCCCAATAGACATAAAATTTATTTTTCAAAAAAATAGATTCATACTTGTATGCTGTTTTGTGGCCTGATCTCTGTATCCATTGATATGCTGACAATATCTTTCTAAAATATCTCTGGTCAAGTCATCTGCAAGGGCAGAGAGATGCCAGGTGAGAAACACAGTCTGGGTCAGACAGGCTAGGACTCAAGTCTTAGGTTGGCCACTTCTACCACATGACACTCAAGGATCTCTTCTGTGTCTCAGGCTTCTTATCTGTTCAATGGTGATAACAATAATATCTACCCCATGGTCCACTGCTAGAATTAAATAAAACAATGCATGGACATATTAGTAAATACCTGATGTGACAGCTATGTGTTTACATAGGTGACCATTACCATTATTGGCTAATGTGGCTGCTGAGTATTCTGTTATATGATCATAATACATTTAAGAAAAATACACAAACATCTATTATTGGGCATTTAGGTTATTTCTAATTTTTAAAGCCTTTTTATTTTGAAATTGTTATCGACACACAGGAAGTTGCAAAAATAGTACAGAGAAGTCCTGGGTACTTATATCCAATTTCCTGCAGTGTAACATCTTCACTATGGAAGAGTTAATCTACTGTTGTCATTCAGACTTCATTGGTTTTGCATGCTCTCACTTGAGTATGTGAGTGTAAGTAAGTCAGTGCAATTTTACCACTTGTATTTCCTGATCCTACCCCTTGTGTAAACACAATCTTTAATAAAGATCTTTATTAAGATTTTGGAAATTTGTCACATGAATATTTTATTTTAGGCCCTGATAGTAAGGAGTGTGTTGGCAAGAAGTGCCCTGTAAGCCCTTGGGAAAGAGAACGAGAGCATTAGAAGCTGAGTGGCTCATATGCTGCCAGTGGGGATATAAATCAGTATTTTTTGAAGGGCAAAATAGTATTTTGTTTCAACTACATTTTTTTTTAAAAGATTTATTTATTTGTGCATACAGAACTAGGGTACAGGCCAGAGGCTCAAGGGCGGCGAGAGGCTTCACCAGAGACAGAGTGGGGAGCAGAACAGGCAGATCAACGAAGTACACTGCTGAGGGGAGGAGTGGGTGGGTCAGGAGAGGTCTGACGCGCCATGTGGTCACCTCTGGGCAGGCGGGGATAGAACTCATGAGGAAGTGGCTTTAGCTTCTCAGGGCAGTGCTTTAACACGGTGCACCACCAGGGATGGCCTCAACTACATTTTTAATCTCCTTATCTAGCAATTCCAATTTGAGGAACTTGTATCCACATGAAGATAGCGATTCTAGCATTGTTTATCATTTCAAAAGTTAGAAAAATATGTTTAGGCATCATTAGCCATTACAAAAATGCAAGTTGAAGTTACAACTAAATATTACTATGCACCTATTAAGATAGCCCCCAAAATAGACAATACCAAATGCTGGTGAGGATATAAAGAAACTGACTCTTTCTTACATTGTGGGTGGAAATGCCAGATAATCCAGCCATTCTGGAAAACAGCCTGGCAATTTCTTATAAAACTAAGTATGTACTTATCATACAACTCAACATTCACATTCCTGGGCATTCATTCCAGAGAAATGAAAAGTTAAGTGCACATGAAAGTATGTATACAATGTTGAGAACATACTTTGTTTTATATTGCCAAAGACCGGAACAACCCCAGTGACCTTCACAAATGAATAGTTAAACACTGTGGGCCAGAAATAGAATACTACTCAACAATAAAAACAACTGATAATCATAGTAATGTGATGGGTCTCAAAGACATTATGTTGAGTGCAAAAAGGCAATTTCAGGAGGCTACCTAATATATTATTCCACTTAAAAAAGCCGAAAATGAACTAAATTTCCTTATCCAAGAATATTCTATACTCAGACATGCATTTCATAATTCTACTTGACACATTAGTAAGAAAGAAAACTCATTTACCTTTATGGGCAATATGACACAGATCTTCTTGCATTTTAGAAAACTCTGATGAGGTTTCTGAGCCATCAGAATAATTTTTCTCTTCTCCAAAATCAAGTGTTGACAAATTAGGATTGGAGGAATGCAGTCTTACTGGGCCAGAAAAAGGCTTAGGAACCTGAAGTGAAATTAAAAGGAGATACTTATTTTCAGGTACATATTGTGTGGCACCTTTACTTGGTTCTAAGTTTAAAAAGTAGTAAGAGACAAACACTTTATAGTTAAGTTTCTTTTCATTGAGCAATAACTTAAACAAACAAACAAACAAACAAACAAACAAAGGTGAAAATCCAGGAAAACACTTTCCAAAGCAATTTACATTGGTTTCTTGCAAAATAAAAAAATGGGTGAAAAAAATCACAAGTTCTTATGGATATGATAGAGGCGTTCAAGTTATCGGTTGAACTTAACAATGAATGCTGCCAGACTTTTCCTCCTTTATACCCACTTCCCACCTCCTGGCAAGAATCACCCAGTTTCCAGGTTGTCAACAGTGGACAGGTTTAAAAATATTTTCTTTATTTGTACCTGGTGCTTCTTCAAAGCAGACTTCTCACATGTTTGAACACAAATCACTATTTTGAAAGTCTTTAAGTTCAACTCATAAAATGTTTTGAGCCAAAGAGGACAGCATATGATTTATCTGTAAGTTTCTGATTTATTTGATTCAAATAATATCACAATTTAATAGACAATGCTCCAGCTGCTTATCTTGGCCTCCGGGTCAGCTGTGCACTGAGGAAATCAGCAGCCACTGGACAGGATTGGGAGGCTGGAGACAGGAGGCAGAGGGTGCTCCATGATGACCTGCCCCAGGGCTTCTGGCCAGCTGGCTCTGAGAGATGACGGACCCACTGACCCCCAGCAGAAGAGATAGGGCAGCGCACGCAACCACAGCAGCCACAAACCAAGTACACACCCAAGCACGGAAGATGGCAGATGCAGACTAAGCACTAAAGAAGGGAAATCAACTTTTGAGAAATGGCTGCAGTCAATTTTCCCTTCTCCAATATCTGTTACATGCTTTTTCTACTACCCAGAAAATCTAAGCTATAACCTCTCTGAACTGGTAGGTATTTGAGAGAATAACTACATTTATTTTTTCTCTTCTCTTATTTGAGTACAAGTAGCACCCACATTTGACGTGCAGAGCAGGGCCAGTGAAGAAGCCAACCCGTTGGGGAAAGCAACGGTTACCTGCAGGGTTCCTTTAGCATCTTTGCCAATAGCTCTGGACCGCCACCTTCTGTGTGATCTTTTTTCCTTTTTGGGACTCTCAAAAGCTCCACCCTTTGTTTCAAAATAGGAAAGAGAGCATAGACAGTAAGATCCACCAAACCAGTAGGATAAATGCACAGCGAAGTGACCACCTCCATCCCCTTGCAAATGGCTGAAGCCACCAACCAGATAACATCCTAGTGCTAGTGAAAAGATGGGAAAGGGAAACCAAAGCAGAAGGGTGTTAGAATGTAAGCAGAAGAAGGCCCTGGCTAACCTGAATGGCATTGATGGCTGGAGCTGAGTATGTGCGATGCAAGACATCCATACTTTGTAGGAGCTGGCTCATTTCCACCAAGTAGGCATGACAGTGGGCCAGGTCTGTGGAAGAAAACCAAAAAAAAATTTCATAAACATTTACCTTGGTACTCAAGCTTCCTATGCTAGGGCCAACTATTTTTCTTTTCTATCTATTTTACTTACAGTTGTAAGGATAGGAAGGTTTAATTTATTTTTTTTTAAAGATTTATTTATTTGTTCATACAGAACTGGAGTACAGGCCAGAGGCTCAGGGGTGGCGAGAGGCTTCACCAGAGACAGAGTGGGGAGCAGAACAGGCAGATCTACGAAGTACACTGCTGAGGGGAACAGCGGGCAGGTCAGGAGAGGTCTGCCACGCCATGTGGTCACCTCCGGGGCAGACGGGAATTGAACTCATGTGGAAGTAGCTTTAGCTTTTCAGTGCTGTGCTTTAACCTGCTGCACCACCAGGGAGGGCCTTAATTTCTTTTTTAATAGGAAATTTGTAAGTAGACTGTCATGTATCTGGAGAACCAGGCTGCCTCCATTTGAATGTACTTAACATACTGCAAAGCTGGGTCAAACTGCACAATTTGTTTGTACTCAGTTTCCCCCTCTGGAAAGTGGGAATAATCATACACCTAACTTAGGATAGTTGTGGGTTACATGGGCTGGGATACTGGAGTGCCAATCACATTATTTATTGGTACTAAATAAACTAGTTATAGGCATCATTGCTCTTTCTAATCTTGCAATAATGGGCTATCACTATCTACTATAAGAACCCAGTGCAAGTTAAATGAGCAGAACTAAAATGGAGGCTGTCCTAGTTTCTAAGGATAAATTTATTGGTCATGGACCTGCAGTGACCTGAGGGAACCTAAGAGAACTGTCAGACCAGTTCCTAACTCAAAAGATAGTCCTCATTTTGCTGTTTACTGGTGACAGTGGTCGTTTCTGCTGCAGAATCAGGGCCTGACTGCCTGCAGATAATGGCTCTCAACTTTGGTTGCACTAGAGTTACTTAGAGAACTTGTTACAATGCACAAGTGATCACTGGAACCCATCCTTTCTTATTCAGACCATCTGTGAGCCTGAAAATTTATATTTCCAGTGAGTGCCTGGGTTGGGCCAGTGCAAAGATAACATAGACTTCAAGGATTACTGTCTCAAAATGAAGCTCATGAGTGAAATTTATCAGGAAGGTGAAAGCTATATAATCCCATGTGTGTAAAATCTGCATTCCACAGCAGAAAATAAAATCTTCAAAGCTACCAACTTCTACTTATAGTGTCTATAGCATAGTCATGGCAATACTTTAAAATCAACTGGGGGGATTTAAAAAATGATGTATGTCACATCCCACCCCAGAAAATTAAATCAGAACACCCCCAGACCCAATGGCTATTTTCTTTGCTTTCAGTTCTCTGGGTGACCTTAGGTAGTTATGGCTGAGAATGTGGTGTTTCCTTATGGTAAAATTTCTCAATCCCGCTCTCTATCAGAATCCTTTGGGGAACTTTAGAAATTTATTGATGTCATGGATCCACTCCAGAGCAATTTAAAGAATATTTTTGGGACAGGGGCCAGCATGGGTATTCTTGCATTTAAATGCTCTCTTGGTGATTCTAATGCATAGCCAAGATAAAGAACATTTATTTCGTGGGGATCTCCATTTGCTTCATCCACTCACCTCTAGAGCAGTGATTCTGAATCTTGGATATGCATCAGAATCACTTTTGACATCTGAAAAAATTGAGAGCTGAGCAGACCTCACCCCCAGATATTGCGATTTATTTAGCAGCCTTATGTGGAAATCAGGCATCAGAAATTTAACAACAAAAAGGAAATATGTCTGCCTGCACATCCAGGTGAAGGCATGAAGGTTAGCAAGGAGAATCTTTGTTAATCACAAGTGCAAACTTAATAAATAAAAATATGTGCAGGAGTGTATACCACACCAAACCAGTATAACCCATGAGCTGTGACAGAAAGAAGCAGAGATTTCAAGTCATTCTACCTTTCGAGCATTTTTCCATGTCCTCTGAAGACTGTAGCCATAATGGAACTCGTGTCTCACCACCACAAGAAAATGACAAATTGCTTCCCGTTTGAAATGAATTCTGCTTTGATATGCTGCTGCGCTATTTCACAGATGACAAAAGTGCATTATAAGTGAAAACAGCCCAGGGAGAACACTTTATGGTAAAGGGTAACAAAACAGACTAGTGGCTAAAGGAGCCATCTGGCTATAACAAAGGAGAAGTTTCTAGCAAGACATTTCTACTGGAGACCCTAAAGCCTCTGGCTGTCACTGCAACTCAGCTATACCCTGCTATGAGGCCTGGTACCGCAGCTCGTAACTTCCACTTATGTCAAATGATAATCATAGCAAAATAACAATGCAAATGTTGGGAAACTGTCTGCAATCTGCATTGCTATAAATATACCTACTGCATGTGACATCCAGATAAGAAAACCAGTCTTGCTGGCCAAGGGAAAACTGGACTAGTCAGGAGTGTTACATTCCTCCTCACCTGTTATTTTTCAGCTACAGTTACAGCTACAGATGCTCCTTTGGCCCTGGTTCTTACCGACTGGGCAAAGACACTAAATAGCAACTAAAACTTACCTTGCTCTTTCTATAAACCATCCCTTTTTCAGACACAGCCTTCCCAGGGGATCCCCACAACACAAAGCCATCACTTTCTGTTAGGTTCAATATTGACAGATAGTTACCTTCCTGTTTGAAATGGAGTCCAGGGCCCCAGATGCACCATCTGTGACTGCAGGTCCTGGATAAAAGTGACTAACATCATGTGGAAACATGGCAATTTCATTCTGCCGGTACATTCTGTGGTGGCGGAGTTTGGACACCCATTCATCAAAGACTTCTTCTGACTTGACCTGAGTTGTGTTAAATTGAAAGAAGGAAACAAGAGCATCATTCACTGAAAAGAACAATTATTCATTAAAGTTTGGGCATCCCTAACACCCTCTCTCTTCATCCTGGCATATGTAGAAATATTTTACCAACTTAATTTACACATATGTGGTGTATGGGAACAAATTTGAGGAGGAGATGGAGAATAAAAATAGTCTTTATGGGACAGAGGGCTAAAGCACAGCACTAAGAAACTAAAGCCACTTCAGCATGAGTTTGATCCCCACACTGGAGATGACCCACACGGTGTGGCACACCTCTCCTGACCTGCCCACTGCTCCCCTCAGCAGTGTACTTCATCAGTCCACCTGTTCTGCTCCCTACTCTGTCTCTGTTGAATCCTCTCACTGGCCGTACACCTCTGGCCTGTACCCCAGTTCTGTATGTTAAATAAATAAATCTTTATAAAAAAATAGTCTTAAGTTGTTATTTAGGCTTTCTATGAAAGGGTCCAGTTGCTATGCTATTTCTTCTTTTTTTTAATTTTATAATAGTTTATTTTTCCAAATTTTTTGTACATTTTTCCATCTTAGTTGCAATCCCCTTGGGTTTCCCATCACCAAATCACCCATGTGCTGCTATGCTATTTTTAAGAAAGCAAGTAACAAACTAAAATTTACATTTATCTGTCTCTTGCAGCATTTCAAATTGTCTCTTGTCCCCATTTCTCCTACCTTTTTGAAACTACTGGCATCATTTTTCTTTCTTAAACTCTTTTATAATTCAGATTCTTCAGTATCTGAATATTCTCTCAACTAGAACGAATTAGTAAATTCTTCCTAAAATATTTAACCCGTTAATCTTCTCTGACAAAGAATACATAGCTGAGGAATATATGTAAATGAATGTTAAGGTTATTTAAAAGAATATTGCTCCCATTCTCAAACTAGAAAAAATCTGATAAAATATTATTGGTGATTTCCAGGATTTTTTCCAACACAGAGAGAGAGAGTGCGCGCCAATCTCTCCATAAATGAATGACTGCAAAGGTCTGATTTCCATCAAGAATAATGTTTGTAATTAGTAACTTTAATTACAAAATATTGCAAATGTTCATAAAGTACTAAAATGTATATAAAGTACTCTCACAGTGCCAGTATTCCTTAATAGTCAATATTTGTGTGTGTAAGAGAGCAAATTAATATTTTCTAAATGAAAATTGTAGATATTTATATTTTAGAACTTAGAGATTCATAAAGTGGCAATTTAAAGTAACCCAAAGGGACACATGGCTGGTTAACTTCCAAGAAGAAAAATCCAGGCCAATCCTGTTAAAACCTTTACTAATGCCAAAGTTGAGAGCAAGGATGTAGAAATAAATGTCAGCTACATCATTCATTTAGAAAATATTAGGTTGGCTCTTATATTTCTTGTATTGATTAGAAGTTCACAGAAGACTTACAACACTTACTGATGCTACTGAATGTGTCATTTACAGGAAGAGGCAACACAAAACAGACTACATCTATTTGTCTTCCCTAAATTATGTTCTGAAATGTATTTCATTTCCCAGATGTGGTTGGTGGGAATTTTACAGGAATCTTGTATCATCTTTTGCACTGATCTACTCTCTGAGGCCCTTAAGAATCAGTGCCCGAAGCATTCATCTTAATTTATTTTTTTTATTGAGTTAAACAAGATAGGGGAATAAAACATTTTATTAAATAACTGACCAGGTTTTTGCTCCAGTCCCTGGAGTAGTTACAGGACCATAGTGGCCGGCCACTTAACCTCTCTCTGCTGATATTCCACATTTTAACAATAACAGTGGAGCTGGATGGTCGATATTAAAAAACAGTCTGACCCTGAAGCTATTTGCCAGGAGTCTTATATAACTACAAGAAACTCCACTAACAACTGTAGTTGATATTCAAATGAATGAACAAAAAACATAAGCAGAACTTGAAATGGATCAATACAGAGATATACTAAACTGTGTTTATCACTATATTTGTATTCAGTGCATTTTAAGGCTTTTAAGTTTTTTCAAAATTACAAATAATAAATTACTTTTATTATATAAACTAGAATGATGGAGAAATGAGAACCTATTATTTTCTGAATATGTCTTGTGAGAATGGTCTATATATATAAAAAATAACAGAAACAACAACTGTTGGCTAGGGTAGGGAGAAAAAGAAACCTTCATGCACTGTGGTAGGAATGTAGAATATGTATATACCCTATGGAAAAAAGCATAAAGGTTTCTCAAAATATTAAAAAAGATCTAACACTTGACACAGCAATTCTACTCTATCCATGTACCCACAGAATGTAAAAATAACTAATTCGAAGGCATATATCATTCCTGTGTTCACTGCCGCACTATTTACAACAACCAGAGTAGTGGATTTACACACACACACACACACACACACACACACACACACACACACACACTGGAATACTACACAGCTCCCAACAAAGATGAAATCTTGCTATTTGTGACAACATGGATGGATAGAGGTGATTACAGTAAATGAAATACATTCGAAGAAGAAACACTGAATATTCCATTCACATTTACAATATTGAGAAATAAGACAAAGGAACTGAAAAAACTCTAGAAACATGACAGTAGAGTTGAGGCTACTAGAAGAGGAGGGAGACAGAGTGTGGGAACAAGGCAGAGATGGGACGCAGTGGTCTACACTAAGGGACTATGGGTGCTTGGTGGTGGCATGGTGTGGTGACATACATTGGAGGAGGTGTAGACCTGTACTCCTAAATCATATAGTCTTGTAAACCAATACTACCTCAATAAAACAAAAATAAACAAACACATGTACCCATATCTCACCCCCCCCCGTATCCTTCAACCCCCACTCTCAAAATCCCAAGTTAAAACAATCTTGGGCCCTGGTCATGCAGAGGCTGTCTGTAGCCACTGCAGCAGGAGCTTGACTCCTGACGAGGGAGGTGACCCACATGGCACAGCAGACCTCTCCTGCTAACCCTCTGCTCCCCTCAGCAGTGTAGTTCAGTCAGCTTTCCTGTTCTGCTCCCTACTCTGTCTCTGGTGAATCCTCTAACCCCCGTACATATGTTCTGTACCCCAGTTCTGTATGCATAACTAAATCAATCTTTAAAAAAGAAAAAGAAAAAAATCTTAACATTTTCTAAAATTATTTCCAACATTTGGGTACCACCTAATTATTATACACAATAGCTGAATTTATGAGCTTACTGTGGCTGGGCATTATGCCAAGTCTTCTATAGCAGCCAGGCAAGATGAGCACCATAATGACTCCCTTTGGGGAGGGGAGGGCAGTGAGAAAACTAAGACTTTGGGGATTAAGTAATTTGCCAAGGGCACCTGATCCAGCCAGGTAAAGATGTGAACTAGAGCTGGGCTTGAAACACTTACATAGAGCACTTTATGTCACTTGCAAGAGAGCACAGAAGAGAATAGTTAGGCAGTTTTGAGAGGTTCTACTTGGAGATTGGATGTCAGGGGGAAAAATTTCTGTTACTCACTATACTGGGGCATTTTTAAATGACTTCTATAAAATTAGCCAAACTTTCAGGCTGACTAAAAATTATATCCTACTTCAGGTAACATGGTAAAAGTTTCTTCAGTAAAGAAACTTCTCTCAATCTGAGAGAAGGGGTAGGATTCATCCTTGATTACTGCCCTAGTCACAGAGAGGGGCATTTAGGGGAAAAAGGCAGGGATAAGGACGCTAAGTTTCAGAGGAGTAAGAGAAGGTCCTACAAGGTAAAGAAAGGTCCCATCCAAATATCAACAGCGTCCATAAAAAGTACTTTCCGGGCCCTCCCTGGTGGTGCAGAGGTTTAAGGCACAGCACTGCAAGCCAGCCACAGCCGCTTCAGTGCCAGTTCAATCCCGGCCCTGAAGGTGACCACATGGCGCGGCAGACCTCTCCTGCTTCTCTCAGCGGTGTACTTCATCGATTTGCCTGTTCTGTTCCCTACTCTGTCTCTGATGAATCCTCTCACTGCCCCTGTATCTCTGGACCTCTTGCCTGTACCCCAGTTCTGTACCAAATAAATAAATAAACCTTTAAAAAAAAAAGAGTATTTTCCTAGTGAAGATCAACGTCTTAGCTGGATGTTTTTGAATACTCAAAAGCAACAACAACAGTGCAGCAGGAATGAACCGGGTGCAGCCCAGGAAGTGGCTCACCTTCAGGTGGTAGATGTGCTCCTCAGTATCCAGGTCGATGCATTTTGAGGACTTCTTCACAGACATCACCGAGAGGCCGACATCGATGCAGCCATGCAGCTTCTCTCGCTCTATCTGCAGGGACACACGAGGACTGCTTGAGAACCAGGGTTTAAAAGCAGCAGCAGCATCCTCGATAGTCCTTCCTTCACCCTCGCCTTCCATCACCAGCAAGTGTAAGAACCATGATTTACTGAGCACTGAGCATGAGCCAGTACTGACTGAGGGCAGAACGTTATGCGCATTATCTTCACTAACCTGTGAGGCAGGAAGCACTTTCTCCATTTGACAGATGAAGAGACTGTGGTATATAGGACATGTAACAAGCAGTTTACACCACACTAAGGAAGCCAGAAATAAGTGCCACAGACAAACTCCACAGCAGCAAATCCACCTTAACACCGTACTGCCTCCCACTGAATTGGCTGCTGGTGTCTCCATTAATTCAGAAGTGATTTAAAAAGAGGACAAGGGGCAAGAAGTGAAGGTTACTGAAGGTCAAGCACCAGGCCAAGTTTTCCACCTGCTATCTTACTAGATGTGTATTATGGAAGGCAAGGAGAGGGAGGAAGGCGGAGAGAGGTGCCAAGTGAGAAAGGACCCCAGGTAAATGGCAGGGCTAATATTCAGAGCCCTCAAAGAATGTCAGCCTAGTGTTCATGCAAAGGGAAGCCTCACCGCCACCGAGGGCTCTTCCATCGAGCCCCCAATCACTATGGAGAGACACTGGCCTCCTGTATTGTTTCATGCAAAGATGTATTATTTTTCCACTTAGATAACCCCTCAGCACAACCCTAAGAGAACAGACTCCTGTATACCCAAATGGTATTGAGAGGTGACCCCCTCCATCACATCCACTTGGGAGTAAACAGAGCCACTTCCTACCCAGAACTGGGACAGAGAGGAGTAGACCCCACTGCTCCATGTGCAGAAACTATTACCCCTCATGGTCTCCATTTGAGAGAAAGGCTGTCATGCACAACATGCACAACCACACGCAAGCTTACGGCAATTAGCCCTTCAGGACTCTTCAGCAACATGTGGGAATAAGATGACTTACATCAGTTTGGCTCTTGGCATATTTCAAGATCCCTTTGTCCAGATAGAAGAATCTCTGTGGGGAAAAAAGTATTAATTCCTTAAGGTAGTTCATTTAAATACCTTTCCACAGGTCTGACTTTTCAACTTCAAATTAAATATTAGCACCTAGAATTATATTTAATTGTAGGCACTGAGAGGAGTGGGGTGAGTGCATAAAAGAAGCCAAAGCCTGTATCTTACCTTGTGCCAGCCTTTCAAGGGCCATTTCCTCTTTTTCAGCAAAAATCCTTTCTGAACTGGTGGCTCCTGAGTGTAATTCATCTCTCCCCTCAGTCCTTCCACCACTTCCCAGCTGTCCTGTTGCAACAAAAGAGTACACTCTAAATGGCTATCTTTAAAAACAAAACAAAGCATAATGGTAAGACATACTTTATCTGGCCCTCCCTGGTGGCGCAGCAGGTTAAAGCACAACACTAAGAAGCTAAAGCCACTTCAGCATGAGTTCGATCCCCGCCCCAGAGGTGACCAGCCCACTGCTCCCCTCAGCAGTGTACTTCATCGATCTGCCTGTTCTGCACCCCATTCTGTCTCTGATAAATCCTCTCACTGCCCCTGCACCTCTGGCCTGTACCCAGTTCTGTGTGCACAAATAAATAAAATCTTTTAAAAAAAATTACTTTGTCCTATTAGTGAACTGATCTGTGGTGAGCCTGGCTGGGTTTGCTGAGGAGGCAAAATTCAAAATTTAATTTCTGAATGGTTCTGGATTGTAGAGATGTAATGCTATAATTTAGTACAACAAATTTGATTTTCTTTTGAAAGATGTCTCTTAGAGGGACTGTTTCACATTTTGGTGCATAAGTGTTGACAACCAGAGCTAAAGGTAAAGATTTTTTTGTAGGTTCTATTTTGGTTCCTTTTGACATCATCACAGCTATTTCTTAGCCACCGCTAGATTTCAGTCTGAATTTTAACCAAAGCTACAGGTACCAGGATGGAAGCTGGAGGCAGGGGCAGGGATATTAGCTTAGGCATGACTGGAAAGTATGAGACTAGATACACACAGGTTGATAAGCATGACAATTTGGTCAAAATAAAGATTTAGCTGCAAATTGATATATTCAAATATAGATATTTAAATGTCAGTAATTTTGAAGCAACAAAAAACACCAATATGGGCAACAAATATATATATTTCTTTATCTATTTATCAACTCTTATAGGTTCTTAAGTTGTTTCCATGGTTTGGCTAAAGTGAATAATGCTGCAGTGCAAACAGGGATGCAGAAATGTCTTCAAGAGACAAACATGTTTTCTGGCCAAGATGTTATGTTAACTACCTTGCTGCTCGTCAAGCTCCCAGCATACAGGCAGGGTATACTGGCAGAGGGCAGAGGGCTGGGAGATAGACACAAAGTTTGGACCAGCATCAGGGAGCAGAGCAATAAACTCAATTCCCAAGAAACAGATGGTCTAGTTGGAAAGGCCAAGGGGACCCCAGAAAGATGGGGTGCTCTGTTTGGTTTGGTGTTATCCTCAAGTTCAATATGTGGTCAACATCAGGTCACAAGAACACTTTCTTCATCAACGGAACACTCTATGGTGTTGTTAGTAGATCTGTCTTAATTTGACTGTATTTTACTGCAAATGTAGTTACAGATATATTCTAGAGTTTTGAAATATGGGGGTAGTATCCCAGGATCAGAGCCATAAAAATGAATTCTTCAATGGCAAAAAGCAAAGCTTAGATCTAGCTCCTAGAGATGTTTTCAGAAAGGTAACCAAGTTTCATGAAATTGAAATTATTATCAATTACCCAAAAGTCACTTAATTATACCCAGACAATAAACTGAGAATGTATATAACTAAGTGAGGTCAAGAAATCTGCAAGTTCTGCTCATACTTACTTCAACTCAGAAAGCTATTCCTCAAAATTCAAGTTTAAGATTTATTTATTTATGCATACAGCACTGGGGTACAGGCCAGAGGTGCAGGGGCGGTGAGAGGATTCACCAGAGACAGAGTGGGGAGCACAATAGGTAGACTGACAAAGTACTGCTGAGGGGAGCAGTGGGCAGGCCAGGAGAGGTCTCCTGCGCCATGTGGGCCAACTCCAGTGCTGGGGATTAAACTCGTGCTAAAGTGGCTGCGGCTTTCAGCTTTTGCAGTGCTGCGCTTTAACCTACTGCTCCACCAGGGAGGGCCCAGCTGTCAAATTTTTAATGGATTTTTAAGGTCATCAAATTAAAAATTCCACTCCCTCCAAGAAACTTTCTTTATAGTAGAGTACTATTTTATGCCTAGCCCGCTGCATTGGTAGACCATCTTACTTTCCAATGGTTCACCACTTACTAATACTACACATGAAATGTTGTCACCTCTACTGATCAAAGACTGAGGTAGTGTGAAAAATCTAATTTATTTCCGATTTCCTCACAGTACCTAACTGGTCCTGTGACTACTATGTATTTGATTGACAGATTGGTAAGTTTTTTCCTGATGTAAAGCTGAAAACAGACTTATGTTCTCAGAATATCATAAGTTGGTATGCATCTAAGTGTACTCAATATCTTTGGGTCAAACAACTACTTACAAATTAAATACAGCACATTTATATTTGTGAAAGAGGGCTGTGTTTATAGCATCATGTTTAAATGAAAATCTAAGGTTCAAACACATCTAGAAAAGTACTCTTGGGGAATCTGACTCTTTTGAATTGTTTGTTTTAAGTCTCCTAAGCAGAAGGTAATATGCAAAGTGCTAATCTTATACAATCAGATACATCTGCCCAATAACTCCAGTAGTGCAAAATGCAAGTGCCAAGATGGATTAGACATTATTGCATGCTGTACAAAACTAAAAAAATTGGAATGAGATCAGACCTATAATTTAAAGCAAACAAGAATTAGTTTCAAAATTGTTTCAAGGATTCATGTTAGAACTAGATTGCCCATGAACTCTTGAGACAAAGTGCATTCCTACCTATGAGCCAAAAGAGATGGCAGGGAATGAGAGTGGGTTCGTTAGTTCTTAGGGAAGAAAATCCAGAAAGAGTTTATATTTATTTCTAAAATAAAGTAAAATAAAAGCTTTTTTTTTTTTTCATTCTACCTGGGCTCAGAACTTGAAATTGTTACCAAGAAGGCTAAGCCAAATTTGAAGTATATAAGAAATTGAAGACTCTCCCTGAGTGTAGAAGAAAATACTGCAGCCTACACTTTTCTGGGCTGACATATCAGAGGCTCTCCCCTTCCCAGCTTTCTAGTCTGTCACCACCATGAATCACATGGCTGAAACCTGAGAACCAGCAACCAGGAAGGAAGGAAGGATGGTGCTGCTCTAGGGGAGACTATGGATGTGTAGGTATTCTTGGTTGTCACAGACATGGGGGTTTCTCTGGCATCTAATGACTGGGAGCCGGAGATATAAGATGGCCAGTATTGCCTCAATCTTGTACAATGAAAAGCAATCCCACATCCTGCAAGACTTTTCAAAGTGCTAACAGCCATTTTTGTAGATGAAACCTATTTACATTTTCTTGAGCATAGAGCTTAATTCGGTTTCAATTGCATAGCAAAATAGTTTTATATAGTTTTTATATACTTTTATATACTCTGTTGTGAGCTCCTGGGAAAGGAACTATTGAATAACTTAGGGAAGTCTGGTACTTTGTCCTGTTTGGAACTTTACCAAGTGTCACCACCATTTTGGTGAATCACATCTTAAGGGCAAGCCGCCTGTGCTCTGTAAGTTATTAACACAAGGCAGCTTTATGGATCTGGATTAGTGCCTGTACATCTGACTACTCCATTAATTCTTACTGTGCTCGTGTCTGGGCTTTTATATATTGACATATTTAACATTAACTCCTTTCTTTGAAATTTCCTTTAAATTACAGTAAAGCATTATATTGCTATTTTCAAAATCATGTATGCAAACATGAATTAGTCATGAATTTCATCTAAGGACAGCAGAGGGATCATTAAAATACTGGCCATCATAAGAACATTGGTATGACAGGGTAAAGAACTGTGGCTGAACCTGGCACGGATTCTTTGATGATGAATACTAGGCAGGGCCTGGGGTCAAAAAATCACCCTGAAACTGTCAAGGCTCGACAATTTTCCTGTAAGTAAATCCTGTTGGTTTTTTCTTCAAAATGTGTATCTTTCTCATCAAAACCTTGTCTCCTGAGACTCCCATTTATATAATTATTTATGGGGTCCCATTATGTACTATTCATGCAACATAAAATGAATAGAGTATAATGTTTATCTTCATTACAACTTCCATATATTGTTCCAATCTCCCAGAAACTTTTCCTAATCTTTTCTAGCCATGCAAATCTTTCCAAATTTTATTTCAGTTTCTACTTTCTCTTATGAAATTCCTAAGTTGTCCAAACCTTATCATTCATAAATTCCTGTAAATTATAATACAATCACTGTTAATTACAAGATTAAAATTTAGCATTTAATTAAATCATTAATTTCTTTTCACTATTATTCCCAAATCATTGGTCTTTTTTCTCCAAATAGCTGTTGACCGTCTTTTCAACCAGTTTAGAATCCCAGCAAAGAACTATAATATACTTGGAAACAAATGAGTTCTCCTGGGTTAATTCATTGTTGAGGTCTCAAACCAAGAATATTAAGTTCTCAAACCAAGTAAAAGACCCAGTATAGAGGCTTAACAGAAAGGTGAAAGCTGTATCAGTGCCTCCATAGCCTCTCATTTAAAACACAAAAGCATGGCACCTCAGGAAATACTGAGTGGAGTTCACCGAAAGAGTATATAAATACAAACATGACAGCAATACCAAGATAAAATGATTAGAGAACACTTTCTGTCTCAAAAGTAGGGGCCTTTTCTGTCTTGCTCACTATTTTTTTTGTCTTTCTCACTATTTAATAGTGCATAGTAGATGTGAATAAACATGTCACACAAATTAATAAAGCAATTAAATAACTAAATTTACTAAGCATCTATTATCTGTCAGACAGCACTCTAAACACCATACTATATTGTTGTACTTAACTTTGTACAATCCTATAAGGGTGGTGATAACAATATCTGATTTTTATTTGGGATGAAATTTTTTTTTAAAAGATTTATTTATTTATTCGTACAGAACTGGGGTACAGGCCAGTGATGCAGAGGATGAGAGGATTCACCAGAGACAGAGTGGGGTACAGAACAGGCAGATCTACGAAGTACACTGCTAAGGGGAGCAGCGGGCAGGTCAAGAGAGGTCGACCTCGCCATGTGGATCTCCTTTGGGGCAGGCGGGGATCGAACTCATGCGGAAGTGGCTTAAGCTTCTTTGTGCTGTGCTTTAACCGGCTGCGCCACCAGGGAGGGCCCGAAACTTCTTTTTTTTTTTTTTTTTAAATTTAATTATTTTTTGCATATGATCACAATATGAATGTATTGGGGTAATCCATTTGCCAAGAATAAAAGAATACAATTCAGTTGACACTAAACTGGGGAAGGTTATGAACTTCTTAACCAGCCTCAGGAGACTGGCAATACAGTGCTCAAGGTCCAGCATAGAGAGTTTCTGGTGTCTGTCCCTCTTCAGAGAATGGGTGGACCACTTCTCAGAGCAAGAAAACAGGGTAGCTCACCAAAACCTAGAGGCTTCAGGACAATATGCATAGAGTCATGAACACCTCAAACTGTCTCAAATTTGTTGCCTATAATTATACCATTTTTGCAGAGGCATATAATGGGGGCCATCTATTAATTTTAATTTAGCAGGGCCTTCTCCGCACAGTCAGGTTTTTATCTGCTCCTGCCTTTCATGTGTCTATTTTTACCTTCACATACAGGGTTGTTCTTTTACTTGGTAACATTAAGTTGCTCTATCTCCATTGCTCTCTCTCAGTAAGGGTTATTACAGTGTTGATAATACATGATATAGGTGACTCTCAACTGGGGCTGGGGAGGGATTTTTGCCCCCCAGTATTCTTATGTTTTGAATGCGGAAACTTAAAAGAGAATTAGATAACCTCCTCAACACTATAAAGCCACTTGATGGCAGAACCTCCATCTTTAACCACTATGCGACATATTACAGCATATTGTCTATTGCACTGTAATTTCAGTATCTTACAATGAGCCATAAGTAGATGCCATAGGATGGGGGAAAGTGGTGGATAAGTCCTGGAAGGGACCAAGACTCTGAAACAAATGACAGAGATTATGGCTAGTGAACTAGGGCTGGGAGGGGCTCAGAGCTCTAGGTCTCCTATCCTGCAGCCCATTGAACTGGCAGGAAGTCAGCCTGTGCATTTTAATACTGCCCTGTTTTGCTAATTCATTTTTTATGTCTGGAACAGATGACCCATATACTTCCCAGTTGCTCTTCTAGCCCCAAGCCGACCTCCTCAAGACAGAAATTTTCTCTTCAGCACTTACACAAACCTCACTTGTTTCCCCAACCAGAATGTGGATTCTGAGGGCCTTTTCTTGTATTCTCACTACCTGTAACACAGGAGCCCTAAATAAATGTCTATCAAATGAATACCTCTGAGGAGTGGGGAGGTGGGTGACAGAGCTCTCAGGGTGAAGACTTTAATCACACATGTACTGGAAAGTAGTGAATTGGGATAGAAAAAAAAATGGATAGATATCAGTTTCACTTAGTTAAAGGCACTGGTGTCAGGGAGTGGCTCCTCCGAGTGTCACACACCTGGTGACTCTGAAGTAGGACATGCACCCTGAGATACAGAGCACAGAGTGCACCTGAGCTGGGAGGCCAAGGCCTTGCTGACTTAGCCCCAACACAACTGGGTACTGGCTTAAAGCTAACCACTAACATCAGGCGGTAAGAAAAACATGACAGGGTTCAGGGGAAGCAGCCTCTTAAGTCTTTGGTTGACTAACTGAAGACAGTCTGGCACTGTCATCCGGCATTAAATTCAGACTGTTTTACTGAATGTCTAAAAAGTGCCAAATATAGAAAGCTGCTTTGTGGTTGGAAAGGCAGCTAAGCATTTATTCATGCTCATGAGCTGGCAGAGTTCATTTCCATATTGCTGAGTGCAAGAATTGAAAGCATTTTCCTTCAGCACAGCTGTTTCAACAGTGAACATCTTCTTTGCACCTTTCAAATGCTGAACTCTCAGTCACTGCTCGTGTAGAGATGTCAGGAGTAGAAAACCACTGAAACATTCATACTTCCACCAGCTGAGCGTGTTTTTGAAGGAAGTTGTGTGACCGCCTCTATCTGGCATGACTTGGAGAATGGGTTGTTTTGGTTATTAATCAAGTCTAGTTTTTAAAAATCATAAGGCAGTATACCCCACATTAAAACTATGGATCATAACTTAATGTATCTTTAGTGATTTGAAAAGGTATTTGTAATCTTCTAAAGCCCCCAGATATATGGAAATACATACCATTAGAATTCCAATTCATAAAATAATAGATTTCTTTGATGTCAATTAAATTCTGGTGGGATTTTTTAATTACTGAGAGTTGGAATTGTTGCTTCTTCCTCATCTAAGATTTTCTAAACATCAGTGGTCTGATAACGATCACAAATAAAAGGACAAAGAGTGTGTGTATGCACGCATGTTTGCTTGTGTGTGTATGTGTGGTTGTATATGTGATCTAATGCCATGCTTCTCAAAATGCAATGTAATGTGCAGATCAGTCCCTGAAAATCTTGTGAAAATGCAGATTTCAGTTTGTGGGGTCTGGCCCATGGTCTGTGCTTCTCCGCCTGAAGGGAAGGCTGCTGACCTAAACACCAGCCCCCTTAGGGTAGCCACATTCTAGGAGACCCAGTTCCAGAAGAATTGGTATTTAACTCCTTGTTTTGCTCAGGGCAAAACATCCACCAGTGGGTGGAAGTTATAAGGACAGTATTCCTGCTCTGTACAAAGGACAGATTGTGTGATTACCTAATAGTTAGTGCTATAAAAACTGATAAAAATGACCTGGGCTGCTCTGTGAAAGGGCACATTCCCTAGTGATTGGAATATTAATTTAGAATCATTAATAGAGGTGCTGTAGAGAGGATTCCTACATTAGAAAGGGGGGTCAAATAAATGTGGGACCTCTTATAAACCCCTGTCACATTAAATGGGTGTAACATTTCAGCTAGGCAAGGCAAATCTCTACAGAGATCTGTTCACGGCATGGGCTCATAGCAGCCCCACTCTGGAAACTTAAACATGTGATAAGATAGCAGATCTTATGCTAAGTGTCTTCACCATAATAGTAAAATAAAGTATTGCCTGGTAGAGTCTCCTAAAACACAAGAAAACAAACAAGTCATAAAACCCAGTAGTGTTAGCTTCAGTTTAGCAATCCTAAGCATAATCTCTGGTCTTATGATCTAAGTGAAAGGTTAAAGCAATAATGAGGCCGAAGGCTCTGAAGGAGACTTGTGAGGAGTAGCTGGCATGACTTACCAGCTACCAGTGAGTGTTTCTGCCCTCCACAAACAGAGACACAGCTCACAACCCCACAGCAAGGGTGGGGAGATCAAAATCCACATGACTCAGGCCCCCAAACATTTTGAGTCCTAATTACTTGGCTAGTCATAGATGGAAAGCATTGGTGCCTTAATTACCTGGGTATTGGGAAAACAGGCACTCAATCTTTGGGGTGAGCCCTTGAGAAAGCATGAGAGGTGAGAGAAAGGAAAGGAGAATCCATTCCAGGAGCTGACTGAGGCCACCAGGAGAAACATGAGTCATCAGCTTAGTTGGTGGCAGCACCTGAGCTCACTCCCACCCTGGCTTTCCAAGCAAGAGAAAAATCCTCTCCAATTGTGTTGGAGGGTTGTGTTGACCATCGATGGGTTTACAATTGAAATAGATTTAATAAAAACATTTAATGCACATGTAATGATTATTTCTACTCTGTCAGTCACTTGCTCGGCACTTAAGGCTGTAATTACATTGGCATCTTTTTAGGTTCCTGAAATAGATTTATAGGATATCAATATTTGTTAAATAGCCTTTAATTCTATGCAAGCCTTTTAAGGTTGTGGACACCATCATCTATGCATTTTTCTCCCTGTAATGCTCTGCTCTTAAGAGCTGAACTACCGTTTAAAATAGAGGTACCCCACCCATAAACGTCATTCCATTCAGGCCATGCAGCCTCACTAGAGTCAGCAAGCTTGTAGCTGCTCTTGTGATTGTGATTACAGTAGTAAAAGCAACAACTATTTTTGAATTAAATAGTGTGCCTCAATAATGAAAATATTTTTTTTTTTTAGTTTCATTTTCTGTTTACTACTTGAAATCACCCTTTTCCAATTTTATGTTATCAATACAGGACACTCAGTACTATGGGGATATCCCATAGCCCCCAGGGGCAGGTAATGCATTTTTTGGGGCCCTGGCAAAGGCACAGGGGGTGGGCTGGTTTCTGTCTGGACACTCAGATCCAGGGAGGCACAAACATTATTTTAAAATTGTTAAAAAAAAAAATCAG
>NW_004567106.1:25642557-25659623 GCF_000260355.1 Condylura cristata
AAAAACAAACAGAAGAAAACAAACAAATCCTTGACCCTAATCCCCAGACCTTCCCTCCCAGCCCACCCCCCCAAATTATTATTATCTTCATTTAAAATTGATCACACACTATTAAGTAGTGAATCCCATTTGTGGCTGATTCTAGAGGCCACAAATAGGCTCTTCCTGCTTAGCATGCCAAAGATCACCTGCAAGTATACCTGAGTCCTCGTCACAGGAGTCAGTCCCAGTGGCCCCCTCCCTCCAGGCTCCACCTCCTCTCCCACACAGGCCCTTCCACCACCTTCCCCCACCCCCCTCTTTCACAGAACTGCCCAGTGCCTAACCGCTATGTCCTAGTGTAGAAGGACTCAAGAGTCTCTTCTTGGAGCTTTTTCAAGGTCTATTGTAATGATTTGTTTTGTCCCATAGAGTCAGGGAATATGTATTTTAAACCTTAACTCTGAAAGAGAATGTGGCGATTACATACCCATCTCCTCCATTTTAGAGATGAATCTAAGCTAAGTAAGTTTCACAGAGCCATGTAAATGAGCACCAGAGCTCCAATGATCAGGATCGAGGACTCAGATTCCAACCAAGTGGCCTGTCCACTGCCCCTTTCTTATCATGAGCCTGTTTCCACAGTGGCAGGGCAGCTCTGTGGTAGCGCCTGGTCACCTCGCTACTGCCACACGATGATCGGGAAAATCTCCAATGGAGACTCCCTCCCATGAAAGCCTTCACCCACAAAAGGGTAAAGGGGGGGAGACTCTTGTTCTTCATCTTAGCCATTCCAGCACTATTTTAGTACAGGTTTCCTTGCAATATGGAAGTAGGACATTCCCGATTGGGATGATCTTGCAGGTTATTTTTTGGCTCTGGGAACAGTTTTACATTAATTTATACTAAAAAGATGTCTAAGTATTGCCAGACTCCCCTCCCCTAAGCCATACCAAATCAGAGCAAAAAAGAATGCTCTGTTTTTGAATAGCAGAGAAAAATTTGTATTTTATCTTTATTATATATCCATTTTTTTAATTAAAAAATATTTTTATCATACTTCCTGTAGCAGCTCTGCCCTTTTGCTTCTGGGCCTGAAGAGAATCAGACTGTGATCAGATATAACTTTTTCACACTCCCAATACAGGGTTTTCTCCTTAAGAAAACCCTATTTGTTGCTGGATGGAGCTAGCTGATAACAGTGCTATCTCTTACAGTGTACTCAAACTACTTTTTCAGAGCTAACTAAAATTTGTAATTAAAGAAGATACACAATCTGGCAACTTAATGCATATATGATTTAGAATCACAGAACTAAGTGGCAGAAGATTTGCCCAGTAAGCATTTTTCTCCTAATCCAAATCATCTAGTGATTTTCTTTTCTATACAATATTACACAAGAATATCTGTTGTCATAATAAGAATCTGGTGATAGGTTAGTATCCTAGAGAGCATTATGAATCAAATAAGGATTCGTCTGATTTTAGTGGTAAGTAGGCTATATTCCAGCTCATAATTGAGCTTCTATTTTAATAGAACAGTCCCTACTCAAAGGTATAAGGATTACTAACAAATACTGGTGGTGCAGGGATGTGAGGCCAGGTACTGGCTTCACGAAGTTACTATTCATTAAATATAAAGGCATTTATTTGAAAGCTTGTAAGTGAAAATGGCATTTCCAGCAAGGCTGGAATATTGCTGGAATACAATTCCAGCCAGCCTGCTGTGGACTCCTTTTGTAGGCAGGTACAATGCAGATATGATTTAGAATCATAGAACTAAGAGGTAGCTCCACGGGCTAGATCCACTTAGGGGAAGGACCTGAGCTGAGGACACTTGAAGAAAAACTGACACAGCGAGAAACACAGTGTATTAGTTTCCTGATGATGCCCTGACAAATTACCATAAACTAGGTGGCTTAAAGCAATAGAAGTTTATTCCTTTATGGTTCTGGAGGCCAAATGACCAAAATCAAGTTGCTATAAGAGTCACACACATTCTAGAGGCTCTAGAAGGGAATGTGCTTGCTTTCGCTCAAGCTGCTATAATGAAATTCCACAGACTGGGTAGACGATGGGGAGCCCAAGGTGCCGATGGACTCTGTTCCTGACAAAAGCATGTTTCCTGGCCTTAGGATGTCTGCATTTTGGCTCTGAGGTCATGTGGACTTTCTCCCATATGTTTTCATTGAGAGAACGCTCCTCTATGGGCTCTAATCCCATTATGGGCACCACCCTCAAGATCTCATTTAAACTTAACTATCTCCAAGATACCATCTCTGAACAGGATCACACGGAGGGTTAGGCTTTCAACATATGAACTTTGTGGGGACAAAGACATTCAATCCTTGTGAGTATTTCCTCTCCCAGTTTCTGGAGGTTATTGGTATTACTTGGCCAACAGTCATTTTACTTCAATCTCTGCCTCCCTTTTTCACATTGTTTTCTTATCTCTCCATATCTTTCCTCTTATCTTTCCATATCTGTCTTTTCCTCCATCTATTTCTTAATGGACAGTGGCCATTGAATTTGGGGTCAGCCTGGATAATTAAGGATCATCTCTTCATCTCAAGATCCTTAACTTCATCATATTTGCAAAGACACTTTTCCCAAACAAGGTGACATTCCCAGGATTGGGATGTGGACATCTGTTGGGTGTACTGCTGCACAGGGCAAGGGGCAGTAGGCCAGAGAGATGAAAGGAATGGGACCCGTCTGGAAAGGGAACGGAGCGGATTTGGGTTGTGATGTGGTTTATGTAAAGGTGTGGAGGGAGATGAGCTGAACTTGGTAGGGTGGGGTTTCAAGGTCCTCAGAGAGATAGGAGATTATTCTAGGAAGTTTTTGATTTTGTCTATGTCCCAGTTCTTAAACTGTCATTTCCTGGCTTCCCTAACAATAGCATCATATCACAGAAGTACTTGACTGTACCTTCCCTAGGAAAAACCCGTTGAGTCAGTTCAGTCCACATTTGTTTCTATAACTTCTAGAGAAAATTCCAGTAACTGCACATTAGTAAGTTGTGCTCTCAACAAAAGCAGTTGGAGCAAGGTTTTGCTTTCCTAGATCCTGCACAACTGTCAATGCCGGCCATGAAAAATACATTTATTTTCTTAAGGCACCCATGCAGTTTCTATCAAAGTAGTTTTTCTAAAATCTACTGAAATATATTTGTTATGCTGGCATGGAAGAAGGTATAGCTCATTCTACAACTTCCAGAAGTGCTTTAGCAGTTCAGTTTCTCTGGCTCTTCGGAGTGTGAAGTAGCTGACAGTCTATCACTTGTGAGCTGGAGAGTAACACAGTAGCCCTGACTACTCAGATATGTCATTTTAACTCAATTTCTAGCCTCTTCCCATAGCAAGTGTTTGTTTTTTACAAGACTTACTCAAAATGGAAATATGTTGAATCTTGTGTCTTTGTTCTTCCTACTTTCAGCATATAATGTCACAACCATTGAAGTGAACAAAGGGGGAGCGGGTGGAAGAAGTAAAAGGCCCAGAAAATGTGAATCTGGAAAATTCAGGCAGAAACATATTAATTTTCTACAGTTTTCTCCATTGGGCCCACCAGAATAGAAACAATTACAGATAGAGACCTCAGGGAGCCTTGAGGCCACTTTGCATCCATGTTATTTTCAGTCCTCTGGTTCACAGTGGAGTCCACATGTGGAGGTTTGTTTAAAGGACAATCTTTAAGTTAATGAACTTAATGAAGTTTTAAAGGAAGCTTCTAGTATCTCAAGAAACTCAGTATTCTTCATGAAGATGGTTGCCTGCCCTGAGTTGCTTCAAGTAAGTCAGTTAATATTTCTGGGCCATATTTCCTTCCTGAAACACAGAAAACACCTTGACTGACTGGGTTGTCTTAAAACTCCATGGATATTAGGAAAGGACATTATGAGCTAGAAAAATGCTATGGGTTTTTAACTTCTACCTTCTCTTGCTCATTCTCTTTCAGAGCAGTTTAGATAGGAGCCCAGTTGTCTGACTGCTTCATACCACTCACCACAGAGCTGAAAGAATGGAACAGGGAAGCAGTCACTTGCAGTACTGCTAAGGACTCCTGCTTATGGAAGATGAATGGTTTATGCGTCGAACACTTACACAGCACTTACGGTTTTCAGGTACACCTAACTAATTGGTATAAATAAGAAACCAAGACACAGAGCAGTTAAGTAGCTTGCCCAAGGTCAAATCACTTATAAACAACCAGAGATTTAAACTCAAGCCATCCGAGTTCCTGCTGGTTGCCTCTCCTCTTTGGTGACAGAGAAAAATATAGCACAATCATGATATTCCCAAGGCCCTTCTTTCCAACTGGTGGTGTTTCTATAGCCAATACGTACAAAAGGCAGCTGGTAAAATCTCAGTGCCTCTAAAAATACAAGGAACTAAAAGACGTAAGACTAAGCATTTTCAATACCTACCTGTTTGGACAGCTGAAATTACTAACAGCAGAGCATTATAACTTTAATTTACTTTTCACTTCTTGGCAAAATCTCTCCAATCAGTTCTAAGGTCTTATGGGGTCTGGCACTGAGCCAGCCAGCCTGTTCCCTGGAGAGCAGCTTAACCTAATAGCCTGCCTAATTAAACCCTCATCAGGTGACCATGGGAGAGCTCAAAGGCCACCTTAGTTTAATCCAGGCACAGGTGGGTGACAAGAGCAAACTGCATATTTGTATGGAGACCTATCTAGCTATAGATTTCCACTTCAACTCTCCTGCAGTCATGAAAAAGCACTGGTAAATTGTTTTAGCAGGATTCACTTTTGACTGCTGATTTACCTAGTATATGCTAGCAACACACAGGAAAAGAACAGAGGCTGTGTTCTCTACAATCCACAGGCTTCCCAGAGTCGATTCTTATTTGTAGTGGTCTGTTCAGCTGTCCCCGCCTTTGTAGCTCCCCATCTCCCTACCTTCCCATCTTCTAATAGCAAGTTTTCATTACATATTGCTAGGAGAAGTAGAGCTTCGGTCATATAGGACTCTTTCAATAAAGAAAAAACCCTATTCATTCATCTTCAGCTCAATTTGGCTCCTGTAATGTGTTGCTTTGAAAATTCTAGGCAGGAAACGTATGGGGGCAGTGGGAAAAAGACAAGAGGAAGCTGCAGTTACTCATATTTTGCAAGTTTTGAAATAGCATTCCTCTCTCCCACTTAGCTATCCCCTAACCTACTTAATATGTCTACATAATTCTGTGCATACTAATATTTCTTGCTTAAACCACATGCCTTTTCATTCATTCATTTAATCCACTTTTAACAAATGTATAGCATGAGCCAGCCTACATCCTTTCTATTTATTATTTCATGCAGTTTTCCAATATAAGCCCACTTCCCAATGAACAGTTAAAAAAACTGAGATCCTGTACCTCTGGCCTGTACCCCAGTTCTGTATGCATAAATAAATAAATCTTAAAAAAACAAACAAACAAAAACCTGAGATCATGAGGTTTAGATACTATGGCATGGTCACCCAACTAGCAAAAGGCAGAGCCAACCTGAATACAGGTCAGCTTCCTCAAAGCTAATCTATACTTCTGCTCCATACTTTGCAATTCAGAAGACCACAGGTATAGAAGGCATTTAGAAATTTCATCATTTGCCAAAAGAAACTTAGCAGAGAGGCCTGTGTTAATTTTTTAAGATCCTTACAATAAGTCACTGGAATGAGGAAACTGAGCTTAATGGATTTTTTGTACCCATCCCTATGCACACCTCTAACCTGTTCTAATGGGAGAATATTTACTCTGACCTTCAGTAAATTCAGTATAATCACTGGCTTCAGCCAAGGGCAAAGAAAGTCCTGTGCTAGGTGGTTGGACAGTTAAAAGGAGGTAAATAGGGTCTAGTACTCAAAGAAGCATATACTCTATCAACCAATGAATTAATCCAAAGAAAGTCATCCACGTTGGGAGAGAAGCCAGTTTTAAGCACAGCACTAGTCAAACTCAATATTCCCAAGACAAACATTTGTGAAGCCTCTCTCAAGTCCTTTCTGGGGACTTAGTAGAATCGACCTCTTCTTCTGTTCCTTTCTCTCATGAATAGAGTCCAATCAATGTTTCACATCCACCACTCAGGAAAACCACTGAGTGTCCACCAGTGATCTTCACAACCAAGGATCATCCTCAGGCTTCACTTCATTTATCAGCAGCCATTTAATAGTAAAGTATTGTAATTCACATAAATTCCATGTACCTTGATAATGTTCTACAGAGGGCACTTCTATTTCTATAAAGATCTTTTACAAAGTATTAAAGCAAAAAATGAATATCTTTTCTAAGCACAAAATTCAAAAGGGTAGGATGGTTTCATATAGATCATTCTAATTAAAGGTACAGCTGCATTAAAACCTGGGGTGGGGAAGAACACTGAAGCAAAAATTTACTTAGAATTCCCTTTTGTTGGGAGTTTTCTGCAAGGTAATTAGATTCAGGTTTCTCCCACTACCTAAATGTAGAATCGTCCCATTTGGTAGGATTTGGGATATGGAAACAATATTATATGATTTATAAAGAAATTTTAAAGCATTCCCAGACCTCAAATAATAACCCATCAAATCATAACAAACAGGAATGTTCTAATTTCACATAGTGAGGAAAGGTGTATGGTCAAGGCACTGGATCTGAAGTACTTCAAAGAGATCCATTTTTCAGGTGGAATGTCATGACACTGAACTAGTCCCTTTTGGTTCTGACCATCGAAAAGGGAGCTCACATATAATTGTAACAGTTTTTTATAACAGTTTTTTTACAAATAACCTTCTACAAAAAATTTCAACATCACTGACTAAACACAACATCTCTGTAAAGAAAGTGGGAGGTGAGTTTTGACTTTATTTTACAACTGGAGAATGAGGCAACTTCAAAAATCTGAAGTTCCTCCAATTTCAGAATGTGAAGGTACAGCAGAGAACTCTTAGTCTCAACTCAATATCACAAAGCAGTGAAATGTGGGACCCAGGTTGCCACTCAGCCCACCCGTGCTTAGTAACATGGTGCTCTCTCACAGAGCGGGGATTCAACTATAGAATCCTTCAAAACACAGCACCCTAAGCAACCACCATCTGTAGACTGTACTGGCCACAGGCCCTGGAGCAGGCTGGGAAACACACTTCTGCAAGGACAAAACCCAGCAGAACAGTCTAAAAATCTACCAACCTTTTCCATTTGTTACAGATATAGATTATGCCAGATATTAAAGACATCAAATGCACCCCAATTATTAAACATTCTACCATTTCCATCTCTAAAAGCATTTTGTTACTGTGACTAAAGTTTCTTTTAGTTTCAAAGTTTAAAAGTCCATGAAAGTATACTATATATACTACTTTCATATACATATATGTGTGTGTATACTCTTTTGTATATATATGAGATAGGAGTACAAGCATGTTGTCTGGAAAAGGTCTGAGGCAAAAAGTAGAACTATTCACTATGAGCATTTAGGCCTTCCACAAATAAGATGAAGCTCAAGTTAATGTTAACTTGAATTTATCCTCCCTATTGTATAATAAAAATGGGTGCCAGTAGTAGGTAAGATTCATACCTATTATAAATTGAACTCTGGATTAAGTGTTTTGTTCTCACACTAAGTCTATAAGAAAAGATATAAATTAATTTTACTGGAAAATTGAGCCTTAAGAGTTTAAGGTCGGCCCTCCCTGGTGGAGCAGTGGGTTAAAGCACAGCACTGAAAAGCTAAAGCCACTTCAGCATGAGTTTGATTCCTGCCTGCCGCGGAGGTGACCACATGGAGCAGCAGACCTCTCCTGCCCAGCCCGCTGCTCCCCTCAGCAGTGTACTTCATTGATCTGCCTGTTCTGCTCCCCACTCTGTCTCTGGTGAAGGCTCTCGCCACCCCTGAGCCTCTGGCCTGTACCCCAGTTCTGTATGCACAAATAAATGAATCTTTAAAAAAAAAAAAGAGTTTAAGGTCATAGAAGCAACTAATGGCTGGAGTTAGTTGAGAGTACAAGTTCTAATCATACTTTCCTCCCCAAACCATCTTGATAAGACTTTATTTATCAATTGTTTCTATACTTGCAAAGTGAGGCATACTATGTTAAAAATCTTAGAATTCCCACATTTACGTTAACAGACAATAGAACCTTTCTTCTGGGGGTTTTATGGCCCTGAGTTATGAACTTTGTTTTATGTCTGATATAAAAGTGAAAACACAGGTCACAATTAACATCTCAAACATTTTCTCCTTTAAGGAAGTAAGCTATTTCAGCATAGATATATAAATAAGGGGGTATCTGCAAAAAGATGTGTTGCTCCATAAGATTTCCTGTGAGTAGGTTCTGGGATATGAGGGGTAAATCTGAGTTCCATTCAAGAAACAAGGACAAAGGTAAATTCAGTGGAAGGAACTGAAAAAACGTCAGAGTGTGACAGGAGTACAGAGACTCTCAGAGTCACTGACAATGTTAGATGAGAATTTTAAGTGAAAATGAGTTATGAAGATCAAATCTTTCAGCCAGGATTATAAATTTGTACATCTCATGCCCACTCCCTACCACTATTCCCACTCTAGACATAACAAAATATACAAAGGTATGAATACGCAGCATTTGGGGGTCAGTGTGATTTAAAAAGTTTAAATATCTCCATGAATCAGACACAAAATGTAAGTGCAAAGCCTACTGTTGACAGAGGTGTGCAGGAGTTCTAGTTCTAATGGGAGTAAAAATATCTCTGGGAAAGGGCTAGAACCTGATCTAGACTCAATGCTGAAAATTAAAGAATATGGAGGGGAAACCCCAGAATGCACTGGAAGGGGGTTTTGAAAACCTGCTTCTTCAGGTAGTGTGCAGAAAGCAGACATGACCTCACAATCAGCACCTGGGTCATGCTCTGTGATGGCCTGGTGCTAGATCTTGGATAGTTTCTCATTGTCATGGAATCAGAGACCCGGCTACATATCTAAGCCCTGTCTCCAGACCAGGATCTTCAAGGAAGAACAGGTACCATTGAGTCCCTATACAGGAGAGGGTGATTCCAAAGAAAGAATGTAAAAAAAGCAAACTTGAGATGAAACTATATGCCGTAATTCCAAAGCAAGTGAGAGAAAAAAACAAAAACAACAGCAACAAAAAAACAGCATTAAGAAAGAGGGTTGATAAAATCAACATCAGATGCAATGAAACAAACAGAACAATCTGAAAATGACTTTAACTGGAGAGTTAAAAACAGGTCAGTTGTTGCACAGCTTATCTTCATCAGTTATATTTTAGCATTCCTCAAAATTAAGTTTATTATACAAACTTTATAATGTTAAGTGTTTAACTTGCACTTTTCCAGTGAAGTGTTTAGAAACACAGGATCGTGAGTATATTTAGCAACAAGAGCCTGCTGGATAGGGCTATTTTGCCTGAGAATCATGAAGCTTGATGCTTCAAATTTTTGTTGAATGAATGACTAAATGACCAACCACTCTGTCAGAAAAAGCTTAGGCATCAACCACATCCCTCAACTCTTTATGATGTAACCTCAGAGAATGCTCTGTGAAACCAAATCAATCAATTTCAAATAATACCTCAAAAAAAGTTTCTCTAGTAATCAGTGTAGAAATTCACTGCACTGCTCCAGTTCCTATTGGTATTACAAGTACCTGCAGCTTAAATGAACCTAGTGTCTCTTCTATCCAAGGAGGACATAGTAATAAACTCCTTAAACATAAGGTAGAGGAAAGATAAGAGATTCAGCTCTATTCCCAAACATAATTTTGACTTAGGGAGAGAAATACTGCCACAGGAAAGCTGACAAAGAACATGAACATAGCTACTCTCATGAAACTAGAACTCCCAGGGAGTAAAGTTGCATTAGCCAAGGACTAATTTTAGTCACTTAAGTCCTGAAAGGAAGTGAAGACAGTGCTGAAAAGGCTCTTTCTCCTGACCCCCTTAGGGAGGTCTTGGAGGTTTCCCCAAAGGTTAGATCTGTAGCAAAAGTATTTTGTTTAGAGCTGTAGATTCAAGTGAGATGAAGAGGCATTTTGGGGTGGCAAGCTAACAGAGACTTGTGATGGTGTGTCCCAACTGTATGGACATGCCTGAGGTGGGAGGTGACTTGACTGTTGCACCCAAATCTAGAACTAAAGGACTCTGGGCCAACAGTTAGGCCAGAGCTTCCCATGGCCATGCCAACTCAGACAGCAGTTCCAGAAAATGCTCAGAGACCACTTTGGCTATAAACGCATCCGCCCACTCTCTTTCTACTCAAATGAAAGTGAAGGAATTATAATGATTAATGTGCATTCAATGCCACTGATCTAAAACCAGCAAATTCTGCCAACAGATTTATTAGAAAGGAAGCCAGGAAACAACATATAATTAGCTGACAACTATTTAGGAATTAATTATTTAGTCCTTTGTTTCAGTTCTTTCTTTCTTCCTACCAAATTCCTTTGACCACTCTGTTCCTTCATCCATTAGAAAAGTAAAGCAGGTGAAACAAAAAAATCACAAACAGGTTGTAAGCTGCTATGAAAGGTTTAGTAAAGAGAAGGAAGGTTTAGTAAAGGGAAGGAAGGGAAGGCAGAAGGATAGTATAATTAATGAAAAAGTGATTGCTTTTGTTTGGCTTTGCTGTTGGTTAGTCAGGTATCAAGGAAAATGTGGGTTCCAGAGTCAGACTGAACTTTGGTTTCTTCCTCTGTCATTTACTGGCTTTGTACCCCTGAACAAGTAACTCAGCTGGTCTGACTCAGTCTCCTTCCATAGAAAATAGGGATATTAATATCTGTGTTAGAAGACAGTTGCAAGAATTGAATAAAATAATGCGGAAAGCCAAATACAGTGCTTCCCATCTGGCAGGCACCAACCACATTGAAATTATCTAAAGTTTACTCTTTTCATATAATTAACATATGACAGACAATTAAGATAGAACTGAAAACAAATGCTCCTAAACAGAAGGATTTCCCAAGGAAATGTCCACACATCCTGGCGATTTAAATTTTCATTAGTAAAACTTTACCTGTCGACTTCCCTGCTTGGAGGAGCAGCTACTTGTGCTCCTTGAAGGTGAGACCAACTTTTGGGACACTCCAAGGCTCTTCTCATCACTCATCATGAACAGTGGGTAACTCGGCCTCCAAGTCGTCAAAATGTCATCAGAAGAGCGTAGGACAGAGAATATGGATGTCTCAGTGGGGCAGGTGGTGCCACAATTATCCGATACGTTTTAAAAGCATTTTGGATGACCCCAAGGAAATCCCTAAAATTAAAAAAAAAAAAAGAAAGTAAGAAAAGAAAAGTTATTAGAGGTTGGAAGCCTCATTTATAATTAGCAACTGGCTGTCTGCAAGCAGTTTATCTCCAGCACAGATCACAGGACCATGGTGCTTAGCTACAGCAGGGACTATAAAAGAAAAGATCCTTTACATTTATCCACTGGAGATTAGGTGTATATGGTTCTTCCTGTAACTTTCCAATAGGACAGCCTTAAGAGCATTAGTAAGATAATCTGAGTCCAGACACATACAGAAGTAGTATTATAAAAACCATCCGTTGGACCTAGAGGAAATTATGCTTAGTAAAATAAGTTGGTTGGAGGAAGTGGAACAGTGTATAAAGTGAAATCAAGCAAATAAATGAATTAAGTAAAACCAAAAATAAAAAGAATTCATCTCAAACCAAAAAAAGCACTTCATTTCTATTATGCTAGTTATAAACAAACAACCAAACAACCAAAACAGACAGTCAGTGTTGGATAGAATTTAAATCCTCAGGCATTGCTGGTAGGAATGTAAAATGGTACAGTCATAGCGGAAGAGAGTTTGGTAGTTTCTCAAAAAGTTAAACACAGAATCATTATCTTACCTAACAGCTCTACTCTTAGGTATATAACCTGAAGAGTTGAAGGCAGGTATTCCAACAAAAGCTTGTAAAAGAATGCCCATAACAATGCTATTCATGAGGACCAAAGAAAGAGTCAATCCAACTGTGGCTTATCTGATGAATGGCTAAACTACCTGTGCTATATACAGTGATCTGAATGCTTGTGTTCACCTTAATTCTTATGCTGAAATCCTGATACCCAAAGCACTGGTAGGCAGAGATGGGACCTCCTGAGAGGTGCTCAATTCCTAAGGCAAGAGCCCTCATGAATGGGATCATGGCTGTTACACAATAATTTCCCAAACATCTTCCATCAACTACAGACACAAAGAGAAGTCTGCAATCATAAGAGGGACTTCACTGAACCATGCTGGCACCCTGATCTTGGATTTCCATTCTCCAGAATGGCAAAAAATAAACTTCTGTTGTTTATAAGGCACACAGTCTGTTGTATATTGTTATAGAAATCCCCAAAGACTAAGAGAATATATCCATATGGAGGGATGTTTTTCAGGAATTTAAAGAGAACAAATTACAGATACATACTTAACATGGAGCAACTTTGAAAATAGCATTCTTAATGAAAGAAGCCACACACAAAAGGTCCCATTTTGTATGTTTCTATTTATAGGAAATATCTACAGGGGCACGTCCATAAGTTCCAGGGGTTGGTGTACTAAGGGAGTAAGTTACACTACTTAATTATGGTGTTTCCTTTTAGAATGATTAAAATATTCTGGAAATAGATCATGGTGATAGTTACATAAGGTCAGGCATGTACTAAACTTCAAATGGCTTAAAAGATAAATTGTAAGTTATATGTGTTTTACTGCAATTTTAAAATCCCTTTTCAGAAGGCAGAGAGATAGAATGGGAGATTAGCTCTACCCAAAGAGGTTTTGAGACAGTTTCTTTAAAAGTTTTTCAAAGTGTGGCAAAAACCATGGGAGAAAGTAGGACTTTCCATGTCATATACAAGTATATCATAATTAAAATAATGATCATTGTTGAGTCCATACTACTTATTGCCAAAGACAGACACTGTCATTTTATTAAATGACATACACTAAATTAACACACATCTCACTTAATTAAAGTTTAATGGGAGAGTACTATCTCTGAGGTACAGAGACAGGGAAATGAGCCTCTGAGAAGTTAGGTAGTTTACCCAAGCACACATCTGGCAAGGGACTGAATCTGGCTTGATCCCAGGCCTTTAACCTGGTGCTGGAAAATGGCATGCATTATGGCCAGGTCTTGTATAACACCTACTGGCCCATCTCTGGGGCCTGTGAGAATGGGGGAGTTACACTAGAAAGACTTAGGAGGCACATAATAAGCTGTGTAAGAGGTTACACCCCATTCCTTTCCACAGCCATTGCATTTGCTAATACTGCAGTATATACGTGTGTGTGGGGGGGGGTGGAATGTGGGGGGAATGAGTGAACCAGGGCAGGTAAAGGAATGCCCTTCACAAGTAGCAGGTAGGGGTCACAGCCCATCTTACCACTGTCTTCTTTCACAGCTCTGAGGTAAGGGTGACTAGCATGTATGAATTTAGTTTCAGAAGGCCAGACTTTTATTTGACACACTATGTTCAAATAAATCCTACAATGTTTTCAAGCATCTTAACAATGAAAAAATGTATATCTAATCCATTTGCCTATTAGTGTTCACAAGGTCTACCTTTTGAAAAGAAGGATGTTATGTAATTGTCCACATTAATAAGTTAAATATTATACCAAACTTTTGGTTAATAATTAAGTACTCAAATCCTCAAATCTCCTATGCCTTTCACTCATACTTAGCTCTTAAAAAAAAAAAAAGTATGCTAAAACCATAAAGTAAAATCAAGACAATGAAGAGAAATGTCAAAAATCTCAGAAAATAAAATTAAGGCATTCCATGTTGTGTTCAGAGAAACCCCCCAAATCTCTATATGCTTCACATAGTAGATCCACCAACAAGCAAGACTGAAGGCAAATCAATACTATCCGCCTTTTCGTAAGATTCACCTCATTTATGGGCATGACTAATTATACCTGAAGGTAGAACAAATACAATTTAGTTAAAAACTGCCAAGAGAGGCTATAAAAATATCTTAATAGTTTGTTTAATAGCAGTGTTGGCTATGGCTGCTTGATGCGAGGAAAACCTGATGGGAACCTCAAATGATAAAACGTGTGTGTGGCAGCCGTTGCTATGACAACTGACTCCTTGGCAGATTAGGAACACCAACAAAGGGTTTCTGTTTATGTGTGCAAGTATGTTTTTAAGGCTGAGATCTAACAATGAAAAGGGTAAGGTGTGGTAGTGGATGACATGTGAAGATGAAGAGAGAGGAAAAAGGAAAAGTCACCAGAATTCTGAAACTGCCAGATCAGAAACACCATCAGTCTGTCCTACAGGCCACTGACTAGAAAGGTCACCTTGATCTCTCAATCCTGTTAAATTTCCCTTTAGAAGCAACAATTATCAGCTTCTGGAACTAGAGCACTGACCAGGCCAAAGCCCATCCTCTTGTAAGTTATTGAGGCCAGGCCTCTGTGAATACCACCCCCAGGAACCCCAAGTGCTACCTCTCTTTCTTTTGGGGAAAGGAAAGGGTGGGAGCCCACAGCCCTGCTTCAATACATCCCCAAGTCTAGGTGATAGCCTAGGAAAATATCTGTTTCATTCCCTGAAACGTCTTCTAGCCTAGCCTCAGCGAAAATTACTGAGAGCAGTTTATGGGCATAAGTCCAATTCTGAGAAAGAATATGCTTAAAACAGGGCAGAACAAAGAAAGAAGGCAGACGTACAGCTACTGCTGAAGCAAGGTGGTTGCGCTTGCTATGTCAACCTAAGGGACCCACAGGACTGGCTCAGAGTCACCAGAAGAAAGATTTTGACAGAAGTCCCTAGGTCCTTAACGAAGGGGAGTTGCACAAACCCCTGCTCTCTTCTAAGCTAGCTGATTTCACAGTGCTGACCTAAGGGAATGGCAAAGATAATTCCATAAGGGGGATAGAAAATGGCCAGAGGTCAGGGCCCTGCTTCAAGAACGCATGAAATGATGAGGGGGTACACATAAAACACACATATAAGCTTTGACCCTCTGGTCAAGGGGTTCATTGACTTAAACAAAATATCATAGTGTCCCTGTTCACAAATTGTGAACACTTAGGGACAATGATTTATTTCCCCTCCCCCAATTTCTTACTGAGGCATAACATACATACAGACAAATGAATAAATCTTAAGCACACAAATGGTTCTATGATATTTGACATATGCGATTACTAATATAACTACCACCCAGATCAAGAAGCATCATTTACAACTTCCCCAGAAGGTTCCAACATCGTTGCCCATTGGTCTGATCAGGAGAGGCTGACCTGCCCAAATCAACCTTGGCTGCTGGTGTTTATCCACTTGCCCCAGGGAAGGAAAACTGGGACCAACCTCCTTGTGCTGACATTGCTGGCTACAGGCCTACTATTGAGCCCTCTGCCTCATAGTGTCAGGGGTTGACAGAATTCAGTCTGGGACCTGCTTTCCTTTCAACACACTACTTAGTCGCCAACAAGAGTGAAAAGTAGGACTCATTCAACTCTATTGAAAAACATGACTGTGCCTTTGAGATGAGCTGGGTCCTGTCTTAAAATGGCCAGTCATCTTGGGAAGCTGATGGGTCTGGTCCAGGGGAAAACAGTTTTCCAGCTAAAGGTCAACAAGACATGCAAACACAGGCCAGACCTGAGGCTCGCATTAGGGAAAAGGATGCTGCTTTCTACCAAGAATAAACAGTCGATGCTCTGCCAACCATTTTGTCAACAAAGATTGATAATAAAACTTATTTTAGAAAATTCACTTAGAAAAAAGCACACCTTGGGTCCTTCCTGGTGGTGCAGTGGGTTAAAGCGCAGCACTGTGAGACTGGCTGCAGCCACGTCAGTGCAATTTCAATCCCTGGCCCCAGAGGTAACCCACATGACGTGGCAAACCTTTCCTGACCTGCCTGCTGCTCCCCTCAGCAGTGTACCTCATCTATCTGCCTGTTCTGCTCCCTACTCTGTCTCTGGTGACTCTCTCACTGCCTGTGTACCTTTGGCCTGTGCCCCATTTCTGTATGAATAAGTAAATAAATCTTTTTAAAAAGAAAGAAGGATAAATAGATGGGAATACATCAAGTTAAAGAGCTTCTGTACAGCAAAAGAGACATTACAAAAACAGACAGACATCCCACTGATTGGGAAAAAATTTTCTCACACAAAACTAGCGAAAAGGATTGATCATAAACATATACAGAGAACTGATGACACTCAACAAAAATAAACAACCGCATCAAAAAATGGGCAGAAGAGCTAAAAAGACACTTCTCCAAAGAGGAAATGCAGATGGCTAACAAGCATAAGATAAAATATTCAACATCACTTGTAATAAGGGAGATGAAAATTAAAACCACAATGAGATACCACCTCACCCCAGTGAGAATGACACATCTTCAAACAACTAGCAACAACAAATGTTGGCAAGGATGTGGAGAAAAAGGAACTCTCCTGCACTGCTAGTGAGAATACAAACTAGTACAGTCACTATGGAAAACTGTTTAGAGGTTTCTCAAACTGCTTAACATGGAGCTTCCCTACAACCCAGCAATCCCACTCCTAAGTATCTACCCAAAAGACACAAAAACACTGATTCAAAAGATACCTGCACCCCCATGTTTATTGCTGCTTTATTCACAATAGGAAAGACTTGGAAACAGCCCAAATGCCCAAAAATGGATGACTGGATTAAAAAGATGTGGTACATATACACAATGGAATATTACTCAGCAACCCCCCCAAAAGAAGCACATGTCTTTTTTGCAGCAATAAGGATGGAGCTGGTAAAGATCATGCTTAGTGAAATAAGCCAGAAAAAAAAGGAAAAATACCAGATGGTTTCTCTCATAGCAGGAATATAATGGACCAGGCGAGAAAATAATGATAATGATGAACAGCTATATACCAGAGACATTTTGTAGGGGTGGAGTGGGGAATAGGATCAAAAACAGTGGGGGGAAGAAAATGCACTGGACTATGGTGATGCACATGGGTGATTTGGTGGTTTGGTGATGGAAAACCCAAGGGGATTGCAACTGAGATGGAAAAATGCAGAAAATATATGTAAAAATAAAAAAGAAAGAAAGAAAGAAAGACAAAAAGAGAGAAAGAGAGAAAGAGAAAGAAAGAAAGAAAGAAAGA
>NW_004567106.1:25659932-25689802 GCF_000260355.1 Condylura cristata
AGGAAGGAAGGAAGGAAGGAAGGAAGGAAGGAAGGAAGGAAGGAAGGAAGGAAGGAAGGAAGGAAGGAAGGAAGGAAGAAAAGAATATGCCTTTTTGCCTTTTGGGAGAAGGTGCAGAGGGGCATATACAGTCCTTGCCTCAGAAGAAGGCAGACTTGGGTTTGAGTTGGTGTTCCTTATAATAAACTCTGTGCATCTTAAGAAATGTATTAAATTCTGATCATCAGGTTGTTGCTTTTCTTTTTAATGTGAAATGGATAATTGTGGGGGTTAAATGAGAAAATGAGGATAAAGTTTCTGCTCTGAATAGGACAGAAATACAACAGAAGTAAGTCCCATCTCCTTCACTCCTTGCTTCCTGAAAGTGGCATGTGCAGCTAAGATAAGACCCTATACTCTTATGGCCAAAAACAAAGACTCTAGAGGATTTAGAAACATTTTTGTCTTTCAACATGTTAAAATTTACCCAAATCCATAACACAGGTGTGAACACCTTTTTAATTGTCTGTGTTTACCTTGGAACAAGACAAAAATGCAGAAAGATAAAAAACATTATTCATCTCCACTGGTAGTCCAAGAAGAGCAAGTTAATATTAACCAGTAGACTTGAAACGAAACATGTAACATAGCTATTTATTAACCTGCTAGACCTGAGGGTCTGTGCTAACACACTTGGTCATGTATTGCTTGACAAACTGGTTTTACTTCCATCTTTGGAAACAACTTAGAATGACAACTTCATGGCATATAGTTCCAATTATGTCTATAATTTTCCAGTAGAATATGTATGTAGGTAAATCATGTCCTGAATAAACACCAAAATAAATGAACAAATGATGATGGAATACTCATTTTTAGTCTTCTTCAGTAAAAAATAAATAAATAAATAAAAATAAAAGATTCAAATCTTGGATATGTGTATGTGTCTTTTTAGGAATGACACCTCTTAAGTACCTTGATTTTCCAAATGTTACATGATCAAAAGTAATGCTTTAATTAGATATGTGTAAGTGTCTTTTTAAGAATATCACCTTCTGAAGTACCTTGATTTTCCAAATGTTACATGATCAAAAGTAATGCTTTAATTATTTGGCTTTAATCTCCACATAAGATCAGAGGTTTCTGGAAGTGGTAGCCAATCATAATGCACTCAAATAGCTAATTCAGCACCTCTGTGTGAATGCTGGATGATCTACCTTAACTACCTGGGCCTCTAACCTAGGTAATGATATTTGACCATTTCTTGGGGATAAGTACTGGGCCTTAGAGTGAAACAAGTCTCTGCCCTCTTAAGGGCAAATCCCTCCACAAATCTGTGTGTATGTGTGTGCATGTGTGTTCTGAGAAACTGGCTATTACTGAGCCCAATACTTAACAGAACTATACATGGACACAGATCTGATTTGCAGTGTGGTAGTTTCCATGAAAAAGCTTGACTGTATCACCAGGCTGAGTTTGTGTTCAAACTATTCACTGTAAACAGAACAAAAAGCACAACAGTACTACCTAGTTTTGGAACATATAAGAGAATTCAAACCCAATTCCTTTCCCAAAGCAAGAAATCATCCTATAACATTGCCACATCTTCATTTCTTGACAACTTCCCATGTGATAGCAACAGGACATTCCACTTCATGTTTAGGTCTTAACTAGGCACTAAGAAGCTAAAGTCACTTCAGCATGAGTTTGATCCCCGCCCCAGAGGTGATCCACGTGGCATGGCAGACCTCTTCTGACCTTCCCCTCAGAAGTGTACTTCGTTGATCTGCCTGTTCTGCTCCCCACTCTGTCTCGGGTAAAGCCTCTCACCGCTCCCGCACCTATGGCCTGTACCCCAGTTCTGTATGCGTAAATAAATCTTTATATATTTTTTTAAATCTATTCTAGATGGTTTTCGTTTATACTTGAAATTTGTCTTACTATAATGTCTACACTTTGGTCCCACATCTTCCCTATGTCATTTACACAGAAATAAATGAACTACCACCATGCCCAGCTGTAGCACATCTTTTCTTCTCCAGACCAAGTTCCCATTTTCATCAGCCATTTCTTACATGATGTAGATCCAGAGTCCTAATGAGTACAGAGGATCAACTCTGATTCCACTTCAGTTTTTCACACTTTTCTCAAAGTGGTACCTGCATCTGCAGACAAGTTTCTGCGGGAAGAAAGGAAGCAACTGCCTCCCTTGCCTTAAACACAATGCAACTGTTAGTCTACCTGAGTTCATCTTACCTGTGGGAGCACCTACGCTTTTCTAGAACCTACTGTCCTTACAAAATCTCTAGGATTCTGATTGTGGAGAAAGTTCTTTTTGAACATGATATTTTACTTTCTTCAACTGAAAGTCAGGGCTTGATTGTGCTTTATTATTATTGTTATTAAATACTCTCATATTCATTTTCACCTGTGATTCCAGTCTGTCAGGATATTCCTAGTTGTCATTGAAAGTATTTGGCCAACTTTTCCTTTGTCACAGCATCCATGGATTCCATAGACATGTGAACTCTGTCCCCATTCAAGTAAATTAAAATTAGAAATTTACTAGAACACCGAAGACTTCTTCAAAGCTTGTTATTAACTTGTTCGTTAGTTAGCAATTCTTCGCTCACATGTGCTAACCCACTGTAAATCCCATAGCTATACAGCCATATCTATAGCTATAGCCATATCTAATTTCTCAAAATGTCCTGATTTGTCTTTTTCAAAGTTTTCTGGATACCTGTTAAAAAGTTATGATTTTGGAAACTTCATTTGAGATTAATAGAATGGAAATATCTAGGGGAGAGATGGATAATCTGCATATTTACCCTATTCCCTGGGTGAATTTTGCACACATTAAAGTTTGAGAAGCCTTTAGGCAGCTAGTCTTTTTCAACCTTTCTGATTTTATCCTGAACTAATCCTATTTGTGTATTTTTGAAGAACAGATAGAGAAGGATGCCAAAACCTTCTTTTATTATCCTAGGCCTATAGTTTTTAAAAAGTGGTCCTCAGCACCATCTGAAGGTTTGCTCAAAATGCATAGACTGCAGGGTCAGGAAGTTAGGGTGAGGTCAGGCAGTCTGTTTTGTTTTTATTTTTAACAAGTTCCCCAGGTGATTTTGATGCAGGAGTTTAAGAACCACTGCCAAGGTTAACATTTATCCATGACATAGATGCTTGAGGCATCTGTCATACATATGTCTGGGCACTGGGGTTGAACTGAGGTTTTTCCTAGGAAGAGTCTGTCCTGCTGCTTAGCAACTCCATTAAGGCAGGATGGCAGGTACTGGTTCCCACTCCCATTCTTAACTACCATTGCAAGTTTTTAAAAATAATTTTCTATGTATGTATGCATATATATATATATATATATATGTAGGTAGATATAGATAGATACAGATATTACATCATTGTTCATTTCTCATAGTCCCTTGTGCTCTTTTCTCCCATTTTGATCACTCTTCCTTCCCCCTCCTTTGCATAATATCTCTGATTTATGATTGCCTGCTAATTTTCCTTTTTTTAACTTATTATTATTGTTATTTTTCCCAGATCCCTCATTTGGTTCCTCTATTTCCTCCTATATATGAAAGTATCTGATATATTTCTTTTCCCTTCTGGTTTATTTCATGGAGCAGGATCCTTTTTAGCTCCATCAATGTTGCTATGAATGGCATGAGTTTATCTTTTTTGAGTCCAGTATGTGTATACCACATCTTGATCCAGTGATCTATTTTTGGGCAGTTGGGTTGTTTCCATATCTTACCTATTGTAAAATGTGTGAGCTACCATATGACACAGCAATTCCACTCCTAGAAATCTACCCAATGACACAAAAACATTAATTCAAAAGGATACTTGCATCCTTACATTTATGCCATTGTAAATTTTCTTGGCAACTGAGAGAGCTGACTAGGCATATCCTATTCTGCTAAGTTCCACATGAGTGTTGTGGGGTGAGTGAAGTTCCATGCATTCCTGTCTTCTGATTAGGAGCCTACATCTCACAAGATGTTAACCTCTCTTTGGTCATTAGACTCAACAATTACATATTTGCCCTTGATCCTCACCATGAAATATCTTCCTTCCAGGCTCTTGCCCAACATTGCAACCTTGAAAGTTCTGTCATCCAGACCTTATATAAATGAGACTTCATGCTGTGACTGCACATGAGGAAGTAGGGGAACTTTTTTAAAAAGCTGATGTTTAGGTCAGGTCCTACCCCAAATCTATTGTGTTGGGTTCTGTGTTAGGGCCAGGCTTTGGGATTCCTAGATGATTCAGATGATTCATCTCACAGATGATTCGGAGCCAGAGTGGAGAGCCATCAGCACATGATCTAAATAGGTAAAATAATGTGTGTATCATTCAATGGCTGAGTTGAAGAAATTGCATTATTCTCATATTTGAAGAACTTTTTTTGTGCACTGTCCTATGGAGTTATACCCTTTGCCTACAATGAGAGAAATTATTTATGTAAAATAATAAATACCCATAGCCAATCCGCCCTATGATATTGTTAAATTTTATAGAGTAGAATGATAATATTATCATTATTAATTAAGACTACAAACTCAGGCTTCTAATAACTATTTGGGTTCAAAGCTAGCCTTACTAGGTGGCTTTTGGCAAGATTTTAGCCATTCTAATTCTCAGTATTTCATTTGACAAAGAGACAATTAATGGATCACCTGGGAGATACTGTCAACATGATTAGATAGGCTAACCCATATAAGAACACATGGCAAGTTACAAGGCAGTCACCTCCTTGTGTGCTATTGGCTAGTGTTGGGTGTGATGGTCCCCATAGCATGCAACGCCACAAAGCCTACACTTTTCTCTCTTAATCAGAAAAATGGAAAGGATACATACATACAAATATCTATATTCATCATCCCAAATTAAAAGTTCTCTGACCTTATTTATACAAAGATATGTATCCTCCATTTTGCTTAGATTTAAATTTTTTCATAGTAAATAGTATCAAACCATTCATTTCTTTCTGCAGTTGACTTGTTTCTATTCAAAATTAATTACACACAAAATGTACTGTAGTTCATTCCTGCAATGAAGTTTTGTGTTATGACTATTTCTTGTTTAATTTTTCTTCCTTTAACTTGTTTCCAATTCTTTGCTATTCAAAATGTACTATAGAATCTCTTCATTATGAGGCTGTGACACACTTTTCTTCTTAACTGAAGTATAACTGACAAGTAACATGATATTTGTTTAAGATTTATAACAGATGATTTGATATTTCTATATCTGTGAAATGATCATCACAAATCGAACATTCATCACCATACAGAGTTATAATTTGTGTATGTGAGATACAAACTTTTAAAATATGCACTCTTTGTAACTTTCAAACATACAATATAGTGTTGTCTATTTTTAAAAAAAATTATTTATTTATTTATGCTTATAGAACCGGGGTACAGGCCAGATGTGTGGTGTGGTGGGTGAGAGGATTCACCAGAGACAGAGTGGGGAGCAGAAAAGGCAGAGTAACAAAGTACACTGCTGAGGGTAGGAGTGGGCGGATCAGGAGAGTTCTGCCATGCCATGTGGGTCAGCTCCCTGGCCGCAGATTGAACTCGTGATGCAGTGGCTTCAGAGAGCTTCTCCCATTGCGCCACCAGGGAGAGCCACAATATAGTGTTTTACTGTAGTCACCATGCTGTACATTACATTCCCAGGAATTATTTATCTGTAACTGGAAGTTTATACCTCCTGATCACATTCACCCACTTTAACCACAACCATCCATCGCTGGCAACCACCAATCTGTTCATTGCATCAATGAGTTCAGGTGTTTGTTTTTCCTATCTATAACTGAGGACATACATTTTTGCTTTTCCTTGTCTGATTGAATTCACCTAGCATAACAGTCTAGGTCCATGCGTGTTATCATAGATAGTAGGACATTGTAATTTTTGTGGCTGTATGATATTCCATTATATGTTATGTTTTCTTTATCCACTGTTTCCTTGATGGACACTAAAAATTTTTTTATATATGAATCTTTGTAAATAATGCTATAATAAACATTGGGGTATAGATATATTTTCAAGTTAGTTTTTTCATTTCCTTTGCATAAGTACCCAGAATGGAGTTTCTAGGTCATATGCTTTCAATTTTTCAAGGAAACTTCATGCTGTTTTTCATGGTGTTTGCACCACTTTACTGATGGTACACAGAAGTTTTCTTTTCTCCACATCCTCACCTAATTTTGAGCCTTTTTGATTACAGACATTTTTACAGGTATGTGATATCTCATGGTTTTGATTTGCATTTCCCTTAGGATGAATGATGACAAGTACATTTATCATGTATTGACTTTCTACAATAAATGAAAGTGCCTATCTTAAGGCAGACTTAGCTTTACTTTTATAACCACGCCAAATATTTTTTCACAATGTCCATGCCAACCTCTATAATGCAACCATTTCTTTAAAGAGACTTTATGAGAAAACTTTCAAGTCTGAGCATCAGGAGTCACTCTGGGATGTTACTGGGCTGTCTGTGGGTTAACTTAGGCACTGAGCCTGTGAGAACGTGTCACTTAGCTCACTGCACTAGGATGGATGGAATCAGGTTAATGACGAGATGATGATCCTCAGTGGAGTGTCACCATGCTCCAATTCTCTCAACTACCCACTATTTCCTCACACAGTGTATATATTCTTGGAAATCACTTCAAGTTCTTTGTGAAAGGAGGCAATTATTTAAAGAAGTTAACTATTTTTTTTTTAAGCTAGAATGTTACACAAGCTGCTTTGGGGTTGTTAGAAGTACTGTTGGTGGGTAGTTTTCCACTTGGCATCCCACATTAGTTTGTCTTTTTGGATGATCCCTAGCCTCAACCTGACAGTTCCAATTATGCGAAACATCCTTTGAAAATGTGAGAAGGGAGGGAAGATTAAACCCACAAATAACAACTCTTAGCTCACAGAATCAGAAAAAAAAAAAATCTCAAAGCACATGGTAGTAAAGATTGGGAGAAACCAGGCCTTCAGAAGTTTACAGATAGACGATTCCAAGATGGCAGGATTTCTAGAAGAAAGTACTTGCAGGCAGAAATGGGGAAGGTGCTAAAAGTAATTACCATTTAAATGGTGATTATGAAAATTCTACATCTCAAAATTAGACAAATCCTGTCCTTCTCCAGAGGCAAAGCTACTGATGCAGAATTTAATTTTCCACCTGTTCACAAAGCTGTCACAAAACAGAAATGTTAACAAAGTCTTCAAACAGACCATTCAGAAGTTAGGCATCCTCCCTAAAATGTGGGAAAAGAGTTTGCCTCACACAAACACTCTTTCCTAGCAACACTCTGTGGTCACCTTGATGCCCAAGGCTTTGCTCCTTTGCTAAGCCCTTGCTCCTGGTCGCATGACTCCAACTTGACACTTAGCCCACACCTCTAACCACAGACTTCCTTCATGATAGTGATTTTTGCCACTTGCTCAACTTTAGCAGATACTGTCTCCTACAATATTCTCACCAGACATGTTTTCATAGGAGTTTCTCAGTGTTTACATCTCAATACTGTTACATCTCAGCCCTGCCTGAGAAAAGTTCCTGAGCTGGGGATACACCCCATTCCCACCTCTTCAGGTGCTGACTAGTATATGCCGATGATCCAGTGATTTGATTAGAAAGGGAAATGGAAATAGATTTGGCATGTCTTCTCATAAGTAAACCAAGTGACTACTTTTTAAGGGAAACAAACTTTTATCTGTTGACTAATAATATATTGAAGATTTTTGCAGTGGATGGACAGATGTCATCAATATGGATCTGTGAGCTTAGTGCCTGTTAAAGTGTTCTAAGGGATAATAGAATATCAGGATAAAACTGACATTATAACTGTTGGGGGTGTACTTGGTAAAGGATCCACAGTAGATTGTAGTGTGTAGTCAGATTAAGACTCAATGATTAAGAGTTTTCATAAATCTCCTTTTTCTAATCATCTTGATAGCATCTACCCATGTTTAGGTTTCTGATATTTGCCTCAATCTCTCTCATCCAGCACAATCTATTATGGAGGTTCTATGGAGCCTGAAGGAATTATGTCCCTGGTATGTTTTGGGGCTGCCTGGAACCCAAAATGTGTCGAACATAGCTAGGTACACATTTCCTATTCCTTCACCTGTCTTGGGTTTCGATTTATCTTTCTTGTATTTATTCAACTCTTTTTAGTTAATTCTTCTCCTTTAGGAAAAAACAAGTAAAACTGGGGCAATTATTTTGTCCCTTGGTGTTTGGGAAGAGAAAGTTTCCACATCTAAAAGCTTATCTTTTATGTTTATCTGACTCTGGATGTATTTTGCAAAGTTGTTTAGTGGCTTTTAACCACCTTTTGCAGGCCTCAACTCATTCCTATAGAACTTATTAGTTCTGTAGACATTATTCTAACATGTGTGTGTAACACTCTAATCTAGCTCCTTGTAACTTGAGAGATGCTGACTGGCTCCTCTGTTCCACTCCCAGTTAGGGAGGCATTTACCAAAGTGTCTTCCTTCAGCCACTTCTCCAGCTTTAGCACCAGTTCCTTTTAATCCTTCCCACATGTCTGACTTAGTAAGGCAGCTGTCTACCCTCTCTTCTCTCTTTACCCATTTCCAGTCTACAGCCTGGTAGATGCCTCCTGAATGTATCACTGAAACATGAAGCCTACTGATTATTTCAGGAATAAACTCATCACCCCCTCAAGCCAGTATCTATGCTAACTTCTCTCACTAAGACATCTACTCAGAGTCTTTCTTCCATATCCCCCAAAACTGTAGTTACTGGCTCTGTCCTGACACTTCTTCATCTCCTACTCGTTTTCCCTCCTTCTATACCCACAACCACCAGTCCATTCTTAATCCTGACTAGGGGATCTCTTTTATCCTTTCCCAACACTTTCATCTGCCTTTTACTCCCCTGCCCAATTCACCTTCACAAAAAAATTTAGGGTCTCTCCTCTGCTCCTTTCCCTAGTCATAGAATTAAGTTAAAAATGCTAAATTCTTCACAAACAGTAAATATACTTGCTTTGGACTATGGTTCTATTTATCACTTACTGTTACTAAACTCTCACATTATTTCCTCATCTGAAAAGTGCTAGGTTCTTGTGAAGGTCAATAGAAATGATGCATGTAAAGTATTCAACATGGTGATCAGCTGACATCATTTGATTATATCATGGCTATTATCTCTCAAACTTCATCTCTAACAGTTCACATATATGTGCCCTACGTTCTATACTTTTCCACAATCATCCTGCTCCTCCTTGATGTTTGTTAGTCCTTCATTGCAGAGTATTTGTTTATTTTTTTTAAAAAAATTGAAGTTACACTGGTCTGTGAAATAATATAGGTTCCAGGCCCACAGTGTTACAAGAAGACACACCATATGATACATTTTACTCTTCACCAAAAGTGTAGATTCCAAACACCAGCATAAATTGACCTCCTTTTTGCTTTCTTCCATCTGTGGAAAGTACCAAAGAGCATTTCAAGTGTCACCTTCTCCACAATACCTTTCTGAAGCTACCTCTACCCCCAGTAGTCTCTCTTTTGAGCCCTGCTTTCTTTCATGCTCTCTGAAAGCATGTCAAACATTTCTCCCATTTTGCCTTACTTTTCATATTCTGACCACCAGACATTAGGGCCATGTCTCATTCAGGCATTGCATTTTACTCATATTTACATTCTGTGGGAACATAACTTGAAAAGATTGGTAGTGAAAACTGTTGAGTTAGACTCAACACCCGTCATCAATCTGAGTTAACAGGAGAACACTCTCTGTGTGAGCACATTTATTTACTCCCATAGGCACCTCCTTGCCACTTCATTGGAGTCACCTGGAACTATCTGTTTCAGAACATTGTAGCTATCCCTTCCTTTTGAGCCTTCCTTACCATCTGAAGCCTGCAGCCACATGAGACATCATTTCTTTGTTTTCTCTGAACTGTTTGAAATGTTTCTAGAGTATATTGTAAGAACCAAAGCATTGTTTGGGGACTTCATCTCCTGGTTCCTGTCACTTTATATAAACTGGCCAATCCATTTTGGAATGGGGGCAAAGGCCGGGGCAGATATTATTCTTTGCATTACATTTTTCATCTCCCAACACTCACTTTCATCTGCCTTTTATCCTCTCCCAACACTTGAAATAATCAGCAAAAACAAGTCAACAGTTTATCAGAAGTTAGCATAATGAAATTTCTAGTAGTTTATGGCTCATTTAACTTGTATTCCAGAGTTACAGGAGAGAAAGCATCAACTCTAACCAGTGTGTAGTAGTCCATAATACTCAACATACTACTTCAACCTTTTTGTGGTTTTCTTCCCTTTCCCCAGTGATTCACCTTTAGGATCTGGATTTACAGATTTCCATAGGCTACCTTCTTTACAACAAAGCATTCTCTTCTAGATCAATTTTTAATTATGACAGAAACCCTAACTTTTTTTAAAGATTTATTTATTCATACAGAACTAGGGTACAGGCCAGGGGTGCAGGGAGTGGTGAGAGGATTCACCAGAGACAGAATGGGGAGCAGAACAAGCAAATGAAGTACACTGCTGAGGGGAGCAGTGGGTGGGTCTGAAGAGGTCTGCCACACCATGTGATCACCTCTGGGGCCAGGGATTGAACTCATACTGAAGTGGCTTTAGCTTCTTAGTGCTGTGTTTACCTGCTGTGCCACCAGGGAGGGTCCTACAACCCTAACATTTTTTTTTTAAACATTTATTTATTTATTCATACAGAACTGGGGTACAGGCCAGAGATGTGGAGGGTGAGAGGATTCATCAGAGACAGAGTGGGGTGCAGAACAGGCAGATTGACGAAGTACACTGCTGAGGGGAGCAGCGGGCGGGTCAGGAGAGGTCTGCCACACCATGTGGTCTACTCCGGGGGCAGGCGGGAATCGAATTCATGCGGAAGTGGCTTAAGCTTCTTTGTGCAGTGCTTTAACCCGCTGTGCCACCAGGGAGGGCCAACCCTAACATTTTTAATGAGACAAATCAAGTGATCCTGTCTAAGTCCAAGTGTTTTTTTAAAAAATATATATTCATTTAGGCCCTCCCTGGTGGCACAGCAGGTTAAAGCACAGCACTAAGAAGCTAAAGCCACTTCAGCATGAGTTCGATCCCTGGCCCCGGAGGTGATCACATGGCGTGGCAGACCTCTCCTGACCTACCCGCCCACTGTTCCCCTCAGCAGTGTACCTTGTCGATCTGCCTGTTCTGCTCCCCGCTCTGTCTCTGGTGAATCCTATCACCCTCCACATCTCTGGCCTGTACCCCAGTTTTGTATGAATAAATAAATCTTTAAAAATATATATATACATATATATTTATTTATTTATTTTTACATCATTCTTCATTTTGTGTATGTCCAAGTTTTAAAGCTCCAAGCTTACATTGCTTAGTCCTCACCTCCAAGGTTGCACAAGGGTAATTAGCTATAGGCAGCACAACCAACCAGCTTCCAGGTGATTTCTATGAGTTCCTGAAGTTTTCTCCTCAGTTACTGGTCTTCTCTTTGCTATTCCCCCCAGTCAAATTTTAATGTACATTTTCCCTTACTAACAAGTCTCAGTAGAACTCTCTTGAGCAGGTTAGCAAATATCTTTCAAAACATGCTTACCCTGAGAGATGCCAATAGCCTGCCCCATCAAATAAACCCACTTGTCCACTCTCTGTACCACAGTTATTTGTGTCCTTTCCTCATCCGCTTCCAACTCACAGTCTACCTGCCCCTGTAAGCAAGGAGCACCAACACCCCAAGACCTACAGCTTCTTAAGATAATTTCATAAAATTGGGGTTTCTTTTGATAGTTTAGTATATTTCTATACAATAAGCAGGAGTGGTAAATGGTAGGTGTCATATTTTAGAAACTTATCATGCATGGCTTGGATTGCTGTTCAGTTCACCAATATCCATTCTCCCTTTCTTAAATAACAGAACTCTCAAGTTTGAGTTGGGTGAAAGCCACAATTCCAGGCTTCTTTGCAGTCTGGTGGGTGACTTGTGACTAAGTTCTGCCAATGAGCAGTGAGTAGGAGTTGTGCTTCTTTCTGGTCATGATCCTAAAAAGAGATGTGCATGTGTTCCCTGCCTGCCCTATTCCTGCAGGCTAAGTGACAGCTGGTGACAGCTGGACCCAGAAAGGAAAATCATTGGTTGACAATGGTAGTGTCAAGTGCCAGCCCAGGAATAACCATGTCTAGACATGAGAAAGAAAGAAATTTTAATCAAGCTAAAGTTTTATAATTTGGGGGGGGATCTCAGGTACAGAGGTTTAACATGATTAATGCAGGTGCTGAGAAGTTTGCATGTCTTAAAATTAGGATTCCTGGGTCACTTCCATATCCTTGAACAGGAAAATGCCAGCCACCACTTTCCTGGCTGGCTTCCTATATCAGAAACAAAAACCCTGAGACACTGGCAGTGAGATGCCTCAGTTTGATAAAGCACAGAAAGGTACTGTTTTCAATTTCTAGGAGTATATTATCTTCTTCTAAAATGACCCCATATTTTTCAATAGGATTTTCAGAGAGATGCACTCCTAAAATTGTTTTCCCCTTCTTCAGCAGGACAGTCATGTCTCTGTGGCATTTGTCACCCACAATGTCCAAAGAGCCACTTTAAAACAGCAGGATTCAAATGGAACGAGCCTACAGGTCATTAAAACCCCTCTGCTCTTAAAGGGTAAAATAAATAATAGGGTACGTGTTCCTTCTCTTCCTGCAGTTTAACAACTCTTACTTGTCATTTCATGTCCCAAGAGGAAGTAGCAAAAGTAAATCTGGGCTAATATAGGAGATTATAGTGAAAAAGCTAAGTCACAGGAGAATAGGTACACTGATGAATATTGTACTCCTTATGTGTTCACATGAATGTCCATAGCTGTGCTAATCACTAAGTGCTGAAACTGAAGACAAAAGCTTAACCCAAAATTAAAACACTCTGATTGAGGAGACAAGATGTGTAGAGATGAAACATGCTGGAACACAGCCAAGGTTGGGATATCTAGTAGGTGTTGCGGGGGAAGAGTTCTGAGATACAAGAGCTGTGAGCGAAATCTTAAAAGAAGTCGCCAATAGGGCACTTGAACAATGTGTCCCTGTGTTGACTGGGTAGAGAGGGACATGGCCCTCACCTCACACAATATTTCTCAAGATGCTGCATGACAGGATCACCCTAGGAGATTCCACACACTCTCAAAGTCTACTCCATACCAATTCACGCAAGTGCTCTGCATTGAGGCCCAGGCAGGAGCATTTTGATAAACTCTCCTGGTGATTCCGATGCAGGGAGGGCTAAGTATCACTACCCTAAATCCTGCATCCAGAAATGATACAAAGATTTACCCCATAGAACCTTTTATTGTGGGATTAAATTTCATTTTAGTATTTAATACCAGAACTTCATCTATTGCATCTAATTTATACCAAATTAAAATGCAAAGCAGGATGTGACTTAGTAGTTTAAAGGGTAAGAATAGGTAACACCACCCAAGAACTTAAAATAACATTTTGTGGTTTCAATTTTACCAGTGGGTGTTGTTACGTTCCCTTAACTGCTGGCGGAAGCAGGGTAGAGTTTCAACAATCAGCAACCACAGACAGAATTTCATTACTTATAAAAAGACTACCAAGTCACTGTGAAATGTGAATGTGAATTTTCAAACCTTCTTTATCTCCTATAAAGACCTACTAGTATTTTCAGAAATATAAACATTAAGCTCACAACAAAGCGAATATGATCTCAAATATGAAGAAACGAAATACCCTAGTGATGAATGTGTTCAAGTTTGTTTGTCCACTGTTTGTTTGTTCATTTTAAAATAATTTTCAGCACCCAATATTCTGCTCTTTGCTGTGAACTCCCCAGCACTGTGCATGCATCACAGACATCAGTTGGGTGAGGGAGCTTAGGACACTCAGAATCATTAGTATATGATTCACTTAACTAAAAATAATCCTAGGACTGAGAATCTAAGCTTAAAACAAATTCTATAAAACTAATTTCCTAAGCTACAGCTTTGGGGTGTCCTTTCAGAATTGCAGAGGCCTGAAAAGAGGCACCTATCACTTCTGGATGCAAATGGGCATGAAAAGGGATACTGGAAGTTTTATTCCTGGGGAAGTTAGCCACAAAAACACTGAACTAAGATACTTTTAAACCAGGACTAGCTGAAAAGAAATTATAAGCAGAAATTTGAGGAAAATGTGGGGTATATTGGTTTTTAAAAGTTGGGGGTAGTTACTGATAGACTAGAGCAAAAAAGGGCATGGAAAAATTTAAAACATCCTGTTACTAATGCTAACAATGCAGTGGTTAGTTTTTTCCCCCTCCAGTAGAGCACACAGATCAGAAGCAATTTGTGTCTTACGCCTTTGTGTTTTCATTTTTTTAATTTCTTAACACTGGCTCAGCGTCTGACTTGAGGTAGTTTAAGCATCAAATTGATGATGCCCCGTCTCTCCTCTCCCTTATACTAGTGTCTAGAAAAGGCCTACTAAAACTTACTGTATCTCAGAAGTAGGAAAAGTAATATGTTTAAGTATCCATTTATCAAACTTCAAAAGTTGTAAAAATATGAATCCTGATTACTTAAGACTTTGTACATAGTTCAAATGTTACAAGAGTAGTAGGTAATTGAAACTATAAATAGGAAAATCTAACTCAAGATGTGAGGTGTAAATAATTTATCAAAACACTAGCTTGTCCCATCATGTTCATTTTAAAATAATTTTCAGCACCCAATAGTCTGCTCTTTGCTGTGAACTCCCCAGCACTGAGCATGCATCACAGACATCAGTTGGGTGAGGGAGCTTAGGACACTCAGAATCATTAGTATATAATTCTGTGTTTAGACAGCATCTTTCATCAAAGAAACCCCAGTGTTATATAACTGGCAACTCTACTGTCCTCACAACCAAAGATGGAGCAGCCCAACACACAGAAAAGCAATCCTATCACCTGAAAACAAAAGTCCCACAGTATTCAGCCCCAAGCCAGTCCTCAGGGTTGACATGTGGCAGAGTTGGCCTGATGCATCATTACCTGCTGAGGGGACTCATATTTTTCAAAGATGAGGACACCATTATCATCCCTTCACGTGTTCTTCCACAAAGCAGCATTGAGTCTACTCTGTCGAAAGGAAGGATCTATGCTCCCTCCTTGAATCAGGATGAGTTTGTGAGTAAAGCTGAAGCAATGCTGTGACTTCCAAGGCAATGCAGCTTCTGATGTGTGATCTCTTTCTCTCTTCTCTCCTTTTCCTTCAGCTTAGACACCATGATGTGATGAAGCCCAAACTAAGCAATGTGGGAAGAACATATGGTGGTCATTTTGAAAAGAACTGAAACATACCCCTGTCCCCAGGCCAGCATCAGCCCCCAGACATGTGAGGGAGAGAGGTGCCAACTGCTCAGCCCCAGGCTTCTTGCCATCCCAGCTGACACTGAGAAGAGCAGAAGCCAGCTTTCCCTCACTGAGTCCTGCCCAAATGGAAGATTTGAGGGCTAAGTAAATATTGTCTTAACCCATTAAGTTTTGGGGTTGTTTGTTAAAAGGCCTTAGACAGCTGAAATACTATTCAGGAAACTTTGAGAGATCTCCAGGCTGGTGAGGTGGGAAGCATGAGAATGTGGGGTAAAACAATCAAAATTCAACGAGCCGTAATGCCTTCTCCTGACCCCGACCAACAGCATTCTCTTCCAGAGCAGCTCACTCCTGTCAAGGAGGTCAGACTTGAAGAAGGGTTCCTTGGTCAGCAAAGCCAGATCTCCATGAAAGAGTCACCTACATGAGGCACACAGTAGAGTATGGACTAAAAATACATCTGATAGTGCCAAATGGGACAGTGGAAATCTCAATCTGGGCACACATGGCAGGACAAACAACCCCCTGAGAAACCCTCTAAGCATATCTCTAAACACAGACCTCAACAATTTTCACTTATCACGTAATAGATTGAGTTGTGACCAGAAGTGAGTGCTTAGCTGGCAACTGAGAACTTCTTACTAAGGTCATAGGGTTAGTCAGTGTGAGCATAACCAGGATGGAACCCAGGGCTGGACTCTCCCATCAAGAACACACACCGGGATAGGAAAGAAATAACTGCAGTGCAAGTCCTAAGTGGATAACCCCAGTGCAAGTTCTAAGTGGATACATTTAAGTATTTTTAAAGAACAATTTTACTGTTAAATTGAAATCCCAAGTGCTATTCAATCCTTTTGGTAGGAACATTGACTAGCCCATGGACCTTGACCAGAGATTTCTATATTAAAGATCTAGTATTGACCACAGGAGACTCCTGGAGGGCTTACTGTGCCCAGAAACCACAAGACATGGAGAGCAGAGCTTCAGCATCTGAGGTAGAGCAGAAGATGATGGAAAGCAGAGGAAAGGTGGAAGAATAGGCAGGAGTGAACCCTGGATGACCATAAAATAAAACATCAACATACAAACCCTGTCTAATCCTGCAGACTAGCCAATGCAGCCACTGAGCACCTGGAATGTGGTCAGAGTGACTAAGAAAGTGAATTTTAAGTTTTATTTAATTTCAGATAATTTTAATTTAAATAGCCACTCACCGCTGGTGGGTATCATATGGGACACTGCTTTATCGTACACTACTGCTTCAGATCACACTATTGTAGACCATTACTTTCCTTCACACAGGTGGGAACACCTTGGGACATTCCTGTCTCCTGAATCTTCCAGGAGTGCTTCACAGCACCTCTGAAAATCTCAGTGGATGACATACATCCACCATAAAGTAAAGGGCAAAATCTAGACACATCAAGTCATGTCTTTCCAATACCCCCCACACACACACGTCTGAAGAAAATGAATTAAAAGGTGAAAAAGGCTATTGGTTTTCCAAATGAGGTTAGCAGGGAATTTTAGGAGTAAGGCCAACTTAAATTTACAGGGGCTTAAACACTATCAAATCAGCATAAGCTTCTTTGAAAGGACCAGAAATTCCAACACAGATACCTTCAATACAAAACCTTTTGGAAATGGTACAAAAAGGTGTGACGGTCAGGTGTCAGTTAGAACTACTTAAAGCAATTCTATTCTTAGACAATTAGTAGTCTGTGACATGACCTAAGTTTAAGTCTTTCTATATTCTGACACCTGATTTACACATTCAAACTGATTTCATTCCCTATCCAATATTAATTCCACCATTTCAGCTAAAAAGATAGTCTTAAAAGACCCCCACTCAAGATCAAAAAACAGTGGGGGGAGGGAAATGCACTGGACTATGGTGATAGCACAGGGTGATTTGGTGATGGGAAGCCCAAGGGGATTACAACTGAGATGAAAAAAATGCACAAAATGGGGCCCTCCCTGGTGGCCCAGTGGGTTAAAGCACAGCACTGAGAATCTAAAGCCACTTCCGCATGAGTTCGATTCCTGCCTGCCACGGAGGTGACCATATGGTGTGGCAGATCTCTCCTGACCTGCCCGCTGCTCCCTTCAGCAGTATACTTCGTCCATCTGCCTGTTCTGTTCCCCACTCTGGTGAAGCCTCCACCGCCCCTGAGCCTCTGGCCTGTACCCCAGTTCTGTATGCACAAATAAATAAATCTTTTAAAAAAATGCACAAAATGGGCCCTCCCTGGTGGCGCAGCGGGTTAAAGCACTGCACTACAAAGCTTAAGCCACTTCCGCATGAGTTCGATTCCCGCCTGCCCTGGAGGAGTCCACATGGCGAGGCAGACCTCTCCTGACCCACCCGCTGCTCCCCTCAGCAGTGTACTTCGTCGATCTGCCTGTTCTGCTCCCCACTCTGTCTCTGGTGAATCCTCTCACCCTCCACATCTCTGGCCTGTACCCCAGTTCTATATGAAAAAATAAATAAAATCTTAAAAAAAATGCACAAAATGATGTAAAAATAAACTGTTATATATATACATATATATATGCATATATATGTATATATATGTATGTGTATATACACATATATATACACATATATATGTATATATATATATGTGTGTGTGTGTGTGTATATATATATATGAAGGTTCCCCACTCAAAATAGGCATTCCCATAACTTGCTAGTTGAATGTAAATTGATTACAACCTCTTCAAAAGACAACCTGGCAATATAAAAGTTGCCAAAAGTAAATGCAATAGGTAACAATTCCCAAACATAAAGCTCAGTAATCATGGTGTCCATGATTACACTTTCTAAAGAAATTTAATGATGATGAACCCCACCAAATGATAAATTAGTTTTCATCTCTTTTGAGGCAAAAGAACTAATATTCTTAGCCTAAATAATAACTTGTTTTAAATTGTTATTTTCTTTTTCTTTTGTGAAATTTACTGGAATAAATGGAATATTTTACTTTGAAAGCTATGTGTAGTTTGAACTCAATCTTATACAGTTATTCCTGCCCAATTATTCATCTGTCCCTCTACTCACCCTGATGGGCCTGAAATAAATATTAACATTAGATGTTTTCTGTTTGAAATTTTTGGATAGTATTTTCATTTATGCTTTCAATATTTTTTTGGTATTACATGATTTTTAAGATAGGAACATATATCACCATGGTAAAATTGAAACAGTAATTACTTTTTTGATTGTTTTTTCTAAATTGGTACTATGCTTCTTATATTTCCCCAACACTTACCAATCTCAGATTCTGATCCAAATACACCTCACAGTACTCTTCATTTCCTGTTTGTGTCCCAGTTGTGGGAGAAACGCAATGTTCCAAAATGAGAGAATCAGCCTATGTCACATCTCCCCACAGTCATCCAACAGAGTGATACAGAAACCCCCAACAATGTACATAGGGAAAACAGTCATGGCTAGGTCTTTCCACTAGAGGCCTGGATGGAAACTACAGGCACTCGGAATCCCACATGTGGGGGTTGTACCACAACTGTGACACACTAACACACACAAACTGGATTTACTAGAAGTAAAGGTAGCCAAACCATTCAGGTGTCTTCCAATCAACCTCTCTTTTTCTTTCTAACTCTATCTCTCCCTCTACTTCACCCTTTTGAAGCAAGCTAAATAGTCCTGGTAGTGGGTGTGAAGTGTGGTAACGTACATTTAAAAGGCACAAGCAAATGCCTCTAAACCTTATTTGGCATAAATGTTACCTCAATAAACAATAATACAATGTTTTAAAGCATAAAGTTAAATCCTACTAGATGACTTGAAAGAATGAAAGAAGGGTGGAGTTTTGAGTTGAGAGGGGGAAAAGTAAATAATATTATGACTTAGTATAGCCTGTACCCACATTTTTAACTGGGTCAGTCTGCTTTACCATTGACGTCCAACAATGCATTCTGGTCATAGCAAGCTTATCTGACAATTCAGAAAATGGTAGCTGTCCATTCTTTGCTCGTTCCATAGCAGAAGTCAGGGGTTTTGTTTTGTACAGGTCCTCCTCCTGCCTTCCATCCTAAGGAGTGTGTATCACAGCAAAAGGAGTATAAATCCAATTTTACAACCATATCCAATCAGAAATTATCTGGTACCACTAGACTAAGCTATCTAAGTAAACATCAATAAAAACTATATATTTAGATTCTGGAATATAGGGTATTTCATAAGTTACATATACAGTATTTCTTGGCTTCAACTGCAACTCTTAATTAATGTCTCACTTTTGACAATTCTCTTATTATGAAAATGAACACAGTTAGCTTCTAGATAATGTGCAAGCAGACATGACCCTCCCTGGAAATACTAACTCTGAAAACATTAATAAATCAGAATTTATATCTGAAAAATAAAGGTATTTTTGAATCTGGGTCGTGATTATTTAGTATGTGCTCTGCTAAATACCAACTGCACAAGGTTTTCTAAAGAGGAAAAAAAATAATTTCCCACAGACCAGTCACCTTGGGAAATGTTGCTTCTCCATTCCCTTTTGAACACAGTGTATGACTTGAGAGGTTCTGCCATTAAAACAAACAACAAAAGTTCAAAGTTGTTGAACTCATTCCAAACCTATTTGGTCACGGAATCTATTCTTTTTTTCTTTAAGATGAGAAATTGAGTTTTTATTAAAGTTATGACATTCTGGTCATTTAAAAATATATTGGCCCTCCCTGGTGGCGCAGCGGGTTAAAGAACTGCACTGAGAAACTAAAACCACTTCCACATGAGTTTGATTCCTGCCTGCCCCGGAGGTGACCACATGGTGCGGCAGACCTCTCCTGGCCCATCCGCTGCTCCCCTTAGCAGTGTACTTCGTCAATCTTCCTGTTCTGCTCCCCACTCTGTCTCTGGTGAAGCCTCTCACCGCCCCTGAGCCTCTGGCCTTTACCCCACTTCTGTATGTACAAATAAAATAAATCTTTAAAAAAAATAAATAATAAATAAAAATATAACTAAGAAAATACATGCTACACAGAGTAAAACAAATACATCCCATGAAAGACTAATATCTAGAAATATACAGACTTACAACAGTATTCAGAGACAGACACCTGGAATCTATTCTTTATGTTGACACCAACATGTCTTCAAGTTGATAATCCTGTATATCTTTAATACTCAATTATTCTGAGTCCATGAAATAATCTAAGCTCTTACCTTTAAAGGTTGGTTTATCCACTGCACAGATAATAGCTCAACATGCACAGGCACCACTTCTTGGCTATGAATCAAGCTCACAACAGCTAGTAGTAACATTTGGAGACTCTGTGCTTAGAGTTTCATGTCTGTACTTGAGAGGTGTAGAGAATTGTGAGCAATGTTCAGAAGCAGAGACTATTTGACCCAATACTCCCTACAAGTCCCTTCTTGGTCTCTCATTATCACATAGCTTCCCCAAAACCCAACTTCCCTCTTGCTATCTCAAGTTTACTATGCAGGCTCAATCCTTTCTACTTCTGACTGAAATTACCCTGCAGAAAAAAGACCTAATCGGAAGTACAACGTCATTTGAAGGAAAGAAGTACGCCCTAGGGATAAGCACTCTAAATGAACTGGATAAACTACTCAAAACAATATGGTGGAAAATATCTCAGCATTTAAGTATGCAACTATTGTGTAGGGTCACTGAAAAACATAAATCCAAGCAAACTGTACTATATTCTATTATCTGTGCAATGGATAAACCAACCATTAAAGGTAAGAGCTTAGATTATTTCATGGACTCAGAATATTTAAGTGTTTAAGCAAAATGGGCTACACCTTTAGTACTTACTTAACAAATGCTTATTGAGTACCTACTATTGGTCAGACACAATTGTAGACACTGGAGATAAAGCAGTGAAGGAAAGCTGAAATACTAAGCTACCAACAATCCCACAGAACTGACTAGAAAATTGCATAAGATCAATCCATATAATGACTTTGAGGAAAACAGTTTCTCAGTGAAAGATGGCTGACTTCAAGGGAAAATTCAGAATCACCTTATAAGGTACAATGAAAGTTTTTGCAAATTTAAGAAAGTTATGGTAAAAGCAATGTATTTATGTTGTATCCATCATTTCCCAGGCAACATGCTAAATGCTTTTACATACGTACATCTGAATGTTACTTAACTCTCAGAGCTATCCTCTGAGTTCAGTTTTAAGCTTCATTCTACAATTAAGAAACTGAGACAAAGACAAAGCTGGAGGTCAAACTTCTGTAATACAACTGATTTACAAATTCATACCTTTCACATAATAGTGAGATTAGACTTGAAATTGAATTCAAGGTCACTTCAAACTAACACTTCCAATGTAACTTTATAATGTCAGATAAAAAGACATCCTAAAGCATGAGGTAGAGAAATGGATAACAACATCACATCACAAGACACTCTTTTCAAATTTAGGATTCAAACTTCACAATTTTAAAACATCTTATAGAACTACAGAAAAAAAAAACGTATACTGGCATAAAGACAGATATACAGATAACAGTCTAGAGTTGAGAATGCAGAAGTTAAACTCTCACATTTATAGTTAGTTCACTTTTGATAAGGGGCCAAGTCAATGGGGAAAGAATAGTCTTTTCAACAAATGCGGGGGCAGTGGACATTCGCATGCAAAAGGATGAAGTGGGACATAGGGCCCTACCAACTACATATAAAAGTTTCCTCTAAATGGATCAAAGACCTACATGTAAGAATGGACATTACATAAATCTTAAAAGAAAATACAGTGGTAAAAATTTACCTGACCTTGGCCTAGGTCTGGATTAGGTTTAGATATGATATCTAAAGAAAAGGCAACAAAAGAGAAAAATAGTAATTTGGTCTTCATCAAATTTAAAAACTTCTATGCTTCATACAGTAACATCAGGAGAATGAAAAGATAATCCAAGAATGGGAGAAGATATTTGCAGATCATCTAGCTGATATGGGTTTTATTATCCATGATATATAAAGAAGTTTTATAACTTAACAATAAAAAAATCCAAAGAACCCAGCATTTTAAGTAGGCAGAGGACCTGACATTTTTCTAAAGACACATTAAAAAATGCCCATTAAAAAATGTTCAACATCAAAATGTCTACAAAAAGATACCACTTCATACTTCCTAGGATCGCTACAGTAATAAACAGATAGACAAATAAAAGTGTTAATAAGGATGTGGAGAAATTATAACCCTCACACATTCTGGTAGCAATGTATACTTTGGAAACAGTCTAACAGTTTCTTAAAATGTTAGAAACAGTTATTACAATGAGAGGCAATGGTTCTATTGTTAGGTATATACCCAAGAGACTTGAAAAAACATGTGAACATACAAAAACTGTACAAGAATGTTTATGAAAGCAGGGTTTACAATTTATAATAATCAAGAAGTAGAAAAGTCCAAGTGTCTATCAACTGATGAATTCAACTTTTTTGTTTAAAAAGTAGAATATTTGGCCCTCCCTGGTGGCGCAGCGGGTTAAAGCACAGCACTAAGAAGCTAAAGCCACTTCTGCATGAATTTGATTCCTGCCTGCCCCAGAGGTGACCACATGGTGCGGCAGACCTCTCCTGACCCACCCGCTGCTCCCCTCAGCAGTGTGCTTCGTCCATCTGCCTGTTCTGCTCCCCACTCTGTCTCTGGTGAAGCCTCTCACTGCCCCTGAGCCTCTGGCCTGTACCCCAGTTCTGTATGCACAAATAAATAAATCTTTTAAAAAAAGAAAGAAAGAAAGCTTGCTTCCTCTCCCTGCTCTTAGCCACAGGAGGACACAAAGAGAAGATGGTCACCTACAAACCAGAATGTGTACACTCACCAGACATAGGGTCTGTTCACACCTGGTCCTTGGATTTCCCAGCTTCAAGAACTGCAAGATACAAGTGTTTGTAGTTTAAGCTATCAGAACTACGATAATTTGCTAGTCGTCCATACTAAGATATCAGACAATATTATTATTCAGCTATATAAAGGGTTGAAACACTGAGTCATGCTACAATGTGGATGAACATTAAAAACATCATGCTAAGTGAAGGAAGTCAGACATAATTACATGATTCTAATTATATATAAAAGGTACACAATTAGAAAATCCAGAGAGGCAGAAAGTATATTAGTGTTTGCCAAGACCTGGGGGTAGAGGAACATGGGGAATTATGAGAATTCTTTTTGTGGTGATGCAAATGTTCTGGAGTTAGGTTGGACTGGTGGTTGCACAATTTTGTGAATGTACTAAAAGAATATCACTGACTTGTACGTTCTTAAAGGATAAATTTTGTGGTGTGTGAATTATTTATCAATAATAAAAATCCTCCCCTCCTTAAAACAATCTTCGAATCAAAAAGAATCAGATATGTAGTTATCCACCTTCTACCACAAAGCCACTAGCTTTGATACATATTCACTTTTGTCGAATCAGAAATGCGACAATAGTTTCTAGTCCTAAGATTCAATAAAGGACCATTCTACAATCTGAAAGAGATGAAGATACTCCAAGAGGAAAGTTTTCAGGACTCCACCATGACTCACTTAAAATAGCATACTCCATTGTAAACAAATGAACAAAATAATTTCAACATGTGTGCCTACCATTTCAGAGCATTGCACATAAACCTTCTGAATCTATGAGCTCAAGTACACTCATGAAAAGGAAATAATGAAATAACAAAAGTCAAAGGCCAAAGTAAACTTCAGCATGTGGAAGACCAATGCAAATTATGACAAGTCTCCACATTAGTCACCTTAGAACCCACAAAAATAAAGAAGTGCCTCCTCGCTTCTTGACTAGAAATGAACATGGAGTCTTCTAAGATCTCAAAGGCTTTCTTCTATCTGTTGGCAGTACCAACTTAGATCCCTGAAGGCCTATTTATAAGCAATCGGGGATCTAATTAAAAACCTTACAGAATGACTAAAAGCCAAATGTGGATGTTTAAATGACCTTCAAGCTCCAAACATTGGCTGATCTTTGATCAGTATGCTTGCTTACACATAGCAATGACTCAGGTCCACATTTTAAAACAAACAAAACAAAAAGTTATTACAACTTTAATTCTCAGAAATACCACATTGTAGGTTAAAATAGACAAATATGTGGTGTAGGCACATACTCACACAAGTCAACGCATGAAAAGCCAAAAGAATAACGTAAGCTAACAAAAAGGCTGGACTCTACTGTCTGCACTCAAAAGCAAGCTACACAGGGCAAGCCCAGATATTCCAACCTTTGAGAATTATGTTCCACAAGGAAGTAATAAATCAGTTGTTTGAAACTCAAACCACATTTTTTAATAGAAATCCATCAACTGTGGTCACATACCAGGAAAGCTGAGAGAGACCTACACAATGGACTGAGGCAGAGTGGTTATGTCACTAATAGAAAGGGAAAACACCTTTAAGTTCAAGTCCAGAACGTGGCTTATAGTGGCAGCATGCTGCTACAGCACCGGGAAAATGGGGGCACACATCTGGTCCCATGGCCTCCAGTTATCTAAATCAGTCAACAAGTACAGGCATGGGTCCACAGCAGGAATCTCAAGCCACTCAAATGCAGACATGAATATTTCACAAGGGATCTGTATAAAAGGGCTTCTGTGGCTTCATGCTACTCTCCCATAGTTCTAATTTCAGTAGAGTCTGCTTATGTGAAAATGAAAGTAGGCAACGGAGTTCATAGGATTTTTAAAGAACATTTTGTTGCAGTACAGCATTCATATAAAAAGTGAAGCTGCTGGCTTTAAATATATATGTGTTACAGGGAATATACACGAAAAGTAGAACCTTTCACAATGTTGCTTGTGTCAGTACAGATTCTGATTTTCATTACCATTGTGTCTGACACGACACAGAGGCTGTGCAGGTCAGGCACATCAAAGACATCTGTGAAACCTCTGCACTTTTAACAGCATTACCAGTGAAGATGTAATTTCTTTTTTTAACCACCCTGAAATAACTTACCTATGCTGTGATAGGGACAAATGGGATTGCACAGCTTCAGAAAAGACATTGTTGGTGAGATACAGCAATAGATAGAAAAATAATAACTATCCACAAACTCTGGAGTGCCAAGTATTATAAAGATTCCCAGCACAGCACGAGGCCCAGGGAACAGCACAAATTGCTGTTAGAAAGGCAGCAGCTGCCCTTGTCACAGGATGGCCTGGGGCAATTTCCCTCTTCAAGCTTTGATTTCCTCAACCAGGAAAATATTTTCACCCAGGGAATTGTGTGGCTGAGTAATCAGAGTGGCAGGGAAATTAAGCTTTTGGTGGATACCTACGGGCCTCTGGAACAGGTTTCACAAATACATATCACACATTAAACAATTAAAAGTAATATGTTATGTGACTCATCATTACAATAAACCCCCAAAGAGAGTTGGGAAATGTGTGATAATTCAGGTTACCCTCCAAGCCCTCTTCCCACCATCTGCCTCCTTGTCTCTACAGGCTCTCAGCCACTTCCGCTAAGCTGCCCACCTGCCCCCACCACTGTGACATCATTCCAGCCTGACCCCTGGCTCTGACTCACAGTCTTGCTGTAAACCCTGCTATTTGTGCCTAATCCCCCAGTTCTGCTTAAGGTTTTCAGGTCAAGGCTCGCTGCCCTCTCACCCCCAAAAACCTAACAACTTTCCAAGCTCATGCTCACTGACCAAGCTCATGCTCACTGCCCCAGAGCTTCTTGGTAAAAGTGAAGGATGATATTTCTTATGAAAAACCACAGGGTTAATTCTCAATACAAAGTCAGTTATTAATTGTAGGTCAAGGCAGAAAGGAGAGGGTTGGAGGCAGGCTGAGTTTTAGGTTTAAGAGCAGAAATAAAAGGTAAAACATACAAGTAAGATCATCAGAGATATTAGCTCCTCTCCCACTCCCCACACACACAGTATCAAAGAGGAGACCAATTAAGCAAATTCGCCTTCACTTTAGGGACATCAAAGCTAATCCTTAGAAGATGGTTTCTGTCAATTGTGACAGATTATCAAGAAAGGGTCTTCACTATTACCTCTTTCTTTAATAAGGCTTCCAAAGAACTGGGCTCATTTGCTGAATTATCTCTGCAGAGTGGGTGACTGATAGTCAGGATGAGGTAACAATAAGAAGGCATCCTCCTCTCTTCCTTCCTTCTTTCTAAGAACTGACCTCTCATTGACCACTGGGGTCATCCAAACCAACAAGAGCCACTGCACTGTCCAAGCTGAGTCAATCAGATTCTTAGTCCAGAATCTGGAAGGTAAATACAGAGGTGGAGGTCAATGATTGGGGCTGCTGGGGGAACTATTTTTAACTATGTAGAGGAAAAGCAGAGATGAGAGAAGGGACTCATAGGGCAGTGGACAGAGAGAGACTGACAGACAACTGGAAAGAGGAAGACCAGAGACACACAGAGAGAGAAAAGCAGAGTGAGACAGACATAACATACACAAGCAACAGACAGGACTAGAGGCAAAGTAACAGACACACAAAGAAAAACAACTCACCCCACAAGGTGGGGGGGCGGGGTACGCAACATGGTTCAGGGAAAGAAGACCTTAAAGGAAGTCTGCCCTGTTTGAGCCCTGCAGGTACCAGCTGGGCTTCCTGGAGGACTCTGTCCTCCAAACTCTCCTTTACCTGATCAAGTCTCAGATACTACTTCTATCCATGAAATTAAGAAAAATGATTTTATTTTATATATATTTTTAAGATTTATCTTATTTATGCACACAAGAACTGGGGTGTAGGTCAGAGATGGGGAGTGAGAGGATTCACTAGAGACAGAGTGAGGAGCAGAACAGGTACACTGACCAAAATACACTGCTGAGGAGAGCAGAGGATAAGAGAGGAGAGGTCTGCTGTGCCATGTGGGTCAGCTCCTTGGCCAGGTATTGAACACATCCAGCAGTGGTAGCTGATAGTTTGATAGTGCTGAGACTTATCTCTTTGCACCACAAGGGAGACTCTAGAGAAGTTATTTTAAATATCAATATCAATGGGAGGCAGTATTGGCAAATTCTGACAAATATTGCTGGAGCCATATAAATTGGTAAAAAGAATTAGGAAACTTATCAACTTAGAATATTCTAAGATATTCTTACCCTTTGGTTCAATATTTGTAATAGGGGAAAAGTGAATACAACCTTAATACCCAACAGTAAAGGAAAAGGTAAGCAAATTAAGATGAATATATTATTTCAAACAATGAATGATACTGCCTCTAAAATATGTGTGCAAATGATTCATAGGAAAAATGCTAATTATAAAAGTACATAGACTTACATAAAAATGCACACTGAAGGTACAGTAAATATCCACAGAGATGACCAAGGGCTACATTTAGATGACAAATCAATAGGTTCCCCCCGTTTCCTCGTAATTTTCTGAATTTGGGGCATTTTTTAAATAAAAAGAATAAATCAGAGGTATACATTTGATCACTTAAAATGAGTGAGATAAAAAGTAGTGAAGGCCTCACCCCATGTCCTTTTGTTCTTATTGTTCTCTATTGACTTTTTTGTTCAAGCTGACCCTTGAACAGCATGGCCTTGAACAGGTCCACGTAAACACAAATGTACTTATAAACAATGCCATAAATTTACTGTATTGCTTAATACAAACAATACTGTAAGAATATTTTCTCTCCCTTATAATTGTCTTAAAAACAATGCCTTTCCTTTGAGGTTACTTTAATGTAAGAATTCAGTATATAGGCCAATCCAACATGGCTTCTTACATAAAGTGACCACCTCAAAGAACCACCGCCACCCATGTAAGCATCTCTCCGATATTGTTATTTATTTACTGAACATTTTCTCCATCCCTCCCCACTGTGCAGTAGGCTGGATTTAATCAGTGCTGATACTCAGGTGGGCAACCGATTATATTTTTTTTATGATTTTATATTATTTATTTATTTTAAAGATTTATTTATTCATACAGAACTGGGGTACAGGCCAGAGATGCGGAGGGTGAGAGAATTCACCAGGGACAGAGTGGGGAGTAGAACAGGCAGATCGATGAAGTACATTGCTGAGGGGAGCAGCAGGCGGGTCAGGAGAGGTCTGCCACGCCATGTGGATCCCCTCCAGGGCTGGCGGGGATCGAACTCATGCAGAAGTGGCTTAAGCTTCTTACTGTGGTGCTTTAACCCGCTGCTCCACCAGGGAGGGCCCCACCGATTATATTTTAAAGCAAGCAATTTTGTTTAAATGTGCTTATATCTCCATGTTAAGGTGTTCATCAAGTTGATGGTCATCAGAGACAGTGCCATGCCCAACAACACCCTTTTTGTAGGGCTATTTAGATCTTTAGCTGTGCTGCTCAAGGCTCTGCCCAGGAGTCAGGCTTGTCCTAGCTCAGTCTGTCTTCCCTTATTTAGAGATAACACATATCAACTATGGATAGTGGCTTTTGGTGTTCTCTTTTTCATTTAATTTTTAGGTGCATATACATGTATATATCAAAGAGACAAGGAAAGAGGTAAAGCAAATTTGTCCTCTTACATATGTCTTTGGGTTTTTAATAACATAAGAACACAATGGAACTATACATATAATTAACATTTAAAATGTTATCAAAGAGTATTAAGAACTACCCCAGAATTTGGTGTTTTAAATACCACTTAATATGAACACAGGCTCCAAAGAAAATGAGACAACAGCTGAATGGAAATTATTCTTGTAGACTCTTGGTTGACCTATAGATATGACAATAACAAACTGTCCTCAGTTACCCTTTCACGTTTCATTAATCCAAGAAATATGTGTAGATAAAGGGTGGGGAGGTCAGTATTGAGTATGATTGCAGCATACAGTATATACAGTATACAGTTTCCACATATCTCCTTGCTGGAACTTTCAATTAGTAACAACTTTCTTCCTTCCAAGTGGCTGGTAGGCAAGAAGCACTGAAAAGTTTCAAATGAGTTCTACAAGGACAACTTCCCTTCCAAGTTAAACTCTTGAGGAAGAAAACCTTCCCTGTCATTTTCTAGCTTCTCAAGCTAAAAATGCAGTGAGTGGTTCTATTCTGATAGAAACATTCACTGATTTTTTCTATCATTGTTTATAACAAATAGCTTCAGAAGTTATATAAAGAGAAGAAAAGCAGGACAGAGGTGGGTTCTACTAACAGTGTGGTTAAACCAGGCTATCTCCTTTATACATTAATGTTAGACCTCAGGGAGCTAATTGGTTTGACAAGTCCAACTCTGTAGTCATTCTTTTACCCATATTTGTGGCACAGAAGAGCGTGAATAAAATAGCTGTTTAGGGCCCTCCCTGGTGGCACAACAGGTTAAAGCACAGCACTGAGAAGCTAAAGCCACTTCAGCATGAGTTTGATTCCCACCTGCCCTGGAGGTGACCACATGGCACAGCAGACCTCTCCTGGCCCGCCCACTGCTCCCCTCAGCAGTGTACTTTGTAGATCTGCCTGTTCTGTTCCCCACTCTGTGTCTGGTGAAGCCTCCCACTGCCCCTGAGCCTCTGGCCTGTACCCCAG
>NW_004567106.1:25690547-25734878 GCF_000260355.1 Condylura cristata
AAAAAAAAAAAAAGGAGGGTCAATCCAACAAGAAGATACAACATTTGTTAATTTTTATGCACCCAAACAAGAACACCTAAATGCATAAAGCAAATATTAACAGACCTAAAGGCAGAAACAGAGAGCAACCAGAAAATAGTAGGGGGACTAATACCCCCACTATCATCAATAGCTAGATGATCCAGTCAGAAAATCAATAAGGAAACACTGTTCTTTAATGATACATTTGACCACATAGATTTAAAATTCTCAGGCTGACACACCAGGCTGCCCTTGCTCATAACTTATTCTAGAAACTATTTTCATAAAAATACATCTTGGATGTCTGTCTTCTTAATGAATTGTAAACTCCTGGAGGACAGAAGCTGGTTGTGTGTGTGTGTGTGTGTGTGTTTATATTTATATCTTGTTGCCTTGTAAAATCTCTGTCATATAATACTAATAAATTTTCTATAAGTGCATCATGAGAAAGCAATGTAGCCAAAACTAACAAAAAATATTAGAGGGCCATTTTATTTTATTTTACTGGAACAAGAGAAAACCTGAATAAACATAATCACTAATTTTTATTACATTAGAATATCCAGTGAGACTTGGGTTCCTAAAAAATTCTCAACACAATGAAAGAGAAGCTCTTGGGGATATTTGACTCAGCAACAATACTACTTTCATCTAATGTATAAAACTCATTTCAAGAGAACCCCTGTGACTTCAATTCTAGTCTTAGACATTGCTCAAAGAAACCACTGGAAGAAGCTGGCAGGGAAGTTGGCAAGACCAAGATACATTGTGTATGCAGTTCAGAGTTTTCTGAATAGCATTTTGCTAAGCTACAGGCTTACATGACTTAAAATATGACTCAGAACACCAACTGTGATGCCAACGTTTCTATTTTTAATATATATATTTTAGCAGAGAATGTGGCTATAAATTCAACTTACTCAATATAAAAATCCTCCAAACTTCCTCTTAAAGCACAGAGAAGCACTTGGCATTTCTTTGGGTATTATTTTATTTACATATATAGTCATGCTGGTAAAGTTTTGGTAACTAAAGAAGAATTAATAACTGAAACTCTAAATGATCCCCATGATTATTACTTAAGTTGGCAAAATATACTCAATCACAGAAGAAATTTGTTTATAGAAGTGTGTATGGGTGGATGTTCAGTTTTTTCACACAAACGCTTGCTTGTAGTTATATCTGTCTCCTCAGACAAGTGGCAGGGGACAGCAACAAAAACATAATTTTGAGAGAGAAAATAGGACTAGAGAAACTTCAGTGACATGGTAAAAATATTTTATATTTTTTATAAATTTTTCTTGGCTCTTCAACACCTCTTTTTTAAATTAAATTTTTGAGGTGTAATTCAATATACAAAATGAATCCCTTTAAAGTATAGCTTAATGAAGACTGGACAAAAGTATAAACTTATGCAAACACAACTGTAGAGTATTTTCCTCACCCAAACAGTTCCCTCATGCTTTTTTGCATTCAACTCCAACACACACTTCACCTCTCTGATTTCTTGCTCTCCCAATTAATTCTGTCTGTCTCAGGACTTCATGTACTGGAATCACAAAAAAAAATTCTCTTTTTTATACTTGCTTCTTTCTCTCAACATAAGTTTGATACTAATCATGTTGTTGGTTCTATGAGCAGTCCTTTTCTTTTCATTGATGAGTTATATTCCATTATATAAGCATACCACAATGTTCACCAGCTGGTGAACATATAAGCTATTTCCAGTTTTTAGTTATAACAAAGCTGCTAAGAAGATTCCTTTGTAGACATCTCTCTTGAGTAGAACTGTTATGCCATGAGGTAATGTATTTAACATTAGAAATTGCCAAATAAGACATCAGGGGGGAAAATACTAACAATACAACACATAACACAGCAAAACAAAAGTAAACAGACAATTATAAACCAGGGGAGGGGAAGGGAGAAGCACAGGGTCTTTGGTGATGGTGCACGGGTGAATTGGAGAAGGAAAGTCTATGGGGACTACACCTGGGGGCAGGGAGAGCAAGCAGTGTTTAAAGATGAACAATGATGTAAATTATATATAAATAAATAAATCTAAATTTTTTAAAAATTGCCAGATTGCTCTTTTCATCATTCCAGGAGCTATACCAGACATCTCCAGATACTCCATATCTTCCCAACATTTGGTATTGTCAGTCTTTTCAATTTTTACCATGCTGGTGGGTAGGTGTAACTCACTGTGGTTTAATTTACAAGGTGTGAAATCTGTTTCCTTCAACATTCTACTTTTCCCTTTCTAATGAATGCAGACAATATGGTGTAATGAAAAATGACTGCAGCAGGATTTGAAGTCTTGAATTTTGTCACCAACTTTGTCACCATACTGCTGCACAATGCTGTAAATACCAACTATCCTGACTTCCTCTCCCACCCCCACCTATAAAGTGGTTAAGTCAGGTCACATAAAACTTCAATTCCTGTGCTAAGCAGAAATGAATGTAAATGAATTTTGTCACAAAGTAACATGTTCTCACAATAGTTAAGAATTATTTTTCCGGGCCCTCCCTAGCCTCAGCATCTTTAGCACAAGTTTTATCCCAGGCCAGGGAGGTGACCCACAGGGCACAGCAGACCTCTCCTGTCTCCCCCGCTGCTCCCCTCAGTGGTGTAGTTCGTCGATCTTCCTGTTCTGCTCCCCACTCTGTCTCTAGTGAATACTCTCACCACCAGCACCTCTGGCCTGTACCCCAATTCTATATGCATAAATAAATAAATCTTTTTAAAAATTATTCTTCTACAGTGTCATAAGGTTTTCAAAGAGAATCTGTCTATATCCAGTTTAATGCCATAGGAATAAATCTCTCCAAAATGCCACATGTTAAAGAAAAAAAAAGGAATAAGAACAATCAATAAAGGAGATTCCATTCAATGCAAGGCTCCCTCCTTACTTTGGTGCTTCAAAGCTGGTCTGCCAAATCAGTGAACCTTGATAAATTCCCTTTCATGGTCATCTGAGCTTAATTACAAGTTGTACCTGTTTTAAAAAATCTTCCTGATTCAAAAAGCATAAATAATCATCTTTGGTTCTTCATATTTTGTTCACTACACTTTAATTGTATGGAGTGACACAATTCGCAAGTCTTTGAATTTCATTTGCTATTTTCCATTGTGCACATGTAATGTTTCTTTATTATTATTAATCCTCATATATCTGTGTACAGAAACTATGCAAATTCTGAAAGCCAATCCTCATCTCTTTGGGTTCCCATAAGCAAGATAAGGATAAATTAAAGGTAAAGGCAAAGTTAGTGATAAAGGCAGGAAAATACCATGCATTCTTTGTGAGGAAACTTAAGGAATCAAGAGAAGGTAACTAGAGATCAAAGGTGAAGGAGAAATGCAAAATGAAATACTAAGGGAAATCTGCTTTCAGTGCCAAAAAAAATGTATGGAAAGAAAAAATTGCAAATAATTCATCTCAAAATTATGTTATGTTATGGTGTTCAGAGGGTAATGGGGGAGGGGAAGGGAAAAGCACATGCACACTACTTTTTATTTTTAATTCCTGTCTAAACAAACAAATTATATATTGCCTAAGACTCAGATTACACTTAACAAAGCAGACCTCTCCTGTCTCCCCCGCTGCTCCCCTCAGTGGTGTAGGGAAACAAAGGTTTCCCGTATCTTGTTCTAAAGATATCTCATGATATGCCAGCAGAAAACAGAATAAACATTTTCCTGCTGACAGCAAAGACATGGGCTTCAGTAGAAGTCTATTTCAGTATGAATGGGGGAGCTTTGAGTTGCAACTGAAAAAGAATCCCGCATTAAAAAAATACATGCAGTATACGGCCATGTCTACAGGCCTTCTACCTAATGGGACAACAGAAATAACCCACATGCCATCAAGTCAGTTGATCATTAATCCTTCCTGGATCACCAACCTCTGAAAAAGCTAATGAAAGTCCAGTCTTCACAATTAAATGGTCCTTTACTGTTGTACAACCCCAAGAGGTCTGACTTCCTAATGGCCTTCCACAGAGCCTTTAAGGGTTTAGGGAACCTGTCTATAGATGAACAACCCCTGATTGAATGAAGTAATCATTTCTGCTGACAGTGATTCACATATGACATATATGCAAAAAGAAGTTGACAAACCTTTTGTAATCAAATCTCAAATACATACATAGTAGTATTTGAAGATAGCTTTTTTATTATTCCAAAATTATTTAACATTTTCATAACAGTAAGTGCAGCAGTCAGAGTGTCTTCCATTTCTAGACCTTCCATTTCTAGAATAGGTTTATTCTAAATGGAGAACTTCACTACAGGGTACAAAGTGAGGACATAAAGTGACTAGCAAAAATATATGTGAGCATACTGATAAATTCTGATTTGGAAACATTCAGAACTATAAAAAAAGATAAACTGGGAATTCTGGATTCTGAGGCAGCGGTCTATCTGAAAAGTAGAACAAGCGCTCTCTAGTACCCATATTCTAATCCATGGAGTCAGTGGATGGCTCCAAAGTGACTGTGTTGATAGGATTAACTGAGGCCCTGGAGATGGGGAGTCTAGCTAGGACTCTGTAAGGTAGTCCAATGTGAGCAGGAAAAAGAGCCTTTTCAGAGCCAGGCAGGTGGTTAGAGTTAGCAGAAGATATAATGTATGATGGAAGCAGAGGGGAAAAGATGTGACGTGGGGCCATAACACAAAGAATGTGGGTAATCTCTAATAGCGGGAAAAGAAGGAAATTCTCAACAAGAGCCTTTATAAGAAATACAATCATACTGATACCTCATTTTAGATTTCTGACTTCCAGAACTATAAGAGAATAAGTTTGTGTTATTGTTACTTACTAAATTTGTGGTACAAAATAATGCTGATTGTTACAGAAGCACCAGAAAACTAATATACAGTCTCTTATTGTTTAAGGGCAAGGAAATGAAGTCTGAAGCAGTAGAGAGAGAAAGTATCTTCTGACCACAACAAACGCCCCTTCCATTGACAAGACAGAACAGTTCAAATGTGGCCCTGAGCCAGCAACCTATGGAGAAGTTTCATGGCATAATGGAAAGACGTTGGAGTAGGAGTTCGAAAGCCTGGATTTTGATCCCTACTCTTCCATGTACAATTATGTGTCATCAGGCAAGTCAGCCTCTGTGGGTCTCAGGGACTGACCTTTAAAGTGAAACATTTAGACTATGTATAATGTCTCCTTAAAAAGGCAAGAGGACTTTCCCTACGACTAGTTCTACTGGCACTTGAATTTCCCTTGTACCTGTGCTGACATGTCTTTTGTTAATCCTTATCTCACCCTGTGAGATTGGACATGGGCTCACAGTTTTAAAATGTTGGCAGCTGAGGCTTGGAAAGATTATGTCATCTGCTCAGAATCATTGGGATCCAAACGCAGGCCTGTCTGATGGACCTTCCTTCCTTAGCCACTGAACAGCACTGCTTTCCCTATGGCTCTGAAGTGGGTCAGAACACAAGAGCAAGAAAAAACAGCAACAGGAGCCAGGATCATGAACATGCTAAGGAAAATGAAAGGAAAAGCCAGGATAAAGAAAAAGTATAGGGAGTGGAGCCCAAATTGCTTTAGATTCAAGCATTTTAGATGACCTTTTGGAGATCACTTTTTAGAGCATAAGAAAATCTTCAGGACTCACAGTGGCCTCATGGGCAGACCCCTCTTGTTCAATGGGGTAGCAATCGATGTTACAAACCTGGGAGCCTTCTTCCCTTCGAATTCAGATTTCACAAGGGGCCTATGCTGCTGCAGCAACCCCAATCGTCACGGTTCATGGGAGGAGAATGGAAAGGCTGCTGCCTGAAATAGTTTAATAAGGCCAGCAGTGATTCATGGAGTAATAACAGGCCAAGCAGACAGACGCCTGCAGAACTGGGGCCCAGCTGAGAGGGGGTTTCATGGCTCAAGGTTAAAATGGAGAACAAAGAGGACATTCTTTGCACGTGTTCATGGAGGGCAAGCTCATTAGTACCACCTGCAAACTCCCAAAAAGGAAGTCATATATGAAGCATTTTGCCTAGCAATCTATTAGCACTGACCTAGAACTAAAAAGCAACAGACCCGAGAAGGTAAAAATCAACCATGCTAACTAACAAAACCCCTTGAGAATGTTTTCTCTCACAGTGGATTCTGATTTAGTTCTCAAATTTACTGAATAATTTCACGTGTACTATAATATCTTAAGCTATAAATACATAAGAAATAGAAATGCAAGTGAACAAAAATGTCCAAAAAGCTATATAGACAATCATAGCCCAGTCAAAAGAATCCAAATTAGATTAACCCCCATGGCAGAGAACACTTAGGTCATTATTAATACTTCTGATTATATTTCTACTTGCAAAGAAAACTAACAGTTGAGCATATTATGAAAGAAATTTGCTTTTCCATAATTCAGTTATCTTGAATTGTAGTAAGGCAGTCTTTGCAGATGTTCCCAGCATATACTGTTATCCAAACCAATGTTTACATCTCTAATTATGAGAAAAGTAAACTGATGGGTAATTCATAAAAGTTAATACCCACTTGCTTTTGGTATCAAAATGTGGAATTTCAGTCAAAAATAAAGTAAAAAACAAGACATACAGAGTGATCTATATGGCATAAATTGAAAGGTTAAAACTATAAATTCTAAGATTTGTTGACATTTCATTGGTTTAGTCTATAAATAGTTCTGTGGATAAAATGAGAAAAGCAAAGTTTAAAAGGAGTATGGGACAGAATGCAATGGAGCTGATGAGAAAGGGCAAACCATATGTGTAATTGCTCTAAAATGGGAATCTGAGAGAAAGTCAATTTTCTCAGCTGGAAGCAAGAGTAAGCATTTGGAAGTGATAGAAAATAAGGTCATGTGAGAGCAGTCTTTTATGTGTGAAAAGTTAAATCTCACCACTTCCATATAGGCCTCATTTAAAATTCTGAAAAACAAACTTATATTCAAATATGACAAAGATAAACACAGCATGCTCACCATTGATCTCACTAACAAGTATAAGTCTTATTTACTTGATGTCTAAAGAGCAATAACCCTTTCATTATATTCCTCTCATGTATCTGAGTTAGAAGTTTTAATGATTTTTTAGATAACTGAGTTCCTTGGATCGAAAACAAAACTGTCAGTAATAGAATAAATTTAAAAGGAAAATGACTGTTCAAAAACTAGCAACAACAAAAACTATCTTCATTAATGAATTGGTTGGGTCCAAATTTATATATTTGTGCTTTCCCCCCAAAGATAACCACCTTTTACCACCTAACATCTGAGAAGTAGCAGGAAGTACATTATGGTTTCAAGATACATGTTTCTAGGCTGGTCTTCTCAAAATCAGATTAGAAATCAAGATGAACAATACCAGGAAAACATAGTATAACTCAGATGGTTTTAGTCTTTAAATAAGAACTGTGAAACTGAGTTTGCCAACCAACTTACCATAGAAGGATGAATCTTTTCTAGAAATATTTCACCCTTGAGAAACATATGATAATTAAATACAGTTTAATTTGTATCAAACTGTACTTTTATTTATAACTTCTATTCTGTGGTACAGAGTTCAACACCCTTGGGCTTTGGAAAGCAACAGGCATATGAAAAAGCCAGAAATTATAATTTTGCTGAAACATCTCCCTGAGGGACTTAATTGTCCGTACTGCACAGGTTTGCCTCATTTTATATAATGAATAATCTGGAAATTGCATGTAGTCATTGAAATGACTTCAAAAAACCAGATAGTATTTTTGTTATTAATAAATAACTTCTTTTGAAAAAATACATACAAGGTTGCTAAAAACAAAATTATTTATACCAGAAAATAAATGAAGAATTGGCTAAACAGTTTATTGCATAGCTATTACAACAACCTAAAAAACAGCCTACAGGGCCCTCCCTGGTGGCGCAGCGGGTTAAAGCACTGCACTGAGAAGCTAAACTCACTTCCGCATGAGTTCGATTCCCGCCTGCCCTGGAGGTGACCACATGGCGTGGCAGACCTCTCCTGACCCGCCCGCTGCTCCCCTCAGCAGTGTACTCCATTGATCTGCCTGTTCTGCTCCCTACTCTGTCTCTGGTGAAGCCTCTCGCCACCCCTGAGCCTCTGGCCTGTACCCCAGTTCTGTATGTACAAATAAATAAATCTTTAAAAAAAAAAAAACAGCCTATAGTTCACACAAGAAGTTGACTATTAGAGCAGAGCTGTCAGAGTGCCCTTTACCCAGCTCTCCAAAAATGGTAAGCTCTAATATAACTCAGTATCAACACTGGCATAAAACAACTAACTACATTAAAAAGTCTACTTATATTTTACCTTATTTTATATACATTTTGTGCATATGTATGTTCTTTTATATAGTGCTATAAAAATTTGTCACATGTATTTGTATTCAAATAGTTCCACCACAACCAAGACACAGATCAGTTCTATTCCCACAAAGGAACTATAAAAAAAGAGAGCCTTTTGCTATAGCAGAAATGTTTTATATATGGATTTTGATGGTGATGAAGCTATACACTTAAGAATTATACAAGTTATAATATAATTTATGCATGATTTTAAGAATGATAAAACTGTATTGGTCGATATAGACACATACCCAAGACATACTAGATTAAGAAAAAGTATACTGAAACAAAAAACAGACACATAGAAAAATGGGATAGAATTGAGAAATAAACCAACACACCTATGGACAGTTAGTCTATGACAAAGGAGCCAAAGGATATGCTGGAGAATGGAGAGTCTCTTCAATAAACTGTGTTGAGAAAACTGGAGACTTACATGCAAAAGGATGAAACTAGACTACCATGTCACATCTTTTTTTTTTTTTTTTTTTTAAGATTTGTTTATTTATGCAGAACTGGGTCTAGGTGAGAGGAGCAGGGGTGGTGAGAGGCTTCACCAGAGACAGAGTGGGGAGCAGAACAGGCAGATCAATGAAGTACACTGCTGAGGGGAGCAGTGGGTGGGTCAGGAGAGGTCTGCTGCACCATGTGGGTCAGCTCCTGGGCAGGGGATCAAACTGAAGAGGCCGCGACTGGCTTGCAATGCTACACTTCAATCCACTGTGCCACCCAGGAAGGTCCCGTGTCACATCTTATACAAAAATTAACTCAAAATGGATTAAAGATCTGGATGTGAGACCCCAAACTATAAAATACATGGAAGAAAAAAAATAGGTAAAACACTTCAATAAACCATGTTGGTGAATGATGGTAATAACACTTTAAGGGTGAGGGGGATCTCATTCTTCCAAAATACAAACAACAGTGTATTCCAGTAATGCCTAAAAAAAAAAAACCACTCCATGACATTGGCTTCACTGATGTCTTTGTGGATGGTCTCCAAGGGCAAGAGAAGTAAAAGCAAATATAAACAAATGGGGCTACAGCAATCTAAAAAGCTTCTGCAAGGCAAAAAAAAAAAAAAAAAAAAAATTATCAGTTTAAAAAAAGACACCCTACTGAATGACACCCTACTGAATGCTATATGCACATAGCATATCTGACAAAGGGCCAATATCCAAAATATATAAAGAACTCATGTGACTCAACAAAAAATGGGCAGAAGAGCTAAATAGATACTTCTCCAAAGAACATACACAGATGGCCAATAGGCAGATGAAAAATGCTGATCATCACATCATCACATCACCAGGGAAATGCAAATCAAAACCAAAATGAGATACCATCTCACACTAATGAGATACCATCTCACACTAATGACAATGTTCCACATCAAAAAAAATAATAGTAATAAGAGCTGGTGAGGACATGGAGAAAAGGAATGCTTTTTACACTGTTGGTAGGAATGAAAACCAATCTAGTCCCTATGCAAAACAATATGGATGTTTCTCAAAATACTGAAAATGGGTGTGCCATATGTCCCAGCAACTCCAAGTCTAGGTATCTACTTGAAGAATAGAAAAACACTAATTCAAAATGATATCTTTTTTTCCATGTTCACTGCAGTGCTATTTTTAATAGCTAAGTTATAGAAAAAATCTAAGTGCCCAATAAACATGATTTTTGGTTGGGGGGATAGTTTTGAAAGGATTATAAAATAGTACTTATAAGATGGTCTCATTTTTGTCTAATAACGTGAAAACCACAAAAAAATTAATTTTCTTCTAAAAATTCTACTTCATGGTTTTCTAACATTTACTTTTGCAATAAGTTAGCACTACTTGAATAAAACAAGAGAAAAGACCGAAAAGGTATGTACATTCTCAAGGAAAAGAACCTTTATAAAAAAATGACCACCTAATTCTTAGTTTTTTCCTGGTTGAAAACTTTAATATCTCCTCCAGAGTCCTTTTTATCACTCCCCTGAAGCCCAGCCTCTATTAACTTTATAATGACTTGATGCGATAGGTTCCAGTTGAAGATGAACTTGAAAAGACCTTCCCCACTGAACTCAAGTTCAGTGTCTTATAATATATGTAAATTTTTCAATGGAACCTGAGACACTGAAGACATTATATTAAGGGATAACTCTTCCTTTCAAAAAAGTGATATTTTAACCTATTGCAAAAAAATATATCCAGCATCCTTCTATTCTGTTTCCATCTTCAAGACTAATGTGGCAACCAAGATGACTTCTGAAACTCAAGTCACCAGTGAAATTTGAAGACTGAAAAAAGGAGAGAGAGATGGGCAAAAAAAGGACATTATCCCAATCAAACAGCTTTTTTTTTTTTTAAGCCTTCCTTAAAGTCCCACTAATACTTATTGGCCAGGGCCCCTCCCAATGGCACAAGGGGTAAAGCAAACCACTGTGAAGCTATCCTCAGCCACTACAGCAGTTCTATTCCTGGCCAGGGCAGTGACCCACATGGCACGCAGACCTCTCCTGTCTCCATCACTGCTCCCCTCAGCAGTGTGTGTCAGTCAGTCTGCCTGTTCTTCTCCCCACTCTGACTTTGGTGAATCTTCTCATCCTCCACATCTCTGACCTATACACCAGTTCTTGTACACACACACACACACACACACACACAAAACCTTACTGGCCAGGTATTAGTCAGTTAGCTATAGTGGGCTGCAAGATGACTGGATAATGAGGTTTCATTATGGTTCTTGCTGCTTTGTTTGCTTTTCTTTTTTGAGATAATGTGTGGGGGGGGGGTGAGGAGGGGGATGTCTGTTAGCAAAGAAAAGGTGTCTCTGCCACAATAAATGATCTGACAAGATACAGAACACAAGAATAGAATGAAGGAAATGGGGCTCAAGAGATAGGTCAGTGTAGACATTTAGATTTAAGAATTATCAGTAAAGCTGCCATTTAAAATCATAGCCTTGATTAAGAAAGCTACAGGAAACACCACTGATCAAGAAGAAGAGATAATGAGGTGAGCACCTTGGGAAAACCAAGATTTAAGAGGAAGAGAGAGAAAAAGGTAATGAGGGAAACCAAGATGTGGAGAATATTCAGAAAATCTATGCCCATAATTCAAGGGAGCAAAGTCTTTTCACACTGAGGAAGTATTTGTAAAGACACTGGTAATTTCTCTCCAGCAGCCATTCTCCCCATGTTTCTTCATTGCTAACAGAATTCACATTTTTTTCAGTTACTATAAAGCTATTTTCTTGAGGGGAGCCTGGCTACACACCAACCCAGGTTATAAGCCTTGACAGTAAGTCTGCCAGGTAACCTCATCCTCTGTCATAGATTGGGTTAGACCCAAGGAGTGCTGTAGGTCAGGCCAATGAGAAACTGGGGCAAGTTTGGAGAGAATATGAAGTTAGCCTGCTATGAATGGCAGGGAGGAAAGATAAAAGAACAGGGTCCTTGCTGACTCCATCAAGTCACTGAATTAAACAAACTCCAACTGCCTTACTTCCAAGACTGCAGCCTCTTAATTAAGTGTCTTCTATTTGAGTTTTCTGTTATTTGCAGTCCAAATCATCCCAAAAGATACAACTTATAAGGCAGGCCAGGATGGTATCAAGAGGACCTGGGAAACAGGATCTGGGATGAATGACACAGTTCCATATCTGAGGAGGGATAATGTCAAGGACTCTAGGGATGTATGTAAAGTTGTGAGAATTTCTTCCTATTAACCTCTGATTCTAATAAAATGTGGACAAGTTCAAGAGAATAAGTATAAGGAAGAAAGAGGTTTCTCAAGGAAAATAATAAAGGCTTGGAAGAGCTGCTACAGGAAATGGGGAAGGATGTGAAGGTTTGGATCAGCACAATTATTTTCAAATAATATCAAGGGTTATGTTAACCTTAAAATCATAAATATGGGAGTCAGTAATGGCTTATAGAGCAAGCACGGAGATAGAAGTAGACTGTGTTGCCTCAGTGCTGGGGAAAGAGATGAATACTCTTTCAAAGGATCAAAGGGGTAAGGAAATCACTGTGTCTGTAACAGAGGATCCAAGGATTACCATGCCATCCTGATAAGTCAGAGAAGTAATGAAGTGAGTGGGGAAAGTACAAGGAGGTAGAGGGTAAGGATCAAAAGAAGAAATTTGCAGATCTGAAAAGAAGGTTGAATGAGAGAAAGTAGAAGGAAAGAGAGGGATTCTGACAGAGGGACTGGCATTTCAGAGATAACCCCCTCAGCAGGGAAGTACGAGGGTATGGCCAGAGAGGGGCTGCTGAGATGGTGTGGAAGGGAAGGTCAGGAAAACCAAGGAAATGGGGAAACAGTGAGTAAGGATGTCAGACAAGTCTCCAAAATGGGCGAGGAGCACAAAGGAAAATAGGAGACAGCTAGGAACTGAGATGTGACACCTCCTACCCCTTTCTACTTTGCTTCTTTTCTTTCTTTTTTCTTTGAATACCTGTTGAATCTAAAGATTCCTTTAAAAGAATTCTGTTAGTGTCGTAATAGTTTCAGACAGACAATCTTTTACACATTTATGTGGCACCAGAATGCTAAGGAAATTCCAGAAGACCCTTTCTCTTATCAGATAACTCCTCTAAGTTGGGTCTTTCTTTTTATGATAAATGCCCTTGAGGAAATGAAATGAGAAAGCTGGAAGCAAATCAATTGTATTTAAGATATTTCATGAAGTTTCCCCTCCACGCATTTCCTGTCCTTCTTTTCCACACAGGTCTGGACCCATTAGACACAGGACTGGACCCGTTACTGCTTCTTTCCTACATGGCTGCTGTAACAGCTCTTACCTAACTTGCCAATTCCTGGGATTTCCCCACTCAAACCACCCCTTGCACATTTATCAAATGGACCCCCCTCCAACACCTCTGTGATCACGTCATTACTGTCTTGTGGTGACTCATCAATGCCCAGAGCAGTGGCTTCCAAGCCAAGCTCTTACTGTTCCTACATCCCACATGAAATCAAATAATGCAAATTGTTCTTGCATTACACAAACGGGACAGAAAAAAAATAGATATTTTCCTTCTGTTTTAAGTTTCTCTCCATATTTTCATACATTTTGGTACCAATTGCCACTTGTTCATACTAACAGCTAACAAAATAATATAACTCTAATCTAACAAAATAATTTGTTATTTGAAGTGAAACACATCATCACATGATTTGAACTCCAAATCGGAAGTGGTAGCATGGGAGGGCTCCCATGTACCAACCTGCCTTTCCAACTTTATTTATCACACCTTGTTCCCTTTATCCCAGAAGCAAACAAGCGGACGGGCTTCACAGTGATCTGCATGTGCACCTGTCTATGAGCATGAAGCTGCATCTTGCTCTCCCTCCTTTATGAAGCACATCATACAACAGGAACAGTAAGCTTATGGCAGCCTGCTGCTGATTGGTTCCATGTACTGTGGACATTACCAGAAATGTATGTTGAGTCCACTTGATTTCCGTGACATCTCCTTAACACAATCTGCAAAGGTTCCCATATTTTGCAATTTTTTAAAGAAAATAATGGATTACCTAAAAAGGACAGAACTTACACAACATTGAAGAACTATACCAAATTACTGTGTAGCCGATCTAAGTACAGGCATTCTTATGTACAATTAATAAATGGACTTAAGAGTTTTAAATGCAGCAAAGAGCCAGCCCTCCTAACTACAGCATTAGATCCACTTGAAGCCAGGCCTAAGTGTCCAGACCCTATCCATAAACTGCCTCTTCATTTCCTGGATTTAGATAGTTCACATGATAATCCACATCTCCCATGCTGGTGGTCAACACATAGGAACACTCTGGTATCAGGTCTCATCTACTTAACAAAAGAGAATTCTGAGTCCCTGAAATGTAAGCTTGGGACAAATGCAAGGTACCAAAGTTTGTGTTTCTATGAGGATGGCCAACTTTCCTTCTCATAAGTGAAAGTTTTTAGTTCCTTTTCTAAGACCTGTGGGATCAGAAATATCTCAAACTGTTGTTTTTCTTTTTTGATTTTCCAAAGGCAGTATGGTACTTGTATCAGATAATAACAGGTGCAGCAGGACCTGGAGCAGTATTTCAAAGTCAAGCACATTAATATTTTTACAGCAAAATGTGTGAAAAATCCTACTAACTAAAATAAAGACCACAAATAGCTTCATGTCAGTTCAGGTCAAACTTTGTCATCAAATGGGTAACCAAAAAAATAAATAAGCTGTTGCTATTCAGATTTCACAACTGTAAGAGACTGAATTGCAAATAACTGTGTAATGCTGGGGCCTAAAGAGATGACTCTTGCTCCTGTTTTAAAGATAAGATGCTATGACAATGCCTGCCTGCAGAGACTGTCTTCTCTGTGGCTGCAAAGAGAACACTGGCTTAGGCTAGAAGAAACTTCTGGGTAAAATGCAACCTCAGAAAGTTTCCCCCTCTAACTTACCAAATTTCCTCAATTTATTTTAAGTCTGTATGAGACTACATCCTTACTATCTTCTACCCCAGCTGTCACAACAGGACAAGGGTTTTAATATGTAACCAACTTACACCATGCCCGCAGCAATCACTTAAGTACTGTTCATGCTGTAGAAGCAGAACCTCTCATTCCTTAATGCTGAGTCAGGCCGTAGCAGGTCATGACAGTTATTGAGACACTCATGCCACAGAAGCAGCTTTATGTAGTTGCTTAGAAATTTAAAGGGAAAGACAGAAATTATTGCAGACAATTCACTCCAAAGCAAAAAAAAAAGATTCTAAACTGTTCCCAAAACATTCTGAGGGAGGAAGACACGCCCACTCCAGGTGTTCCTAGGACACGGTTTCTTGGCTATCTGGGAAATGGTATTTAGCAATTTGTACATCCATCATCAGAAAATTTAAGGGCCAAAAAAAAAAAAAAATGAAGAGAGCAAAATGTAACTAGAAAAAAATGGGACATAAGCACACCAAAGAAGTAAACAATGGATTCTGAGTACACATTTGTTGAAATGTTTGACTAAAGAAAACAGACAGGAGGTTGTAAAAATAGTTACCAAGTGTTTATGTCAGACTTGTCCCATTATTTATGTATGTCAGGTTGTGTTTCCACAGATCAAGTTCGAGCATCACAAGGCACACACCTGTAGCTGGCATACTTGAAAGGAAACAAAGCCTAATACTAAGCAAACAAACAAAAACCCAGCTCATTTCCTAGAGCAAGATGTCATAATTTCCCTCCCAAGTAAGCACCTTTATATTTCTCTAAAATTTTTAATCTTTTACAAATGAGGAAGCATGTTTCTTTCCTCTTATAAATAAATAGAAAGTATCAACTCTCTGTTTAAACATTTTTTCAATGGTCATATGAAGTCCTTAAATTAGTGAGAGGGGGATTTATAGCCTGTATTTCCCCAAATCTCTACCCCCACCTCCAAAATCACCATTGTAACAATGTACTACATTCCAACCAGATATTTATTATCTTCAATCATTTTTTTATAGCTTTTAGGGAACATTTTTTCCAAGCCTTCTATTGAAGGCCTTGACTTTGAGGTATAATCAGATTCATGAGGCTGCACCATCTCTTATTATGAAATCAGATCAGAGTTAAAAACTCAACTCAATGCTTTCTTCAAGGAAATCCTCCTTATAATCCTTTAGTCATGCTAAAAACATTGAATTTGGAAAGTAATTTGGCAAGTAGCTTTTCATAAAATGGAAAATGTGACCCTAAGAAAAACTTTCATGTTCCCTTTGTTGACTATATCTTCACAAAGACCCAACTCAACTGGAATGGACTACTGAAAATGTCACTACCAGAATAAATATTATAAATGCAAGTGACTTTGGTCCCTCTTTTGATTCTTCTTTGATACTTATTGTGCTCCAGAGGAGTCAGTTTAATTTATTTTACAAGTTAAACACAAACGAGAAGAGACAATAATGGTTTAATTAAGAGTCCTCTGTTTCATCTCTCTTCCAGTCATGAATAGGAGCCTCTAAGTAGCCCATCATTCCCCTTGCATTACAAAGAAAACCAAAGAAGAAAATAAAAAATGATCGATATAGAGTAAAGAATAGAATAATTTAAGAAAATAAAAAAATTTTAAAGTGGCCTTGCACAAAATGATGTAAAAATAAACTATTATAATAAAATTTGTAAAAAAAAAAAAAAAAGTGGCCTTGACTTTGAGGTATGATCAGATTCACAAGGCTTCACCATCTCTTATTATGAAATTTGACCAAGAGCTTCTATTTTTTTTTATATTATATAAACACAACCTGATTTGATACTATGGCTACAATGTTGATATTCATAAGAAGAAACTCCAGATATTAAAAATATAATAGCAAAATTTAAGAATTAAGTAGCTCAATAAAAGAGACTCTTTTTCACAAAAAGTGAAGGAATGCCTGGAGCTCTTCTACATGTTCTATTTTATACAAAAGTCTGTACCACAAAAAAAAATGTATTTTTATTTTCTGTAGACCTGGTAAAGTCTACAGCTACTTCATGAAGCCCTTCTTACTGTTTTTAGCAGTGAAATTTGAAATTAAGTAAAGGTTGGGCAACATCTACATAATTATCAAAATATTTTAGAAATGATAAAACATGAAGCAGCAATTCTGGCTCCATGAGTTCACATCTGATTTATTTTATCTGATGAACTCCTGGTGATTAGGTTATTTTCCCAGTATTTGAGCAAGCAGCATTCTGAAGTCAAAATAGTTACTGTCAAGTTACTTAATCACCTATGGCATTATTATATAATTACTATTATATATATATATAAATAAAGAGACCCCCCAAAATTGACTTTATTTCAAATGCTGTACCATTTCTCTTTCACGTGAAAGCCTACCCTTCTTCAAGCAACTATTCTTTCCCCAGGCTGAACACCTCAGTCTCACACATTCTCCCACAATATGGGAGGATTACTCCCCTAAGGACAAAAACCATTTCAAACACATGCTCTGACCATTTACCATTTCAAACACATGCTTTGACCATTACCATTCACCATAGTGTCTGGTGTCTCTTCATTCAACAAAAGCTTAGCAAACACCAGGCATTATTCTAGGAGCTGAAGACCCTTAGTGACAAAGTCACTGCTTTGGAGAAGCTTTGCATCTCACCCAGCACCTAGGAACAATACTCAACACAAAGTAGCTCCTCAATAGTTTTTTAGAACATCTTGCATAAAATGTAGCATGTGTGTTTGAGTATAAAAGTTCTAAAAGGCAGTTTAATGTGTTGAAAGTGGCACACTCAAATATGATAAAAACAATTACTGGCAACAAAAATTAAGAAAAAGAAGTATGGAGAAGACTTTGAGAAATGGAGCAGCCCAGAATTTCTTTGCAACTCACTGTACAGCTTGAAGACCAACTACATTAATCACATGTCAGATATAAGTTGTTCATGGCTCATAAGAGATTCAAATTATGGTTAAGTCTATTAAAAATGTACATAATCTGATAGTGAGAATGGCACTAGACCTTTGATTAATATAGAGTGTGAAGCTATAGTCAAGAAACTATGTCGTTTTTTAAATCAATAAAACTTTATTTTTCAAGTGTGGATAATACACTTAAGAATAATATAAGACACTTGATATAAAATATTTTTAGTACTTATTTCAATTACTACTGCTTTGTAATTAATAACCCCAAACCTACGCAGCTTTAAACCATTTTACTTGGCTCATAATTCGGAAGCCCTAGCATTTAGGAAAAGGTGTGACTGCATAGTTCTGGTTGAGGGTCTCTCATGTGGGGGCAATGGGATGCCAGATGGGGCTGGACTCACCTCAGGACCAAATGGGTGGATGTGAGCTGGTTTCCTCACAAAGCTGGCAGCTGATGCTGGCTGTGTGCTGGGAGACCCGCTGAGGCAGCTGACCAGAGAGCCTTTGTATGGCTTTTCCAGCATGGCAATCTCAGCATAGCCTATTTTTATATGGCAGTTGGCTTCCCCACAACCAGTGCCCCAAGAGAAACAGGCAGGGGCTGCATGGTCTTTTCTGACCTACTGCTGGAAGCAAAGCAACACTCTGCCATATTCCATTGGGTGAAGCCATAACAAGCCACTCACATTCAAGAGTTAAGTAAACAGATTCCACCTAACAATGTTAGTGAAGAGAATTTTTAGCCATTTTTAAAAAACCAACACAATACTTAAAAGGGTTAGTTTCAATCGTTTAAACAATGTGGTTAGATAGAATGTTGCATTCCTGGTATGAGTCACTATGAAACAACTATGTGTGTTTTTTCTGTTCAGGCCAAATATCTTCCCTTGTTAAATAATCTAAGCTTAACCAATTGATTAGTTTAACAAGCCAGTCAAAGAAGAGTGTTTGGACTTCTGAACCCTTAAGCAACAACAGGTTACACAGGTGCATAATCTGTGCTGGGCCCATTTCTAAAAGGCAGGCTCGGAGTCCACCCTGCCCACTCCAGCGGAGAGAAATTTTTCCCTCCTTTTCTCTGCTCACTTCACTTGTCAGCATATACTTAGGACTGGTGAGTCTTAGAAGTAAGTCAAGTGAAGGGGTGATGACAAAGAGAGGGAGAGAAACCGACTCCATTTATATCATGAGCGTTCTGAGGCTAAGAACTGGCTTAATTTTTTTTCTTTTGCACAGCACCCAACTGGCACCCAATAAAGGTTTGCTGTTTGTTGGTGCTCAAAGTAAAAACTGATGAGTCTTGTTGTTCATTATTCTTGCTCCTTTCAGACCTTTAAACTGCGAAAAAGAAAGCCATCTATCATTCCAGGGAGTCTTAGAGCTGCCTAAAACAATGACAGCTGCCTATCTTGATACTATTAAGTCAAAGTGTTGAGAGAGAATTAAAACATCAGAAGGAAATTAAGCTCAACAGTTCTAAGATCCCTTCTAAGACTTGTATGATTACTTAAAATTGAATTTTAAAAAAATAAAAACAAAACTGAATCCTCTACAAATGTGTAAAATGTTACTATTCACCCTCTCCCACCCACTTAAAGTATTCAGAGGCAAGAGACTTGCTCTTAAAGACTTTAAGAATAGTAAGGTTTTTTTTTTTTTAATCCAAAGTTTGCTTCTATTGTAAATCTTTTACTGGAAACAGGAGATGGAAATAAGAAACCTATTAAATACAATACAGCAAACCCACAGACCTGTAAAGAAATTCCCTGGGCTGGTGCTAAGAACAAGGAGAGGTCACAGAGGATCACAGTCTCCCATAGCTACCAACGGATGAAAAACAGAAAAATCTCAAGTGGTTTCAAATCTGGAAGTGTTAGTCTAAAAAAAAGTTTTAGGGAAAACAAGGTATTTTCAAATATTTGAAGTATTGCTGAACCAAAGACATCAGATTTACTGTATCATTTTAAAAAGTTGCTTTTAGTAATTTAATAGTTCATAGCTAGGATGGAGTTCACAAAATGTTGCTGAGTTCCCTATCACCAAAGAATCTTTCTGAGTCTAAATGATAAGTCAGCAGAGCTGCATAGGAAATTACAGAATCAAATGTTGTATTAGATTGGATAATATTTGAGATCATTTCTTCCAATCCTATTAATCTATTATCCATTCTATGTAAGAAGAGATACCCATTTATCACTGAAGTAGATAATCCCCAATTCATCTATTTAATGTCTTGATATCCTTAATTCTACAACTGCTTAAGTATTTTTGTCCGCCTTGCACTTGCAAATATTAAAGTCCTCTAATTTCACAAGGTCACATCATCAAGAGTGGGGGAGGGTCAAAAAACCTTAATTAGGGGGGGTGGGGACTAGGGAGAAATATGGAGGTGAAAAAAAGTTTTTCTGAAATGTGCAAACAAATTGCATGGTTGCATAAGATTCATAAACAAACAAACAAAAACAGTGGTTCCTAGTGGCAAAGCTGCTCCCTAGTTAACAGAAACTGTAATTAATTGAATTATATTTGGGAAGGTTTTAAACCTGCCTTCATGATCTGTCAATGACTGGCCGGGGATTCATACATTCTCACCATGAAAACAGAATTAATAATCTTATCACAATGAGTAGAATTAATATTAGCAATCTGGGTAAATCCACATAGAACTTATTGGTCTCTTTATTTACATAACTGGAATTACATTTTATATATATTTATATGTAATACATTCTGTATTCTGCAGTTTTCTCTTAACAATGTGTTCTGGATATTCTTCCATGGTAGGATATACAGATCAACAGTATAGCTTCATAGTCTTCGTTCCATACTTTTCCACTAATTCTGGGGCACACTTTCCCCTGCACTTTAATACTCCTGATATGAGGTGTGTCTCGCATGTCATGACCATTACAGTTTATTTGACAGTATATTTTTTTCCATAGTAGTACATATTCTTTCACACTGGTACATAAATTATTGGTGGATTTTACAATTAATAATCTTCAATTCAGTGAAATCTTTGGCTACACTTTATATAATCAATCCATTTTTGGCACTGGTGGCAAATACTCTTGATGCCCCCTGTCATTCTCCCTCAACCTAACTCTGCTTTCAGCTATAGCCACTCCTCATCCCAAGCAGGGTAGATTCAAACAGACAGCTCCAATCATGGGCAATACAGGTATAGCCCTTGTTCTCCAGATTTGCTGGGTATCAACTCGGCCTGAAGACAGATCAGTCCAGAAGTTTGAGCACATTAATGGATCAAACTGCAACCTCAACAGGAGTGAGGGAAAGGTAGGAACTCTAAGAGTGGTTGTGCAAATGGTCTAGCTCCCGTTCTTCAAACCAACATCCAGAAACAATCAAGCCCCAAATGCCTATTGTATCAGCTTCATAACATTCTTGTTAGCTTTTCTCCCTCCCTGACTCTTTCTGCTCCTTCACTTCTGCTTCTGGGATCACATTCCAAATGAACTATCTGCATCCAACTCCTTCAGATTATGCTTTCAGGAGAACCCAAATTAAGATGGCAGTCTTTTTGGTTATTGCTGGGTCTCAGTGTCTTTTTCTGTACAATAAGAAAATGAAAATAAAATCCCTTTCAGCTCTCCTATTCTTCCACTCCAAGAATCTTCCTCTTTTATGTAACAAATGAGGATGACCCCTTCAAATTGGAGGAGTGAAATGTCTCTTTTTCCAGAAAATTAGTGACCCATCAACCAATAAACTGATATTATAAACATGAGTTGTTATACTTTATGGTAAATGTCTTTCAAAGAAAAGAGGATTACTGAGAGGTGCCATAGTTGGTGGGTGTTCTGCTTCAAAATGGTGATAAACATATTAGTGAACTCACTTCACACGTCCTTACCACAGAGATACAGTGAATGGTCAGAGCCAGCTATAGCACCTGGCTTTAAAGAGTCTCCCACTGCCCCGTTCTTTATGATTCAACAGTATGTTGTAAATAAACTACCTGGAACTTGTTTTTCCCACAGAAATGCAATCATAAATTCTTAAGTTCCCAAACAAGGCCTTTTAAAGTATTTATTCTGTAACAGAGTTAAGTGCCTGTTCCTAAGAAAACATAACTTGAACACACCATATTTCCTTACCAAAGAAAATATTTATGGAGGCAATCAGGACTCCAGGGACAAATATTCCCCCACCCAACACATACACACAACAACATACAACACTGATGGAAATTGTAGCGATCTGAAGATATGTTATATGTGGTGACCCTGACTGAAGGGAGGCGGGGACAAGTACCATGGAGCAACTTCAGTTATCCGTAAAAAGCCACACACGTGACTATGTGGAGGGCTCTACCTAAATCAAAACTAACAGCCCTCATGACATGTCTCTGAGAAGTGGCATAAGTATAGGCTCTGAGAAGTGGCATAAATATAGGCACTTTTAAAAGGTAAGCCAGTTGGAGATGCCTATGGACTCTGTACCCATGGTCCTGAAGACTTCTCCAAAGTCTGGAGACCTACAGGGACTCTGTCCTGAGGAGTGGCTCAGACAGATGGAGTCTTGGGGCCTCCAGACCTGTCCCACAGGCTCTGTTGCCAGGGTCTTGAACTTGTTAAGAGATCTGTTACTGTCCCCTGTTTTGCTGTCAATTTAATTGTACATTCATATTATTTACCGTGTATTCCTCCCAATAAATTCATATTATGGTTTTATTTACTTAGCGTGAGTCACGTGTGAGACCTTTCCACTTTGTGGAAATTAGCTCTTCAGAGGTCCTTAAGCTAATAAAACAATCATACATCCACAAATACTGGTGAAAGGGGTTTCCTCAAGAGTCAAAATGCCTGTGCTAATAGATGTTCATGTAAGTCCTCGTGAGTAGACTTCAAATTAAGGTAGTCATAAACTCACCTGAGCACTCAAAAGGGAAAAGTAGAAATACTTTAAACAGCCAAAATATGTAAAACTTCTTGGGGAAAGATAAGAGTAAAAAGCAAAGAAGCAAAGAATGAGAATAAGTTCACTCAGAACAAAAGTAATTATGTAATTTGGGACTCAGATCACCACAAAGGACTGTTTAAAGGCAACGCCCAACAGCTTAAAATCAAGTTACAAAATCAAAGGCGACGTCACATGAGTTGAAAAAAAAGTTCATATTTATATAAAGATAAGCCTTGAATCTTAGTTAATAGATCAAGGTTGAATTTATACAAAATTGCATCATAGTCCCAAATTTTGCTCATTTAATACTTAAACCACCACTACCCACTCCCACAATACGAATTATTAATGATTACGGCACTGGGGATGACAGAAACAAAGAAATCTGGGATGATGGAAACAAGCTGTAAAAATCAATCAAAATCTTATGTAAAACTCTTTTTTTAACAGACCTAACATAAGTGGATCCTTATGTGACCTTTTTACAAGTTTCTTAAAATTGAAAATGCCTTTAATAAAAGCAATTACTTGTTCAAGTAAAAAGTAAATCATGGCCCTCCCTGGTGGTGCAGCAGGTTAAAGCACAGCACTAAGAAGCTAAAGCCACTTCCGCATGAGTTCGATTCCCGCCTGCCCCGGAGGTGACCACATGGTGGCAGACCTCTCCTGACCCACCCGCTGCTCCCTTCAGCAGTGTACTTCGTTGATCTGCCTGTTCTGCTCCCCACTCTGTCTCTGGTGAAGCCTCTCGCCACCCTTGAACCTCTGGCCTGTACCCCAGTTCTGTATGCACAAATAAATAAATCTTAAAAAAAAAAAGTAAATCATAATTATCAACTATGTATCAATGTACAGAAGATTTATGTTTAATATTTCCTGTAGTCAAAAAAAGACTTAGGAAAGTAAATGCAAATCAAAAAGGTGAGTAATATTAAGTATATACTTAGAGACCATAACAATGTATGTGAATACAAAATAGTAAAACCCAAGGTTAACACTTCAGAATGAGGAAACCAATGAAGTCTACAAAAGCCAGAGGGCTATTAGTTTATGACCTAAACATTATAATTGTACACACAGGATATTACCTTTTTTTCCCATCCCCCTACTGCCATCCCACTCTCAGTTCCCTAGTTTACTGATAAAGATGTTAAGAATTGAGCTTACAGGAAAAATATCTTTCACTGTTTTCTTCCATGTATAGGTTGACAAAAGCACCACAGGCAAGAAACCTGTATCCATTACTCCCATGGTTTGCAAGAAAAACTATTAACTTCAGTCTAAACAAATAGAAATAAACAGAGACAAAACACTCCAGACATAAACCTGCTGCAGAAGCTCTGAGATCAGACATAACACCCACGGTACATCTTTCAGCTTGAATGAATAAACACTTCCAGCTAGACCTCAAATGTTTTCACTTAAAAAAAATAATAAAAGGGGATGATTTTGTCGGGCGTGAATGAAACTAGAAAGCTTTTGTACTTGAGAGCAACATTCCTTAGGGGTACTATTAACTGGATTATAATGCCCAATCACTAAAAGGAGGAACAGGACTGAATATGAAGAGGCTTTCTCCCAGTCATTCTTTCATGTTTTGAAAAAGGAGCTTAGATACAGATAAAGTCTTAGAAGTCAAGAGGTACTTGAAACCTCATAGGCACTGGAATGAGGCACAGAATTCTATTTGGCAAGACTAATATTCAATTTGGATTAGGGGCAATAATCTAAACATAGTTAAGGAAAGAAATTTAAGAAGCTAAGCAAAAAATAAGTAGTTCAAGTTTTGAGTCTAGAGATGGGGGAAACAGGCCCATAGGATCAAGATTTGCCCATTGTCATGTAACCACTAACCATGTACCTGGTTCTCCAGGTCTACATTTTGTATGACTTAACACTCAATACAATGTACTAAAAATTTTCATCTAATTAAATGTAATTCACAGAAGGGAATTCATGGGCATACTTCTACAATATTCCTAAGTCTGAGTATAACATCAACCCGAAGGAGAACATGGCTAGGTAAGTTCCAGGATTCCCTGACTCTAAGAATATATAAACCATCTGGTGACCTTATGAATGAGATAGGACCATCAGAGTTCCCCACCAATCCCCTTTTCCCTTCTCCACCTGACCTAAAATAACTCTTTTGAAACATAACATTTCCTTAAATGATGATAGATTAAAACCTTCAGTGAAGCAGTTCTGCTTCATATCTCTAATTGCAGTGGTAACCCATTTACAGCTGGACTCCCAATAGCCAACCATTTATCAGCACTGCCAGGGAATTAGTCCATATCTTTCCAAACCAAGCAACCCTTTCTTCAAGGAAAATAATACCAACAGCTTCTAATTTCCTATTGCTGCAGGAGATGTTGCTCAGCATTTGGGTGTAAACATTTTTTATTAAAATATTGCATGGATGATGAACTATGGTCAGATTTTCAATCTTCATTCTGAATAGGAGTTTATTAATTAGCACTTGTTATTATTCTCAGTATGAAAGTTAAATAGATGATCAGAAAAAAAGGATTAGGCATATTATAAAGCAGACAGATTACTTCACTGAGTAGTTGAACCACTTCACTTAAGTAGTTCTTAGCCAAGGAAGGAAACTCGCTTTAAATAGAAACTGCAGATTCATATTCACTACCTATTTCATACTGGCACAGTGGATGCTCAAATGCTATCTGAATGAATGAATGAATAAAAGAAAAGAAAATGCCAAGTCACTTTAGAACAAAAAACAAAGCTCCATTTAATAAAAGGCAGTGCCATCCGGCAACCTTATTAAATGAAGGTTCAATGACATGAAGAAAGAACAAGATGCAGCAAGCATCCCAGAATAACTCATGTTACAAAATGTTAGACAAAACAGTTCATGCTAATTATCATAACAACAGTGACAGACAATTTGAAACTCTTCATCAGTCACTGGAATAGACCTTAGAACACTCATAAAGGATCTGAGTAACACTAGACATAATAGTCCTAATTAAATCACATAAAGTTTTTTACCATCCAAGATCTTTTTCTTCCTTTTTCATGGTATCCCAGTAATCTGCCTTCTCTAAGAACTACAGTTTTTATACAGGAAAAATAGCTATGATGTCCAAATACATAGTCAGTGAAGTCAGAACACTAACTACCCTGAGCCCAAGGAATCATCTAGCTACACTTTTAGAGACTAAAAAGTCTTTCTAGTCTCTTTCTAGTCAAACACATTGAAAGTTTTGTTTTGTTGTGCTTTTTTGCAAATTATGAGATCTTTAAACATGAAGCTTTTATTTATTCTCTGTGCCTATAGAAGCAGTTATTTTTAAATCCTTTTCCATACGGATGTCAGAATTAGTCATAAGGCATCAAACCAAAATAGTTTGAAAAGTTCCATAATTATGAAAGTCATTATAGCTACTCATATGCCAAGAATCATTTACACTACCTGAATTCATATAAACAGATCCACTAGAGACTGATTTAACCTGGGCACTTTTGCTTTAAGAAACATATTTAGACAAATAGCACTCTCACCATTCCAACCATATTACTCAGTGTTGCCTGGGCAATTCTCTTACACAGAGCAGAAAGGGGGTGAAGGTGGGGCTTCAAAAAGGCAAGTTTTATAATCCTTTACATCTCCTGTAAATAAACCTAGGTTCCGCCCAAAGAGCCCAGTAAAAAGAATTTATAAATTGAACCCTAACCAAACAAAATATCATGTTGCACCAAAACACTATCTTTAATTTCAAAACTGGACATTTTTGGAAGGAACAGAAAATATTATCCTGCATCTTATTATCCAGATCCCACTGGCCACATGTTCTTACCAGTAGCACTAAATTAATGGGATATTTATTCCATCCAACACCATAGGTTTGGGATTGAGTGCAAGTTCAAAGACCATAATCTCCCCTGACCACTAGATGTTTCAAGAGAACAGGGATTTTATTTTGTTCATTGCTATGTATACCTACAGCACAGGAAAATGTTTGGCACATGAGACACTCAAACAAATTATTTTTAATTAACATACTGTTAGAGCTCTATCATTCATGAGTTTGCTTAAAGCTAGTACATTAATTTGCTAGTTGATTCCCCGCCTTAATGAGACTGGGTGCCACTGTGTCATTCAGGAATTTATTGATCCCCCCCCCCCAAAAACAAATAACTGAGCACCTATCAGGTGTTGGTAATTTTTCTGCTGCGGGAGCATAGTGGTGGACAACATAGAGTTCCTTCCCTCCAGGGCTTCCATTCCAGTTACTCTCCCTGGATGCTGCATGGAAGACAGGCTATTGGGGTGGAGAGGAGAACAGGAATCCAGTTAGGACAGTAGCACAGAGCAAAGGAGCTGTTGAAAGGGATTGGGTTCAACATATATTTGATACATTTCAATAGTGATGGAAATAATCTAGCAGATGGAGATATTTATTATGTAGGAAGGCGGGGATAGCCATAAACAAAGCCTGTAAGTAAGTAAGGGTGCTTGGGAATGTATTCACAGGTGGTGCCTCAGATAAGCCCATGAATGAAGACTAAGTGTTGGCAACACATTTCCTTTGGAACTAAGTCTTATCTAAACAAAGCCTATAGGTGTCAGCTTAAACTCATTCATTTTCCCAGTTAAGAAATGCAATAAATTTTAGAAAATACAGAAATGTATTTTAAAATATACATTAATAGCACCTGCAATTCTACCATATGTGGCTAAAAATCATTAATTTTTGTTGTGTTTCATCCCTGAATATTTCCTGGTCACCTATGTGATTTATTTGGCACTGGGTTCCTACTGTACATATACTTTCACATTCTGCTTTTCTCATAAGCTTTCTCCCCATTTAGCACTCATCCAATTCTTGCTTTACTGGAAAAACTCACTCAGTGTCAAAACGCATCGTGTTGGGAGTTTTCGTTCTGCTATGGACCAGGCTACAGCTGCATATGTGTCTTCACTGCTCTGATCTGCAGGAAAGCTCTCTGGTTCCTACCGTTCTGGAATGGAGAGTCATCTCCATCACCAACCAATCTTCATTTTGCACCTAGCTGAATGATTCTGCCTCATTTGTGTTCCCATGCTACAAACTCTTCCTGGGTAATGCCTGATTTAAAGATGTTTCTAGACAAGTACTCTCTTTCCATGGGCTAGACTTTTAGACTGATAAATGCCTCTTTTCTTTACCTGTATGCATTTCTTCCAACAAAGCTGTCCCTGGTCATCTACTTTCCAGTAACATCCCTCTAATTACTCTGACTCTTTATTATCTGATCCTTGGGTGTATTCTAATACCAGTTTCTCTCCTCTCTCCCCTCCCCCTACATAAACATTCTGTATTTCTTTTCATATTATCCACATTATCTATCCCCACCCCACGTCTCTTCTATCGCCTCTGCCACTTCTCCCTCCTTCATTCCACAAACCCAAGCTAGGTGATTTTTGATTCTTCAAATACTCAAGCACCTCCTGTCCCTGGGCCTTTGCACTTGCTGCTTCCTCTTCTTGGACCATTCTTTCCCTCCACAGTTCCACATTGTGTAGTCTGTGTTTCACCTCTTTTCTCAGGTCTCCACTCAAACATCAATTTTATGATAAAGGCCTTTAACCAATCTATATGAAATTAGATAACAACACCTGGTCGCCTATCCTCTCTAATCTTTTTATCCTGCTTCAATATTCTCTATGGCACTTAATATCATCTGGCATATATATTTATTTGTTTATCATGCAAATTCCATGAGGGCAGGACTTTGTTCAAGGATGAATCCCTAATGTCCACAAGGAGCCTGGGATTCAATGAATATCTTTGGGAACATAGTTGTGCTCCTTCTGCATATCCCCTGCCATGCAGCTTAGTCACTGTTACTGCACAGATCTTCTCAAACTGGCTCTTGGCCTTGCTGAGAAAACCCTACATTCATAACCATGAGATCAAGCTATTTCCAACCACCTCTAGCATGCCAACTGGTTGTACCATCTGCAGACTCTAAGAGCCTGATTTCTAATTCATACTCTAGTTCACTAAAAAAAAATGTCCATCTCTACCACACTTTAAGTCAATCTCCATGGAAGATACTCTGACTCTTTCCAGATGACCAGTGGTCCACAGTCAACATCCAAGTGTGAACTCAGTGCTAACTTCCAGGAAACTACATGTAATGTGAAGACACTTGTCATGTAAAAGCTTTAATAAAACTGCTGTGTGATGAAATGCTGCAAAACTTATCCCAAGGGGATTCCTGGCTCAGTTTCCAGAGCACCAGCTGACTCCCTATTATCCAGCTCTTTATATTTTCAGATATTTCCACATCTGCAGAAGAAGACAATACACTGATTGTTTTATTAAATAAAGCAAAAACAGTCACGTTAGAATATAGCAATTATAAAAATATCTTTCATCAATTTTTCTTATTCTGACTTCTTTATTACCTGTGCATATCATATATTTGTTATGAAAAATTAAAGGTTGAAGCACTACAATAAATATTGCCTTCTCATGGTTTCTTTTAACTATCACATGAGCATCTTTATTCTATCTTGTGCACATGATATATATGTTTTTCTTGGAAGTTTTTTTTTATAAACTTGGATAATTGTTAGACTTAAACTCTTGGATTCTTTGTATTCTCCCATGTAAGTGTGCCCTTCTTTCTATATTTTACATTTTTCCCACATCTGTAATTTCATTCTAACAATCAAATTTTATATTTTAAAGACAATATATTGTTTGTTCCTTATTGTTTGTTTGGTGTTTTAAAAACTCTTTATGACACAATTTCTTCTCATGGGGTTCCATCATGTGTTAAAATTTCATTTTAAAATAAGTTACCATTGTTCTACTGAATCGCTAGTTCCAGAGCTCATGATAAATTCACCTGAAGTGGTGAGATGCTGGGCATGTCCTTCTACATCCATGAATTCTAACTGTTCATAACTGGAATAAGGCATGTCCGATCTGCCTCTCTCAGGGCTATGAAGGTCAAGTAAGGCCAAGTGGTTAGAACTGTTGTCAAACTATTCTAGAAATTTCCAGTCTCTATACTTGAAACGTTCTTTGCTTCTGTTATACTCCAAAAGGAAAAGGCCCAGTGCTATGGAAACAACATAATCCACTCATGTGATCTATGCTGAGATCATGTAGAACAGACACAAAGAGAAAACTTGTCACTATCAACTAAGGTTTGTGAGAAGCAAATCCTCCCTATAAATTAAAAATAACAATAAAAAAAACCCTTAAAGATTACACTTTTAGATCCCTCAAACAAATAAATCTACTGTGATATTTGAAAACTCACCAAGCCCTCAACCATTTTTCTTAATGAATTTCAACATTTTTATCCAGGGTTAGAGTTTGAAACAAATTTCTAGTCTATATCAAAAGGCTGAGACTTGGTCACAGTGGTAACTGTATGGTGGTGAAGATCTGGATAAAATTGCTAAAAAAAGAAACTTGTTGATAACTAAACTTCAACAATTTTTATTTGATACATTCATTCAGCCTAAAAATACTCTAGTATTAGTTTTGCCTTTTGTCCTTTTAATAAAATTTAAAAAAAAACTATTATTTAAACAATACACTGGATTTTTCAAATCAAATATGAGACACTGAAGGATTTTGTGTAAATTGCTAAAATACCTGAGTCTCATCTTTCTCATTTATAAAACAGAAATGAAAACTGCTTTACTTGTCTGTCTGTTGTGACAATTAAAAGTGGGAATACACCAAAAAATACCTAGTAGAGGTAAACCTAACAGACTACATAAAAACAACAGAAGGCAACTAAAAGTCATGTGTGATTTCATTTCCTGTTTGAGGGCAAGGACAGAGTGACAATTTTATTTATATTGGCTGAAAATTCAAAAGTGGCAAAAGACGCATGGTAAAAAAGTTTATACCTCTGCACTTACCACCTAGTTATCCTCTTAGGAAAGAACAAATGTAATCAACTCCACATTTATTTTCACAAAACATGTGCATGTCCTCTAGTATTTACATAATTCACTGTTTGTTTGTTTTTCACACCTTCTCTTTTGCAGCTTAATGTCCTGTATTGGAGAAGGTTTCATACTGATTTGTATCTTGAGTGGGATCTCCTCCATTCTTTTCATGGCTGTTATAGGAAGTCACTGAGTGTTGAGACCTTGATTTATTTAGTCATTTGCCACATGTAGCATACTTGCCATCCTTTACGTTATGAACTTTGGCTCATATAAAAGCACAAGCAAAGCATGTATTCACAGAAGCTTATACATGAAGCACATTCATAAGGCATTTTAGGTAAGGTGCATTTTTTAAAGAGAATTGTTAGTTCAAGGTATACACATTTTCAGTTTTGAAAAAGATTATCAGGTTGTCCATCATAGAGATTTATAGAAGTGTATTTATTCTATTCTGGAGAATAAATGGGAACTATTCCACCATACATTTGTCAATCTAATCTCTCATGTAATGTTAAATCTCAGGATAATGGACAATAGTATCTCCATGTGTTTTCATTTGTTTTTTTAATGGCATTTTTGGCCCTTTTTTGACTAGTAGCCTCTCTTTGAAAAATATTTTTCTTCAGTTAACTTTCTCTACATCTCTCTGCACATTATAAGATTAGCTGCTCTGAACTATTTGCTATTACCCAAATGAGCTGCATTTAGGGAAAGGCCCATTCTTCCACTTCCAGTCACAACGTTTTTGAGTCAAATTCAAGGACATTTCACTGTATATGAAATATTCTTGTATTCCTCCTCTAGGAGTGATTCTTTCCTTCCTCTGGATGCCCAAAACACACTTTTTGACCTTCATAATGGCATCACTTCATCCTGCCATGTACATGTCAGAGATGCTTAAAGTTCAAAACCAAGTTTCCATCTTAGCAGTCCTTAATTGACTTAATTAACGCTGCACGCTAAGGATGACTTAGAAATAACGACTGAATTTCTAATTGCACATATGCCCTAAACTTCCAAAACAAAATTGTAAATATAGTGATGGGGCTAATAACATAAAGATCTGGAGTCTTGTTTTTTGACCTAGGTGGTTAATATCACAATTTAACAAGTGTTAATAAATTTCCTTCTACTTTTTTTGTTTATATGCTAAACTAAAATCTTGACTGTGACTTCAATGACTAAAGAAAATAGCTATGATCAAAGGAATGTCCAATAAACCCATAAATGTGATCAACTTCTCTATTAATCAAGGAAATACAGTGTAAAAATCACAAGCTATCACTAGACATCCAACAAAATAATTCACATGAAAAAGACAAAAAATGTCAAGTGTGAATATATATCAATTAGAACTCTTCCCTGCTGCTAGAGAAAATATAAATTTGTGCATCCAATTTGAAAAACTAATTGGAAGCCTCTACTAGAGCAACATATATGCCAATACTATGACCCAGAAATTCTACTCACTGACCAAAGTGTGTAGGTTGTTTATTAAAAGTCATGTACAAAAATATTTGCACCAGCACTAATCTTCACAGACTAAAATGGGAAAAGCCCAAATGTTTATATATAGAATGGATCATAAAGTTGGGCATATCCATAAATTGAAATTCTAATAGCAACGGGAATAAACATACTGTAATTTCACATCGCAGTACAAGAGACTCTCAGAACCAATGGTGTCTATGATTCCATTTAAATAAATTCAAAAAGCAGGTAAAGCTAACCTGATAAGGTTACAAATGAGGAGACTTTTGGGGCTGGCACAGAACAGGAGCCATATTCAGAGGTTTCTAAGGTGCTGATAATATTCTTTCTCTTGACCTAAATGCTGATGACACAGATGCATTCATCTATACATGTATCTTTCATATACTTTTCTACATATATGTCACACTTCAATAAAAAGTGCACCTAAAATAAAAGAAAAGCAATAGGCTAACCCTTCAAAAGAGAATATATTCATTTAAAAATAACTTTCATAAGTAAATGTTTTTAAAATGTCATGGTGAATACTAGCCACTTGCAAATCCAACTGACATGCACTGGTTTGACCTAAGAGCCTACTACTGAAATAAAAATCCCACAGAAAACTACTTTCTATTTCTTAAACAATGAAGAAGGTGCCAAATGGTATTTAGAATTTTTTGATTAAGAAAAAAATTATGGTGATCCGAGGACAACAGCTATAGGAAACAGGCAAAGATTGCAGGAAAAAAAAGAGAGAAAAGAGAAAAACCTCCTTAAAATAGCACCAAATTAGCAATTACTCTTAAATGAGCCTTCTGTGGAGCTACTAAGGAAAAAAAAAACTATTTATTCCAACGCAGATATGTGCTTAGCACCCAGCTTCCCTCCCAATATTATTTTAACACACTGCACAACAAAGACGAAAGTTCCATGGGAGTAGTAATTAATGGCAAATGCAGGTGTCTGAATAGAGGGAAACCAAAGAAAATGAAACACAAATCTTTCCACCTCATTAGTCTTCTAAAAATATTCTCATAATACAAAGACATGCATTGCCCTGCTTGGGTAGTACATAAATGAATGAGAAGCCTAATCAAAATGGTTTTTGTAAATCTTGACCATAGCCTGATTATGAATATTTTGGAGATTATAAAAAATAGGAAAGAATACTGATGGCACAAACAAGTCAAGCAGTGTCTCAAAGAAACATAGAAAAAGAACAAAATAAAAATCAATGTATAGCAAACTCAATTATCTGTGCTAATGGAGAGAGATTTTTTTTAAACCTTTGCTGCATCACTGTAAAATACAAAAATAACAGGTACTCCAGGATGGATGAACACACCCAAACACTTACCCTCTTCTGAACTTGGTATTAATTCATTTTTAGCTTGATCTTGATAAAAGCAAAAGGAAGGTAAAAGGAAAGATATGAAGTCTAGGCAACCACCAGAAAGAGGACCATTGCAACTAAATTTTAACTCCTGTTGTGAAAGGAGACACCCAAAAGACGATTAACCAAAATGCATTAATTAATCATCATGCTGGTCAATGTACAAAATGGCTTTGCATAGAAACCAAAAAGAACCAAAAAAAAGATGAGATGTTGTAAAGGTTTTAAATATATCCCTTGACTTTACCTCGCCCACCTTCAAGCAAAAGAGCTAATTAGTGATGAGACCTGCAGAAGGCTGGTAGTAATACAGAAAGTAAGAGAGATTTGACTAATCAAACTTTCAGATAAATTTATTTAAAATCTGAAACTAGTAATTCTTGGTTCCCATGAATATTAAAAAAAATAGTTTCTCCCCTTACAGAAGGAAGGATTAGAATTAGCCGCTAGTGATCTGGGCATTAAGAGACAATGGAAGACTGTCTCCTTTTCCTAATAGTAAAACATATTTATTAAAGACATCTATGCTGACCTTTCAGTCAAAAGCCATCAGAATTTTTCTATCACTGACTCGGTAAGCAGACTCAAAGAGAGAATCACTATCATCTGCCAAGACTAGCTGAAATTAGCCTTGAAATTAGCAATAGGAATGGCAAGAAGAGCATTTGTTGAGTCTAACAAGCCCAGCACTCAGTTTAGTACATTAATCAAGGAATGACTAAGAGTCCCTCTAAAAGTATTACAAGTCTACAAAACAAATGAGCAGCTAGAGAAAGAGCTAACAAAACAAAAACAAAGTACAGGATAGCATCAGAGCTAAGCCTTTACTCATTCATCAAGCATTTACCCTGCGTTCACAACACAGACATTCATTATTTTTGTCTATCCAGCCAACTCATCCTTCTTGTACCTAAGCATGTCAGTCTACATCTGAGGAACCACCTCTTCCCTGGTTCCACAGGAAACACCTGCCCATGTGTGGCTGCTAACAGCCCCGCTAACTCTGGACCCAGTAACAAAGGCATAGGCAACCAGAGACAGAAAAAACTTGCAGAACTAATAGAGCTGCTTAACACAGAGGAAATAAGCCTATAGCTAGCTACCAAGAGGGACTCATGTAGAAAAAGCTTCCTGAGAATGAAGTCAGATGAAAATAGGCTAGCAGATGGCAAGATACAGTACCCTAGTGACATGATTTGAGCACCAAGATCCAGCCATGCCTGAAACTAGACACCTCTTGGGCACTGCAGCAGCATAAGCAGATACATTATGTTTCCAACTGTCTTTAAGCTGGGTGGGTTTCTTTCAGGACAAGGAAAGTATGACAATACTCTTGTTACCTATACCTCTGAATGCCTTTACAGTAATAATTCCTCAGTCAAAACACCCAAATCAAAACAAACCAACCCTGAGAAATGGATATGAAGTAAACTTGTCCTTTATTATTCCCTGCATCATAGGATCTTTTTGATGACTAGATTATTTCCTCACACAAAGGAACATAAGTTTCTTGGTATAACACCAGGCCCTAATCAGGTTATTTGTGCCTTAAGAACACCCAAAACTTGTCGGTTCAACTCTTGTCTTTGTGGCTCCCAAGATTTCATAGGGTGAAGTGAAATGTGAGGATTTTGTCCCCTGAATTCACTTCTTTCTGCCTCCCCATGGAAGGGAGAGAAGAGTACAGGCATTCCACAAACATCCTCAGCCCATAGCCCCACCCCTGAGCCCTCACTTCCCTGTAAAACAGGCAAGTCAGATGTTCAAATCCCATTTGCAATATGCTGATGTCGGCAGTCACATTCTGTGGATCTGTAACTTGCTCACCAGTACAAAATTCCTCCTGGCAGAGCAGCATGGGCATGCCACGGCAGTCTCCATGGGGATTCTTTGCCCTGTTTTGTTGATATCTGCCTTGAGCACACAGTAGTGCATCCAAATGAATCCATACTTGATTGCTTCTATACAAGGGCCTGGATCAAGTGGGAGTATGCTGAACCAGGATCCAAAAGTTAGAATTTACCAGTGTAAAATGGTAGACAGGGCACAGAACTAGGCATAGAGAGGACTTGACCCTGGCCCTGACGCTGCTATTACCAACACTTGATTTTGGATAATTACTGTTCCAAATTTAATTATGTGATGGGTGGGAACGGATCAGTGTTTTTCACTGTAGGTGTTGTCTCAGGTAATGAATAGTGAAATCAAGAGCAATATTTTACAAAATTACCCTTGGACTACAAATATACAAGAAAAAGAAATATAGTAGGACAGGAAATAAACAAGATGAGCCTGGCGCATCTTACAGCACCAGAAAGGAAGGACACATTCAAAACAGTTTATTATGGGGTCAATTGAAAGAGCTATTACTAGCCAAAATTGGAACAATTCAAGCAACAAAGAAAAGTACTGTTGGATTATAACCCAAGGCATAAAGTAAACAGCCATGAGTCTATATTGAAAGAAATTCTGACTGAGTGAATGAATAAATAAAGGGAGAATTCTGACAAAAATTATGTGTCCTTGATATGATGTTATGAGAATGGCACTTTACCTCTGTGGCCTTCACCTCAAAAATCCATAACCTCTACTCTTAAAAAAAACATCAGCCAAATCCCCATGGAGGGGCAGTCTACAAATTACCTGACGAATAAGTCTCAAAACTGGCAAAGTTATCAAAAACAAGGAAAGCTTCAGAACTAGTCACACCAATGAGTCTAAAAAGACATCTAAAAAGATAACTAAAAATAACATAGATGGAATTGGGGATAGAAGTGGTGAAAAGCAAGAAAATCTGGAAAGACTTTCTTTAATATTGATGTATTGGTTTTGGTTCATTAATTGTGAAATAAAGGATCACACGAGTGGCAGTGTAATCACAGGGAAAACTGTGTATGGAGCATACTGGTACTCCTGTGATATTTTCAGAATTTTTCTGTAAATTTTAAGTTATTTTAAAATGAAAAGTTGCTTGGTATAATTAAAGCAAAAGCATTTTGAGCATTATTAAGGCAAATGATCTTAAAGTTTTTCCCTCGCTTTGAAAGCAATGTAGAAGGAACACTCAGACTAAGAAAATCTAGCCCCTCCAATCAGTCACTCACTCTACTTAAGACCCTCAGTCTGATTTTCCCCAGTTGGACAACAGGGTGGTTCTGTTGTGAGAATCAGAGTGTATTAACATGGTTTGTAAATGTGGACTGCTATTCAAAATAAGGAGGCTAAGAATACCCAAAGTCTGATTCTTCTACAAGTCAGAACAGGCTTGGGAGTAATCGGGACTCATTCTTTCGCCTAATGAATAAATGACTGGATTTACAAAGGGATCCATGACCACCAGCATCGGTTTTACCTGATGACCAATCAGAAATGCAGAAACTCAGGTCTTACTACAGACACACTAAATCAGAAATTCTGGGATTGGGCCCAGCAATCTGTGCGTAAGCAAGTATTCCACATCATTCCATGCTACTGACATTTACAGCCACTGCCCAAGAGCAACTGATTGTGATAACCAACTTCCATCCACAAAGGCCACGGGCTTTCCACTGGCTCCTGCCCCTTCAGCTGGCTGCCTGCCCAGCTAACAATCTCTCATTTCCTCCAGAACCCCCTTCCTATCTATTAGCACTTACTAATCCTCTGAAAGGGGAGCAGAGTAATAGAATAACCCACGGGGAAGTGAGAGAGTCCAGGACCTACTAAGCCTCAGCACAAGTAAACTAGCTAGTGCTAGACCCAAGTTCCTCACTCCCTCAAAATGGATTCTTTGCCCAAATAATCTGTGGCAGTCTTAGTAAGAAGGAAATCAAGGTACCTCTAGGACCACAGGCAGCAAATTCTAGACCAATAAGTCTCAAAACTGGCAAAGTTATCAAAAACAAGGAAAGCTTCAGAACTAGTCATACTGAGGAATCTAAAAAGACATCTAAAAAGATAACTAAAAATAACATAGATGGAATTGGTGATAGAAATGGTGAAAAGCAAGAAAATCTGGAAAAAGACTTTCTTTAATATTGATGTAACAATATAACAACCTAATCCTCAGCCTTAATCAGACAAAGGAGTCTTAACCTATGGGTCAGAAAAGGCATATATATTATATCACCACCTTTCTGCACCTCTATTTACAAGCACCAATGACAAGAAGACATTTGGAAATCAAGGAATAAAAGAGGCTTCCAACACTTACTTAGTCAAAGAATAAATAATAAGAACTGAAAGTCACAACAAATTGGAGTGCTATTTTGGCCCAGGGGGTCAAGACCAGAAAAGTGGGAATTACAAGTTAGGAGAATAGGGCACTAGCGGTTGGACGTGAAGAAGTGAAGAAGTGTAAGCCCCTTGCTTAGACCACGCTGGTACCCCTTTCCTTCCACACATCACTTTTGGTATGTTTCCTAATGACACACATACAACACTGGGCTACAGAAAAACTGAGCTGACCACCTAATTAGGGTGAACCTTCTCACTATGTCTGTATGCACATCTATTTACAAGAGTGCTGGTGAAAACAAGGACTCCAGTGGAGGCAGTGTGTGTCACCAGAAAGGAGTATTACTTCTCAGATATCCCATACGTAAACATATACGCAAATAGTCATTTCTTCACTCACCTCCTTTATCCATATTCCTCACCTACAGCCTTCTAGGACATATAACCTCCATCTTATAATTTACTGACAGATAAAAGGGAAGAAGATACATAATCCATCACCACACAGGCAAATTCAGCTCTAGTCAAAAAAACTATTGTGAGTGAATCTGAAGTAGCCATCACAGTTCCTATCTGTACACAGATGCTGGGAATAGCTGTTCACTGGACATCTCCATGCTCCACCACAATGTTCTGTGGAAGTCTGTCCTGTCTCCTACCATCCTCACCATCCATGAATATACAGTAAGTGCCCCATTAATACAGCATTTAACTTTTGTGTTTTACGCATTAAAGCACACTCTACAGCTCAAGAACATTTTGTGACTCTCCACTCTCCAGAGAACGAAGTCTCAGGAATTTCCTCCTTTCTCTTCATAGCACCCCTTTAGCTCTTTCTTCATCACTGCTCTCTGCCTGAAATGTTGATGTCTACAATCTTACACTTTGGAAGCTATTCCCATCCCTTTCAGAAGTGCTCCCTCCTGGGTTATTCCTTGGAATTACTCTCCCTCACTCACCAGCAATTATGGAAATAATACCCACCCCCTACAGTTGCTGTGATAATTAAATAGGTGGTGTTCTTTCCCAAAGTACCTAGGGTAGTGCCTTGCTTTTCATAGATAATTCATAAAAGTAGCCACCATTATTACCCGTCTATGGTCCTCCTCTCTTTGTGACTAGTTAACCCCCTCCTCTACCTGCCTCTACACACACCTCCTTTGGCTGTCACTCCACACACCTCCTTTCTCTCCTGGGACCTGCAGCTCCCTTGCAAACCTCTTTGACAGTCCTAATTTCAACTAAACTGCTGACTCCCCAGAAGAAATTATCAGCTCTGTTGTCTCTTAGAATTGCCTGCTTGACATTTCTGGGTACTTCAAGTACAGAAGGATCAAAACCAAAAACATTTTCCTTTCTTAAGATATATTCATCAACTTTGCCTCTCTAGTTCTCAGATACCTTAAATAACACAGTCACCTATAACCTGAAACTCCAGAGTTCTTTGTTTTATACTGGATAATAAAGAAACACATGTAATTTGAGATAAAATTAAAAAGGCACAAAGTCACAGAGGAACAAAAATCCACCACCCTAACGAGATCAGAAGGCTGGGTGGAGGACTTTTTAATATTCACATGTAAACTACTCTTTGTAAAGGCATCTCCCAGGAAGACTTAATCTTCATATCTCTTTTCAAGGCAGAAGGTAGGCCTTAATCTTCCTATCTCTGTCTACAGCGCACTCCAAAAAACTCCCTAACTGACCTTCCTCCCAGCCAAACCTCTTCGGTCTTTGCTACGTCACTTAAGATGGCATCTAAAGCCACATGGGTTATTCAGTCAGACTAGTTTCCCTCATGTATACAAAAGGTACACAGGTTACGATTAAGACTTCTTTTTGGCTTTGGTCTCTCATCAACCTGTCTGATTATTTGCCAGCCTATAAAGACAATCTCATGTTCTTTTAATACCTATTTTCCTTTCCTTAGGGATTCAGATGCTACCAGATTCCTGTGTGGATACAGGAGATATTTTATATTATACACAGTGGGTTACTAGTAAATTTTTATCAGCCAGCTCTCTAGAAAAACAAAAGCAAAAATAAAGGCTCTAATTTGTTACATGATGTAATAACAAATTACCAACTCAAAGTCATTGACCAAGAAGATGAGGAGATACAATTGATTCTCATTAGCCAGTGTGAGCTGGCCACAGCTCACCACTATTGCATGTGTATGTGCTTATGTACATATACCTACAAATACATGTTTCATATGGATCTATTTTTATTTAAATGGAAGCATATCATGCATCTATGGACTGTATGCCACAGAACTGCTGTCTATATCTTGCTTTTTGTTAAACTAACAATAGAGTTCAGAGACCATTGCTGGTCTATAGCTGTAGTGTTACCTCATTACTTACAAACAGTCCCTCTGATGGACAATCACATTATTGGCAAGCTTATCTTTATTCAAACAACGCTGCAATAAATAACTGCACACACATTATTGTTGCATTTGCAGGCCTGAAGAATTGCCACCACTGGTTCAAAGAGTGCATGCATTTGCAATTTTGACTGATAATGCCAATGGCTGGCTACAGAGCTAGACCCAATCTACACTTCCATCTACCTTGTATAAATACCTGTTTCCTCAAACCTCTGCCAATAGTGTTATCCCATTTTGTTGTATTTGCCAATCTGATACAAATAAAAAATAAAAAAAGGAAAAAATAGCATCTCGCTAAAGTTTTAATTTGCATTTTTTAGGGGCTGGAGAAGCTATTGGGGTTAGATCCTATGACTTCCAGACCATAATTCTCCATCACACTGCAAGCTCTGGTCAAAGCCTTGGCAGTGGAGGCAGAACCCCCTGCTTCATCTCAGTTCTGTCACTTACTCTGTGGCTGTGGGTCAATTACTTAACCTTTTCTAAACAATTACCAGGGTGAAAGCAACAGAAACCAAGCTGGCAAATGAAACCAGAGAAGAGATACTGGAAAATTATCAGTTCACAGAACTAAGGAGAGGCAGGAAAAGTAAAAAGTACTGATACAGTTTTATGGCCAGAAAGCCAGAGCACAACAATGGTCCACACAGAAGAGTCTGGTCAGGACACACTCTTGGCAGCAGACTCTCCATGACTGTTGGCATTGGAATCAGAGTCCAGCAAGAGGCAGCTGACTGGCCTGGCCCACGGGGCCATCCAGGCTGGAAGAGAATGGGTTCCAAAGGCAAAGAACGATTCCTTGAAAGCAAATAAGAAGGGTAAATGGATGCTGGACAACCAAAGAACAAGTAACTGTTCTAGCCTCTGTTCAGTCACTGGCACACTGGAATGATGATAGCTACCTCGTGAGTTATTGGATTGGATGAGGTATTATAAGTAAAGTGATTAACCTAACACTAAGTAAGTTCTCCCCTGTTCGTGACAGCCATTGTTAATATTTTGTTTTTATTTACAATTATCAACATCACCTTCAAAGGTAAGATGGTCCTCTATTCCCTACTGACTCCAACAAGCTCCAAAGGGTGCTTCAATCAATCTAGACTCACCAGAAAATTGTTTGAAGGAGTCCGAGCCTGTGAGAAAAACCCACACAGGTCTTCCCTATCTCCTTTAGGCCTTCAAATATCCTGACCTCACATCACCTTAACTGCTAGACAACTGAACTGCACTGCAGTTGGAGCCAGCAATTTATTTTAAACTGCTTTCATGGTTGTTCTGGAGAACAATTGTTAGATCTCGTTCAATTTCCACTGCAAAAGTGGTAGAAATTCAACTTTGAATTAGATTCCCACTAGTAAATAAACAAACCTGTGTGTAATATAAAAAGCAATTTAGAACCTCAAAAGAAGAGATAAACTCTCCTTCTTACTTCAGGTCTAACAGGCCTCCTATGATCAGCAGAAAGACCAAAATAGGCAGGACTTCTGGTTTCTCATTCCCCTCTGAGGAATCCCCAGCCACATTCTCTTTCCTCCTTCTTCCAGCCATCAGCAGCCTGAATCATGGCCTACAGAAAAAAGGGTATTTCTCTCCAGGGTCCCAATTAAAATCCAGATTCATTCCCTTTGCACCACAAATCCCCATATAATTACTGAGTTTTCTGTGATCTAGATCACCTTCTAAATTCTAAGCTCCTTGACAGGAGGCTCCATACCAGTTTGATGCACCACCATGTCTCTCATGCCACCTGGAGCCTGGCACATAGTCTGCACAATAGATACTTATCAATGTGCAAACAAAAATCACATGCATGCTCTCAGGAGGTTTTATCTTCAAGTTTAATAATGTTTGAGAGATTAAAATTTAGCCTTTGCCTCTTAAAGTTTTACAGTCCACCACAAATGGCTTGGGGAAGAATATTTGTTTTATAAGACAAAAATTATAACTTTAAATTTATTGGGAATCTTTGATATCAAGACATAACAAATATGGGCATCTTTAACAGTACACATTTTAACATACAAATGGAGAAGTGTCATATTGAGAAAGGTGTATGATCTATTGATATACAACATTAAAAACAGATTTTAATATTTTAACCATAGAGAGTAAACAAAATAATAAACTTGATTTTATACTGACAGTCACAGAGCCTCTAATGATTCCCCTGTTGGGCTACTCATTGTAATTCAATTCTGTTCTGCTTTTACATGCAAACTGTGTTGCAATCCAGGTTCACTCTCAGAAAATCTCAGAAATCCCATAAGAAAGTAGTCTTCTAGAGTTCTGGTGTAATGATCCTCTCCCCTAACCCCACCCACTCCACCCCACACACACACACACACACACACCCTGCCTCTCCTTCACAAAACTGAGTGCATTACCTCAGTAAATAGTATTTTGCAAGTGAACACAGACATCTAGATAGCAACATAATTTTCATATAAAGATAACTTATATGAAAGCAATTTTCTTCTCAGTTTTAAATCTGCATAGTAATATTATATTTATTGTTTTTATTTAGGAATCATAAGCCATTTATATTCCAGGGGTCTTTGGGTGTCTAGAAAGAATATTCTGGCTCTAAAACAAACATATTTAGGCAGAGTGATTATAAAATAAGTCCAGGAAAAATTCAATTTCAGGGTGTAAACAATGTGACTAAGAACAATGAAATCACTGTGTTTTCTATATTTTTCCAAGATGAAGGAAATAGTTCATCAACTTCAAAATGAAAGAATCAGAACAATTTTTCTACTCCCTCATGCTGCTATTCCATTTGGTTTTAAAATTTTCTTGTAGATGATCTAGGAATGACACTGGGAGACTACAGTTTGTCTGCTATAAGCTTCTACAAAGAAGTACTTCCACAAATATTCTCCAATCTTTCACCATAAGAAAAATACCTTATAGAATATGTTTAATGACACCAACATACCAGGACTTATACTTTAAATAAACTGTTTTACACAATCAAATGTTTATCTTACTTCTGTCTTGTATCAGGCACTATTCTAGCCCCAAAGTAAAATTAACAAAACTCGGCCCTCCCTGGTGGCGCAGCGGGTTAAAGCACTGCACTGAGAAGCTAAAGCCACTTCCGCATGAGTTCGATTCCCACCTGCCCCGGAGGTGACCACATGGCGTGGCAGACCTCTCCTGACCCACCCGCTGCTCCCCTCAGCAGTGTACTTCGTCGATCTGCCTGTTCTGCTCCTCACTCTGTCTCTGGTGAAGCCTCTCACCACCCCGAGCCTCTGGCCTGTACCCCAGCTCTGTATGCATAAATAAATAAAGCTTTTAAAAAAAAATTAACAAAACTCAAAGGAAGATCTGATTTAGGTCGTGACTGTACATGAGGATAGTTCAGATAAGTTTTAAGGAAGAAAGGACAGTTTTGTCAAGTTGTCAAGTGGATAAGTAAAACAGTCCATATATATTGTCATTAGGCAATAAGAGGGAATTAAGTACTGATTCATACCACAGTAGGATGAGCTTGAATATATCATGTTATGTAGAAGCCAGACACAAAAGGTCCCATATTATATGAGTCCACTGATATGAAAAAGCCAGAAGACACATCCATCCTGATATAAAGTAGATCATTGGCTACAGGGTAAAGAAGGAGACTGCTTCCCCCTCTGTTTTTTTTTTTATTTCTTTTTTTAAAGATTTATTTATTTATACATATAGAACTGAGTATAGGCCAGAGGTGCAGGGGCAGTGAGAGGCTTCACCAAAGACAGTGTGGGGAGCAGAAAAGGCCAATTAACAAAGTGCACTGCTGAGGGGAGCTGCAGGAGAGACAGGAGAGGTCTGCTGTGGTGGGTCACCTCCCGGGTGGGCAGTTCTAGCAGTCATATTGCTGAGACTTTAGGCCCTAGACCACCAGGGAGGCCCACTCCTCTTTAACTGTAGTCTTTTGGGTTATGATGAAATGACCTAAAATTAAGTGTTATGCTGGTTGTACAACATAGCTGTACTAAAAACCATTTAACTACATACTTTAAATGGGTGAATTATATGACATGTGAATTATATCTCAATATAGATATTGTAAAAAGAACTGATAAAGTTTGTTATATTTGCACTATAGAACATTATTCATCAATTATATAGAATGAGAAAACACCTTCAAAAAATTTCATTTCGAAACTAGATCACTGTCTCACTCCAGTCACAAAAATCAACTCAAAGTGGATTAAAGACCTAGACATAAGAATGGAAACCATAAAATACTTAGAAGCAAAGATGGGTCAAACACTACAC
>NW_004567106.1:25736146-25749285 GCF_000260355.1 Condylura cristata
GGGAAATGCACGGGATTATGGTGATGGCACACGGGTGACTTGGTGATGGGAAACCCACAGGGATTACAATTGAGATGGAAAAAAAATGTACAAAATGATAATGATGTAAAAAAAAACTTTTGTAATAATAAAAAAAAATTAGAAAAAAATTTCATTTCAACAAGTCTTAAAAATGCACATGTGAAGCATTTTCCTTTTTTACAAACATTACGAAAATTCTGAAATGATCATTTAATTCAGGTAAAGACATTTAAAATCAGGGTGCCTTTGAGTACTAATTAAAGGAAATGGAAATTATTAAATAAATAAAGTATAACATAAAGTAAAACTATTAAATAAATAAAAATAAATAGAATTCCAGTGAGCAGGCCTCTTTACTCCAAGCCACTTGATCCAGAAACTCAGGGGGTTGGGCCTATGTAGGCAACATTTTTTAAAAGATCCCTATGTGAGTTTAATGTAAACCAAATGAGTCAGTGGTTTAGGGAGTTAGTCCATGACCCACAGATGAAAACAGCACACTATTCCCTGTAAAAAGGAGGCACAGAGTACCCAAAAGTGTTCATCTTCAACTAGCAGGTGGCAGAAGACTTGCTACAAGTGCCATGGGGCTAAAAGGTTATAGATGAGTGGAAATTAACCGGGTAGAATCAGGGTGGGGAGCAAAATATGCCAAGGAGGACAAAGGATTATACAAAATCTAAGTGACCAGAGCAGGCTATGCATGGCCCTGGGGATACAGGTGGTGCTGAATAGAGTACATAAAACAAAGTGATGAGTGATGAGCTAAAGTCAGAGCTGTTTCCTAGAGGATCCAGTAAATCAGGTTACAAATTTGAAATAGTCACCAATCAATCAAATATTAGCAAAAATTGAGTTTAAATTCTCTAACAGTGCTAACACATTATAATAACAACAACATTACCATATATATGAAAAAACACTGCATATATGAAAGGCAAGATATTTATTCTACAGGCCATGTTTGTTATATGTATGAATTTGAGATCTCCTGGCAATAGCTCTATGATCCAACAGCAAGAAACATCAGGATGGGTGCCTTCCGTGGATTTAAATAACTCAGATTTCTACCATTTCATCATAAATTGATGATGGCATTGAAGTGCTGTGATCAAAAACTAGAAAGTAAAATGCCACATTTTAATTCTTTTTCTCCTGGAATATTCTAACAGACTATATCCAGATATTATTTCATATTCTCCTTTTAACCAAACACCTGCTATGGATAGGATATATGCTTAGTGATGTGAGGAACAGAAACATACCAGCCCTGCCTTCAAGGTGTTCACCATCTAGTATGAGAAACAAGACATTTGAATATATTGCCCATCCTGGAGGTACATGGACAGAAAAGGGAAGACATGAAAGAACTAAAGTGCTAGAGAAATGAAAGAAACAGAAATACTCAGTGGTTAGAAACTAGATTGGGCTATGTTAGATTGTTAGATGGGGGTGGTTTTTTTTTTTTTTTTTTTTTAAGCCATGAGATTCAGTTCAGAGACATTATTCTGGCAGAAGTGATTAATGGTTTCAGCCTTCAAAAACTTGGATTTTCATGGGGAAAAAATAATGAAAGAGTTTTCAGGCAAAAGAAAAAGACAAAACGCTCTACTGATAAGTGGAGTTCAAGGCTGCCAGTGCACAGAGTGCAGACTGACTCGCTGGTGATACACCCTGAGCCCAGGCTGCCAGATCTATTAGGCTGAGGTGTCTATACTTAGGGGTAGAAAAGAGACCTGGGTTTGAGTTTCAGCTGCACCTTATACTTGTTGTAAAGTATTAGAGAAGCTAAGTTTCCCTAGCCTTTTCTGAAAATTGAACATAGAGTAACAGTGCTAGTTTCAGTGTTGCCCTGAGGATTAAAAGCAGTAACGCACAGTAGCACTTACAATACCTGCTTACAACAAAAAGTTCAGCAGCTACTGGGGCTGCATGGATTTGACTATGTTTCTCACCAAGTCTTCTCATTAGGCTTTCAGAATGAAAGATTCCTGGCCAAAAAAGAAAAGCAGAATCATCCCATTACCCAATAGATTAGAATGAAAACTGGTAACAGAATAAGGCACAATTCCAAGAGGAGACATTGGAGAACAGGGCTAGGTCTACAAGTATCATATAAGCGGTGGCACATATGTTTCTGCTGAATCAAGATCACTAGCCTCTTACCATATCTCACTGAAAGCATCTCTTTGTATGCTTCTGTACCTAGTAGATTGGCTTAGTAATAAATATGTGAAATCTTTGTTTGAAAAAAAAAAGAATTTTCTTATAAATGCAAGATGAAAATGGAAAGTTCTCCTGAACTATGATGGAATAGTTTAGGAAGAGATAGGTATAAAAGGCTTTAGGAGAGAAAGAAGAGTTGGGATGAGCATAAAGGTGGCCTGAACAGTAGTAACTAGGAAGTCAGGAAGGAAGTTTCCAAAGGAAAGAGCTAGAAAGGCTGTAAATGAGATGAATATAGGAAAGGAATTTGCAGGGAATGACAAGCAAGTCTCAGTTTTGCATGAAAAGCTCCCTCAACAGCCTCCATCTTCCTTAGGACCCCACATGGTCTTCATTTCTGTGGGCATTCATGGGAGTAAGATTCTCCCTGGAGTACTCCTGAGGTGGAATTAACAAGTAAGAAAAGACAGTACTGCCAAGAAGCACATTAAAAATAAAACTGGATTATCCAGATCTTCAGAGAAGGAAAAAACCTTATGTTACTCCCTGAAACTGGGATGGAAGCAGAAAAATAAAATGATCTTTAATTTCCTCCTATCCCTTATTGTGCCATTAGCCCTCTAGGTAGTAACCCAGCCCCTCTTCAACTTCTCCTCACTCTCACTTTTATGACAAATATGTGAAGAGTTCAAATGCAGTTATTTTACTAAAAAGCTGTTGCTGCAGCTTTAGGAATTGATAGTGGTTTCCAATTCTCCATTCTATCTATGGGAACAGAGAAACAAGCTAGCTTTTCAGAATTTTAAGAGACAAAGTTTTATTTGTTCAGAGTACATTGACTATAGGGAATAGTATTTCTCTTTAAATTTAGGTGAAAGTGAATTTAAATTTAGGTTAAAGGGGAATTTCCTTTCTTCCTATATTAGAGGTTCCTTATCTACCAGGCCCACAAACCACGAATTCAACCACAAAAATCAATGGCAGTTAAGAGTTTCAACAGTGCAAAACCCAGTATAATTAGACATTTGACACTGGCAGCAGAAAGTTTATAGCGCAACTCCATAAGGTTTTAATATACCATTAACTCTATCAAGACTGAACAGCTAATTAAAAGAAGCAGAAGACATTGCAGTGTAGTGGAAGAAGTTACGTAAGTTTAGAGCAGGAAAGAGTAATAGTAAAACCTAGCTTAGCAATTTATTCTTGACTCCCTGCACTATTCTAAATTAGATTGTTTCTTCATCTATAAAATGGCAACAACCTCATAGCAGTACTTTTCAAGATGAAGATTAGATGAGATGATACAGTCGATACAACCTGGTATTAGCTAGTATATAACAGAACTATTGTAATCATGGAAACCACACTTGAATTTCTTGTAAGCAACTAGGCACGATAGAGAGAAAATGAGCTAAAATTCTGGTTATGCAAGGATAATCTTGGGAAAACAGTTTACCTACTGGAGCCTCAATTACCATTTGATTAGAGATACCTAGCTAATAAGACTAGTGCAAAGTTTAATGAGTTAATCTATACAAAGTTTCCAGGATGAATACTGTTTATAATAAGTAGAAAAATCAACAGTATTTGTTGATTCTCTCAAATGAAAAACAAAAGGCTAAATGAACATGTAAAACAAAACTAATGGTGAAACCACCATTCCCATATTTTTCATTGATTTATTCTATAAATATCTCCTGTGCACATACTGTGTGGCAAGCACAGTTTTTGATACTGGGGATGAAGCATGCATCAAGACAAATAAGGTGTCTGCTTTCCTGAAACTTCCATTCTAATGGGGGAAGGCAGATAGAAAATAGCTCAAGAAGATAATTTCAGAAAGAGAATGTGTGCTATGATAAACGTTAAGCAAGATGGTATGCTTGCAAGTTGCTGGAGGGGAAGGTCATTTAGTTTGGGTGCTTTTCAGCCCAGGCCTGCCTGACTGGACTCCTCTGGCCAGAAGGGGGACCTCAACTTGCATGATGCTGGTGGTTACGGTGTATCGCGTGGAAAACGGGATCTCAGACTTTCACTTTTACCTGTCTGCATGTTAGTATATTTCTACATGTCCCCATCCTGGTATTAAACTCTGAGGACCAGTACAACTGGTAGGGATAAGGAGGATAAGGATTGACGGGGGTTGGGGGGCGGGGAGGGACGAGGCAGGAGGGTGTAGTCTCAGACGCTGCTCAGCTCAATTCCCAGACACATCCGAAGCAACAATTTCACAGCTCCCCTAGCTCGGAATCCCGACTACTGAAACTGGTAGTTTGAAAGACAGAAAAGGGAGAGTACAAGTGTGCCGAAAGTGACCGGATAATTGCATTACCGAAAAAGAGAGGAATACAGGGCTTAAAAACTCTATCTGGAGAATCTAAAACAATGTCCATCAGTGACTCCAAAGGCTGCAATTGCTTCCTAGAATGTTGAAAAGCTGGACGATAGGAAGCGGGAGAGCCCAGAGTCTGCAACGTCGCCCGGGTCCCCTCTGGCGCGCCCCATCCCGCGGATGTGGTAAAACCTCAAGCTCGGCCCAATTAAACAGGTTTCCTGTGCCTGCGCCCCGGCGCCGCGCCTCCCCGCTGCCCAGGACAGCGCCGCGGCGCCGCATCCTCTGGAGCTTGAACCCAGGCCCCGCGCTCGGCGCCTTCTCGCCGCCAACCCCGGCCGAACCGTCCCTCTGGGGACCGAGCCCCAAGGTAGGCAGCACCTGGGCTCTACCTCCCGGGAGACTGGCACCAGCACCAAAGCCGATGTCGCCGGCGGGAGGCTGCCCTATCAGCTGCTCTGCCCCCAGCGACTGCGGGGGGACTCCGGTCCTGCCGAGACTGGTGGCGTCCCCGAAACCACTGTTCTTGGGAGCCCGCACAGCCGCCGAGCACCCACCACACCCCGGTACCATTCTGGCGGACGTCTGGGCGCTTACCTGTGCGCTCTGCCGCCGAGGACGCCGCCTAGTTCCCCGGTGCACGGCTCCCGGTTTTGCCCACAGACCCGTGAGGGGACCAGCCGGGCTTGTGTCCCCTCACGAAGCGCAGCTGACAGTTCCCGCACCAGCCACAGGAGATGGGGGCGGAGACGGCTACTTGAGGGCGGACGGCGGGGTCTCGGGCCGAGCAGCGCGCTGGCCGCCCAGCGGTAGGTCTCTTTGCCCGGCCGGGCACGTCTGCGCTGCAGTCGCGCGGCCAGTTCCCAGTACTTTGCCCAGAACTTCTCCGCGCGCGCCGCCGGGCGACAAGCGGCGGGAGGGGAGCGGGAGGCGGGAGCGAGAAGGCGGAGCCTGCGCCCGCCCTGGGGCGAGGCCACGCGGGGAGGGTGGGAGGGGCGGCAGAGTGACCCACACTCCCACCAATCAGGAGTCGGCCTCGTGAAGGAGGTGGGGCGAGATCCGAGGAAGGAGCAGGCCGATTCCGTGACGCAGTCTAGGGAGTTGGGACCCCCAGCTCCCGACAGGTGGGAACAGCCCCGGGAGGTGAAAGCGGTGGCGTGCGGCGGGAAAGGGTCCCGGGGGCCCACGAGTTACCTGAACGCCGTGGGCGCTCAATAAATGTTCCTCGAATGGCATTTCCGGGCAAAAGGAGGGAGAAGAGAAAGTGGTGAGGAAAATGTTGGTTTGAGGAGAAGGCTCCAGGAGATAACTCTGGTCAAAGAACTGAAGAAGACTCGACTAGGGAAAGTCAGACAATGGCCAAAGGATTAAGAACGGAACAAATACATGAAGGGAGAATCGCGGGCACTAGGTGATGAAAGGCAAATTGGCATAGGACCAGCCCTAGACTTGACATCCAGAGACAATCATAAAGATTAGGGGTCCTCTAGTCTTTGTGTAGTTCGTGTGTAAGAGGAAGGGGGTAAAGCGTCATCATTAAATTAAAATGCTTGAGCTCCTTGTTCCACCCTACTAGACTTCCCAGTTGCTTCTCCGGCCTCCTTTGATCCTATATTGAATGCAAGCAGTTGATCACTTGGGTGGGTTTGGGGACTGCAAAAGTGCCCAGTGTCCCAAGTGGTGAGATGAAAAGGGAAGTAACATTTACTGTGCTCCAACTGTGTGCCAGGAACAGTTGTTGGCATTCAGCTATGATAAAGTTACGCTAGGTTCCTGCTCTCGTGGAGCATATACACTTTAGTAGTGGAGAGAGCAACATATACAAATATAAACAAACGAGAAAATGCTGATGAACTATAAGCATGCAGGTAGGAACTAAGTACAGTTTTCAAAAATGATACCTGTGATAAGGAGCTGTAAAACAGCAGGAGGGCCCCTTGGCTGCGGTGGCTTTTACACATTCCTGAAACAGGGGAATAGATACTGCACCCCAGTCTTGGAAGAGCGCTCCAGGGAAAGAGAAGGGCAAATGCAAAGGCTGTCACCTCTGAATACCCCTCGAACTCACCTCACTAAATTGTACAGAGTGTGGCTCGCCAACCTAGGAGTCTGGCACAAAGCAGAGGCTCCAGAATATTAAATCCCCGTGCCGCCCGCCACCTGCGGCACTCTGAGCTTTTGCAGACTCTCAGCTGAGCCAAAATGAGCATTTCGGGGACTCGTCTGAGCCATGCGATTCACATATGGTGTGCCTGGTTCTCCGCTTTCTGGAACCAACCCCATCACGGAATACACAGATCTGGGTGGCGGAGAAGGAGAGGAGGACCCTGTTTTGCTGCAGAATCAACACACTATCATGCCGTCTGTATAACATCCCGGGAAGCTTACTGGAAATTTTTAAAAATCAAATTAATGGGAGGTTCTTAAATCATCCTCCCGAGCCCGAAGATCGTTGCGTGGGTGTACACGAACGTCGGGTAAGCGAGCGGACCTTTCACTACTTCAAGACTACGCTTTGCCCACGCCCAGCCAGGATTGCCGGCTCCAGCAGCGGGGACTGCTTTCCGCATGCACCCTGCAGTTCTCTTAGAAAGAAGCTTGCTCTTTGCTCCACCTCCTCTTTCAAGCTCTTTTATGAGTTACTCTTCCTCTCCCCATCCCCCCACATTCATCCTGTTCTATTAGCATTATTTTTTCTGCGGAGACAAACCTTGTATCTGAAAGTTATTTGCATAAAGCTTTTATGTATTGAAACTAGCATTAGTGGCTTTGTCATTAATTTCTTCCAAGTAGTCTAGTGTGAATATACCAGTACATTATTTCTAGTCTTACTTGATTCAGTTAATTGGAAAGATAAGATTAGCCCTACTCTTATTATAGTGCCTTGCTTCCTAGAAGAAGAATCATTCTGTGTCTTCTCATAGTTTCACTTCCTCTTCTTCTAAATAAGCTTCCAGGCTCACCAGCTCCTAAAAACACAAGGGAAAAAATTAAATTGAACCCACGCAGAGCTAATTTTTCTTGGAAAAGCTTGTTAATGTTCTAAAATTAGCTTTCTTCTTAGCTATTTTAAAGCAAGAATCTGAATGTCTGCTAAGAAAAGAATGATTCTATAGTAAAAATTTCTATAGACCTTCTTCGAACCTTTGAACAAATACTTTTTATGGTTGAAGACACACCCATCAGGTGGGTATTTTTAGTTGGCTAAAAGTTCTTAGCATCTGAGATTCACAGCAGGTAAGCAGTTGTTACGGCTTACACTGTTATGTTACACTGCTGTTATATTACACTGGAGTGAAATGTGCTCACAGGAAAGGAAGCTGATGATGATGGAGCGTTTGGTGGAGATATACAGAAACCTCTAGAATCTGACTGCCTGGGTTCCTGTCTTGTGACATTTCTGACTCTAAGAACACCTTTCCTTGTGTGCAATATGGAGATTGTAATTGTATCCTACTGAGCTACAGGAAGAGTTTCATCATCAGTCTGAAAACAATTTTCACTTAGCCTCCTTCAGAGTTCCCATTCTCAGCATTATTGATATTTTGGGCCAGTTACTTCTTAGCTGTGAGTGTTTGTTGGGGGTTGGGGCTGTCCTATGTAATTAGCAGCATCTTCAGCATCTGTCCACTAAATTAAATGAATACCCCTCCTCAACATTGTGAGATGTCCCTGGAGGGCAAAACCATACCTGGCTGAGTACATTTGCCTAGCAAATAATAAGTGCCACAGGTTAGAGTACATGATGGGAAAGTACTTAAAAGATAATGGATTTCTAGAGTGTGAACCTCAAGCAAATTTTGTTGCCCTAAATCTCACTGCCAAATGGAATCGTAATAATGTAAGCTTCTCAAGAATGTCTGAGGAATAAAAAAATAAATGTATGCATGTAAAAGCAATTTGCACAGGGTGTGGCATATAATAAGCTATGTGCTTATGTACTTATTTTCTTCCTGTGAAGTAAGGTGCTGGGCTAGGCCAGGGATGACATGTAACCGCTTACTTACCACCACTGCTCTCCCTGACTCAAGCCAGAGACCACTGTTAAGTCTGTTTCTCCCACTGAGCCAAAATAGGGCCTCAGCACACACAACACTGTACTTTAAAAAGAGAATGCTGATACTACTGATAGAGTGGGGTCATCATCATATAGGATGATGCACAATAGCCATTCTGGGTACTATGACCTTAGTCATTTTAAGATGAAGGTTAGATTAGAGCTTCAGTTTTCTGATAGGGACTTCAAGAGAAATGTGATAAGGAGGAGCTATAACCTCATCAATCCATTTTCTGAGGCAAGGACTAGGAATTCTAGTCCTTGACTATAATCGTACAGCCTATGAGTGGTCTGAGGCCACTCTTCCACATACCCTTATACATAGTCCACTTTTTTTGCTATTTGTACCAGCTATGAGAGGAAGAAAAAACATTTATGCAACTCGCCCAATCCTGTACAGGCCTACTGTTTTTCTTTCTCCTTCACTGTTATCTGAAAAATGAATCAAAGTTTTTAATTGAGAAGAAGCACTTTGTTGTGAGCATTCTTTCAATGTGTTAGTGACCTCATGACTGAGGACTGCACAAGAATTCATCTATTCCTTTATTAAACATAGACCTACTGCCTCTTTGGATAAAAGATCATTCCTGGCAGGCACTTTTAAGAGATTCAAAGATAAATCAGTAAGTGTTCCTGCCCTCAGTGTTTTTACAGTTTCACATGTTGAGAAGATCAGATATGGGCATAAATAGCTACAATACAAGCTAGTGTTGGAAAATGTCCTAAGAGGGGTACCAAAATGTGTTCAGAGAAGGGAGAAATTGTTCTGGGAATTAGAAGCAAAGAGTCACTTCCTACAGGTCTTTGTTGACATTTTTAACATTTTGATCGAAAATCCTTATTTATGGCAATCAACTTGTAAAGGAAGTTGTGACTGTTTGGCTTCCTGGTTTAGACAAAATTACTATTGAGTGAATCCCATCAAATGCAACTGAAGTCAAAGTTGATTCTAATTCCAAATGAGTCATTTTCAACAGATGTCTAAATTTTCTGGGATGATCTAGAAGAAGATTGCCCACCTTTAGTGACAATAGCCTTGCTTTCTCTAAACCATTGGACAGAAACCATTTTTTAAGGACACTAATGTCACATACAGAATCAATATTTCCTTCAGGGGTAAACTTCTTCAGAATGAAATGATATATTTCATTGTGTTTTAGCTACTGTCTCCATAGCACATGGACAGCCTATGGCATTATTTGCTGTCAGTACTTAGCAACAGCCCACAAGTATTGGGCATTTATGTGCCAGGCACTGCTGAACTTAGCTAGCAGGATTATTGCCCACCAGGCTGCTTGTCAAATCAGACAGACATGGCAGAAGTGCTGAATCCATACTCTTGTAGCTGTGCTACAAGCCCATCTCAATCGTACTTTATCACCTCATGTCTAAATTGACAACTTCCCTGAGTGCATCTGATAGAAACATCCCAAATCACATCTGCAAATCTAACTGCAAGGTTGTAAGATTTTCAGCTTTCCAACCTCTGCAGAAAGGTACATTAGGGAGAGGTTGAGTTACAAGTTGAGTGAGCCAAGCCAAGAGTGAGCCGCCATTATCTTCACCTTCACATTTGTAACAAGTATGTTAACAGAGGTTTTATATGCTGTGTCCTCTATTGTATTTTAAGTTTTATAGAATAATGCAGAAAGCCTGTTCTTTGACTAATCCCCTCTGTTCCCTTATCAGACTTTACTAGCAACACCACTAGAATCCAAGCCACCAATATTTCTTTCCTGGAAAATGGCCACAGGAGTATGACTGTTACCCAGGACACTACTCTTGCTCTTGTGCACGCCATTCTTCACTCTGCAGCCAGAGTGATTTTTTTAAAACCAAATATGACCATAAAAACCCTCATAGTTTCCACTGTTCTTAGGATAAAGCTAAAACTACTTACACAATTTTCAAAGTTCCTACTGAGCTGAGTCTTCCAGCTTTATCTTCTACCTTGTGGCCACTCTCTCTCACTCCTCTTTCATGCTGACCTGCTTGCAGGATTATGCTCTTTCCTGACACAAGTCAATCTCTGCCTGGAATGTACTGCTCTTTTCTTCATTTGTTAATGCTTATTCCCTAGGGATGTCCACCTTGATACTCACCATTAGGTGAATTCATTCTCTCTTATGTTCATGCTAGAACTGAGATGGCGTGGTATGTGTGTGTTAGGTATCACTTACCACAGTTGCATCTCAACACTAACAGGCCTTTGAATATTTGTTGAATGAAGAAAGCAAACTCAAAGAAATTAATTTAATGATGGTAATGAGATGGGGCAGGGGTGATATGGGTGATCATAGAACACCTTGACATCACAAAGATGCTATCTCTTTTTTTTTTTAATTTTTTTAAGATTTATTTATTTGTGCATACAGAACTGGGGTACAGGCCAGAGGCTCAGGGGTGGTGAGAAGCTTCACCAGAGACAGAGTGGGGAGTAGAACAGGCAGATGGACAAAGTACACTGCTGAGGGGAGCAGGGGGCGGGTCAGGAGAGGTCTGCCACGCCATGTGGTCACCTCCGGGGCAGGTGGAAATCGAACTCATGCGGAAGTGGCTTTAGATTCTCAGTGCTGTGTTTTAACCCGCTGCGCCACCAAGGAAGGCCGATGCTATCTCTTTTTTAAGTTATCATTTGCAAGATCAGAAGTTCACTGATTTTTATTTTACCATTTTTGCCTTTAATATATTTCCTATTTCCTAGTATATCTGTATCAAATCTACCAAACCACATCAAAAGAAGCTTCAGAGGGCTGAGCTCGGCTGCTTCCACCCTGCCATCAGCCTGTTCTATAGATCCCTCCTATTTATAGAAATGAAAACAAGGAATCCTCAATGGCTGTATGTATTTTTTACCTTTTCTTGAAACACGTTTTTTTGCCTTTTTTTTTTTTTTGTGCATACAGAACTGGGGTACAGGCCAGAGGTGCAGGGGCGGTGAGAGGATTCACCAGAGACAGAGTGGGGAATATAGAACAGGCAGATCGACGAAGTACACTGCTGAGGGGAGCAGCGGGCGGGCCAGGAGAGGTCTGCGCGCCATGTGGTCACCTCAGGGGCAGGTGGGGATGGAACTCACAAACTCATGTGGAAGTAGCTTTTTATTCTTAGTGCTGCGCTTTAACCTGTTATGCCACCAGGGAGGGACCTTTTTGACCTTTTGTTCTTCATGTCTCACATTATTGTTAGGACTTTTTATCAAAAGAAAATGCCCTGTTGGCTGGTCCTTACCACTTTCACACATATCCCTAAGGATCCAAGGATTAACCCTCCAGAAGGAAACTGTAACTTCCTTGCTCTGTTTCCATTATTATTGAAATAATGAGCTGAACTCACAAAACAGAAAATAAACTTGTCTGTGAGGCATGTCAACAGGTAAAGTCCATGTTTTCCTCAAAGTGAGGGCAATTTATGAGGCCTATGGAATGGAAGACAAGAGGGAAAGAAAGTTTGATGCTGAAAGAATGAACTGCTAGTGCTTGCTTTATGTCATTAGATCTCTGAAAAACAAGTTTGTAACAAAGAAATAGAAATTAAAGGGAGGAGTTACTTACAAAAAAATTCCACCCTAAAAGAAATGACTTTAATGATAATAAAGAGATTCGGTGTGAACATTATTCTTCATTGCTTACTTCTAGTATTTTTCATGCAGTTGTAGCTTTTAGGATAAATACAAATTTAAATTGTATTTTTGATTTGATAGTATATGTTTTCTATTGCTATTTGAATTTATGAAGTAATTATGAGATATAATTATTAAAAAATTGTTGCTTTATTTAAATAATTGTTGTGAGGACTATGAAAAAACACCTGAAAAGTACATATGTTACCAATTAAACTTGTACTGTAAGTGAAATAACTGAATTTTGGATGAATATGTAGAACTAAATTTAACTACTTCCCTTTCCATCTTTGGCAAGTAATTTAAACTTCCTAATTACTGCTTCTTAATTTTTAAGAATAAGTTCTTAATACCTACCTCATAGTTATTACCGATATTCAAAGTAATAATATGACCCCTTGAGATAAGTCCCTAAAGAAAGGAAGATATTTATAAAATTTATTTTTCAGTAATTTTCTTTATCACCCAAAGAAGTCTAATTTGAACTCTTCCTTAATGGTGTTGCAATGATGCCTCTCCTCCTCACTAGTTCCTTCTCAGAGAAAATACTAAAGCTGAACTACTGGGTGAAAGGTGACAAGTATATGACTTTGAAAACTGCCTTCCTCCAGCCTCATGCCAGTTAATGGGCTGCAGCAATGTTGGAGCCTGTTACTTTTTCCACATTCTCACACATGAGAGTCTCCTTTCTAAGGAAAATAGACAATGATTATGTACTGAACAATTACAAATCAGAAAATGTACTTGTTTTTTCTACAAAGTGATACTTCTATTCATTATCGAGGATGGTACCTAGACAGCTTCTTCCCAACTAAGAAAAAATAGAAATGTATAAGAAGTCTAGGGGCCTCCCTGTGGCCCAAGGAGCTAAATCTCAACCTGTAACGCTATATGCTAAGCCACTGCAGCACTGAATTCTATCCCTGGCCAGGGAGGTGACC
>NW_004567106.1:25749550-25773148 GCF_000260355.1 Condylura cristata
TACACTGCTGAGGGGAGCAGCGGGCGGGTCAGGAGAGGTCTGCCGCGCCATGTGGTCACCTCCGGGACAGGCGGGAATCGAACTCATGAGGAAGCGGCTCCAGATTCTCAGTGCTGCGCTTTAACCCGCTGCGCAACCAGGGAGGGCCATAAATAAATAAATCTTTTTAAAAATGATGAGAAGTCCATGTGCTAAAGGAGCCTGAGGTTTGTGAGCCTGAACAGTCTCCCCTGGATTGATCACTATAGCAGCTGAAGTGCATTTGAACCACAAGCTGCTGTTACTTTAAGGAGCTTGGGGTCTGCTCCCTATTCTACCTCCTCTCAGAGAGAAGCTGACCCAAAGATCTCAATTTTCTGTTTGCCCCTTGAGGTACAATCTAGCCTGGTGGGATTTGCCTTTCCCAGGGACTGCTTTTTAGTATGAATGGACAAGTGTTCCTACTCTAGCAGATGAGAGAGGAAGCTGACCACACTGAGGACTCTGGTATAAGTTGCATCACAAATAACTTGAACTCAGAATACCTACCATTCATGTAAAATGAGCCACATGCTACCATCATTGTGTTGTGGTATTGCAAATGGCTTAAGAAGCCTCATGTTATGTTCAGTTGGGGCCCAGCTGATATTCCCTCCTAGATTATTTTAAATCTTATTATTCTCAATTGCCCTCCCTTCAAATAAGATAGTGTTCTATACCTAAAAGACATTTCATTAATGATTTATTAGCAAATGCTTCCACATATTTTCCTCAAAACCACTATCTAAAAGTACTTGGCAAGGTAGGAGCATTGTATACTTTTGCCTGCTGGGATGTTTTGTTTGCAAGTAAAATAAAGCCAATTTTAAAAAAGATACATTGCCTCACAGAACAAGAAGTCTGGAGGTTTTGTTGGTTTATTGGGAAGCTCAAATATGTCAGCACAGACCCAGTTTCTTTCTGCTCAGTCAAGGTCACCAGGAGGACTCTGCCTCCTGCTGCATGTGATATAGATCTGTCAGTGGCCAATAGCAGGCCCAGAGGTAGAAAAGAATATCCCTCTCTTGCGTCACATTCCAGTCATTTCTCTCTGAGAAGCCCCTCATCAGTGATCTTCATATTTCATTGGCGAGAATTGGAGCCAGAATTGGGAATTATTAATTCTCTTTGTAAGAAATGTCCATAATAGAAAAATTAATAGGAGCAAAGTGCAGATTTACAGTTATTAAAGATAGGAGGAGGGAAGGATGGGGAGAAACTATTTAGTGAGTGCAGGGCTTTACTTTGGAGCAATGGAAATGTTCTGGAACTAGAGTGGTAATTGCATAGTCATAGTAAACGTTCTAAATGTCACTGGGTTATTCATTTTAAAATAGTTAATTTTATATTATGTGAATTTTGCTTAAATCTTATTTTTGAGAATCATTGTGTCACAGGGTGGTCCCCAGGAAAAGGGGAGGTTCCAAGTTCCCTACCCCAGCCAAAGGAGGGTGGGGCAGAGAAGTGGGGAGAAGAATCTGGCCTGGAAACTGAAGAAAGAAGCAGGCTGGAGAGCCAGAAGGAGGCCTGAGGAATTCACAGGAACAGAGAGACATGTGAAGAAGCAGCTCTTGTTTCTTGGTCCTGGACTGATTGGAACAGATGTGGATGAGAGACCTGAGGGGAGGTTCACTATGGCAGTGTTTATCTTGATTTTGATTTTGCTCTTTTCCTCCCAGACTTTCTGGCCATTTCTGACCCTTTTCTATGGGTCCTGGCCAGAAGGTGCTTTGGACTTGTGATGGGATTTCATGCCTTGCTTTGGGCCAATCCCTTTTGGACAGACTTTTACTCACTAGGGGATGGGTAACTTTGGGTGTTTGATTTAGGAATTATATTCTTTGTCTTTTCTGTATTGCACATTAATTGTATTAAAGTTCCTTTCCATTAAAGGTCTTATATGTTTTGTTTTGATGTGGCAGGTGGCAGAACCTATTTAGAGTAAGCAGGCTTGGGGGTTCTGGGGAGCCCATCTCCCTGTCCTGTAACAACTGGAGGGGGAGAGAGAATCAGCATTTTTAAAATGTTATCTAGGCCCTCCCTGGTGGTGCAGCGGGTTAAAGCTCAGCACTGAGAAGCTAAAGCCACTTCCGCATGAGTTCTATTCCCACCTGCCCCGGAGGTGACCTCATAGCATGGCAGACCTCTCCTGACCCGCCCCCTGCTCCCCTCAGCAGTGTACTTAGTAGCTCTGCCTGTTCTGCTCCCCACTCTGTCTATGGTGAAGCCTCTCGCCGCCCCTGAGCCTCTGGCCTGTACCCCAGTTCTGTATGCACAAATAAATAAATCTTAAAAAAAAATGTTATCTAGGAATCAATTATAAAAGAAAGACATCTTTTTTTTCTCTCAGAAGGCAATGATATCCATTGAGAGCAGTGTAGTAGAGGCTGAAACCTTCATCTCTTTTTTGTATTTATAAAGTAAGAATAAATACGCTCCAGGCAAGGACCCAAGCATTAGTGCTATGAGGGAACATATGGCCTTTATAACACCCATTTGACAGTACAAAGACCTTTTGTATTTTATTTTTAAGTCTCTTCTAGGTTCTCAGAAGCTGGGATTATTAGATAAGCACCCCTTCAAAAACAGAGTTCACACTTCTGGCTAAATTCCTTCAAATGGTGTACTTGGCATAATGGGTCCTCTATCTCTGTTGTCCCTGCTTTCTCAGGCCAAGCTGTGTATACCAAAGGCACTTAGCACTGCATTTCTACTTATTGCAACTGGATCTACCCTCCTGTCTACTGTAACTGCAATCAACTTTTCTGCCCATTCTTTAGTAAAAGAAACAAGTCATGCAATAAATAGAAATACCCTGAAATTGTCTTCCCTGAGACTGGATGACAGACAATAGTCCCCAACGCCTGGATTGCCAGCAATGTGGAGAAATTAGCCCTCTCCTTAGCATATCTGACCCCAGGTCATTTTGCTTCTAGATCCTGAGTGCCTGGAAAAAGAAGAAATCAGTAAAGATTACACTGAGAATTTTCAGGGCTTACTGCAGAGCTTCAAGTTCTGAAACACTTCCCTTGCACTAGAGACTCACTTCTAAGAAATCTCTGAGAATCACATATTGAAAAATCAAAGATTCAACAAATAATTCCCTGAGGACAGTCATCCTCAGCTTCCCAGCATAGTCGTTATTCATTATTCATTTTGTTTCTCTTTCTTAAAGTGCTTTTTTGTTATTCTCTAAAATGATATCCTTCTAAAGATTTCTCCAGGGACTGCCTTCAAACGTCAAATAATAGTAATAGCATTTGTATATATTTATACAGTACTTTTCACTGACGAAAAGAAAGGCTTGGTCTAAGGCTTAGGGGAGAAAATTAAGTTTCCCAAGCAAATTATGTTTTGGGATTAAGTGCTACTTTATGGATTAAAAAATTCTAATTAATTTCAGCTGTTTGGGACCTGCTTTCTGTTCTCTCAGGGTTTACCTAGCAGTTTTAGCAGAAAGACAAAGTGTTCCTTACTTGTTTGTTTGCCTTTCCCTGCTTCTAGATTTTTTTTCATATTGTATATTGTATCCTATGGTAATCTGCACTAGAATACTATCACTGAATAATTTAAAGTTCCTAGGATGTTAAGTATCAAGTTTTTATAAGCATTTAGCTTAAAGGGCTTTTCTCCTCTGTGTCAAGAATTCCCAAGGCCACCTCCTGGTTGGAAGATTCGTTCCAAGGGCACAGACATACTCAGCCTGCAGTCATACACAAAGCTAGTATTTATTCCAGCCAAAGGATACAAAGCAAACCAGCAACGAGATAAGGCGTCGTAGCATACCCTGAGGAAGCTGGGTACAGGCTTCTGAGAGTCCTCTGTCCGTGGAGTCACACGGGCAAGATTTCCCCAGCAACGAGTGCTGAGACAACACTTGTGAAGCACTGCCAATCAACTAGGCAAAGTGTCCAGGGTTTTCACTAGGGGCTGGGCACATAAGCACCATCTGTCTAGCCCTCACTCCAGACTTAGGGAAGATAGGGCAGTGGTCAGCATAAGTCACATTGTTTGCATGAACATTTTAGGCACTGTGAGTCACTCTTAGTAGTTAAAGAGTTTTAGGGACTCTCCCTATGTCTAAGACTTCAGGAGCCAGATCAAGGGTTAAATTAGCAAGCAGACCTTTCTCAGATTAGCAGTCTTAGCCCTGACAACACTTTTTGCACAACTTCTCTACAGTGAAAGATAGCTTGCCTACCCAACTCCTTAAAAATAATGAGCATCATTATTTGCTTCTCAAAAGCTGAGCTGGTGCATTTTCTTTTTCTTTCTTTCTTTTTTTCTTTTAAGGTTTATTTATTCATGTATACAAGAACTGGGGTACAGGCCAGAGGTGCAGGGGGTAGGAGGTTGAGAGGATTCACCAGAGACAGAGTAAGGAACAGAATAAGCATATCTACTGAAACACACTGCTGAGAGGAGCAGTGGGCAGGTCAGGAGAGGGCTGCCATGCCATATGGGTCAGCTCCCAGGCAGGAATGGAACTCATGCTACAGTGGCTTTGGATAGGTTCATAGTGCTGTGCTTTGCACTACCAAGGAGGGCCCAGGTTCATTTTCAAGGATCTCTTTGCCATCTTTGTTGTACATGCACTAAAATTTTCTTTCAGGCAATTGAAACAGTTTTGCTGTGAAATGTGTGTATGTAGATGAGGAGCTAGAAAGAAAATATTCTAGAGCTGCTCAGAGAAAACCCAAGGCCCAAAGTGAGGCTTTGGTCAAATCAAATAATGAGTGTATATATTCATGTTCTTTTGAAAAATAGGACCCTCCCTAGTGGCGCAACGGGTTAGGATGCAGCACTGCAAGCTGGCCACAACTGCTTCAGTCTGAGTTCAATCCTGGTCCTGGAGGTGACCCACATGGCGTGGCAGACCTCTCCTGACCTGCCTGCTGCTCCCCGCAGCAATGTACTTCAACCATCCTGCTGTTCTGCTCCTCACTCTGTTTCTGGTGACTCCTCTCACGACCCCTGCATCTCTGGCCTGTACGCCAGTTCTGTATGTCTTAATAAATAAATAAATCTTTAAAGAAAATGACACCTTTAAAAAAAAGTTTTATCTTCAGTGGCATACATTATCTTCACTTCCACCTTGGCACTTTTCCTCTCCCCCATCATTGTTATTAGTCATCATGAAATACAAGTTAAGTGTTTTTTAGTACTTGCCCTTATTTTATAATAAACAAGAAAATAAGTTCATCATCATTTTGGTAATGGAGGGAGAAATCACACTTTCAAGCAGTGTTCATATTGGAGATATGAAGTCTCCATGTTAGCAGCTGACCTGTAGAAACATTCCACATGTCATGGCAAGGACATTGGCCATGACAGTTCAGAAGATACCTCTGGTTTGGGTTGGAGAGAGAATGATCACTAGCAATTTTTCCTTCAGAGTGGGAGGCTTGATCTTTTCGCATAAATGAGAATGATAATTTGCATTATTTACTTTGTAGGTTGGGAGGGGCAAGATAGAAGATACTATACCCCTCAGGGAAAAATCAGTAATATCTTGCCTGTGCGTGGTACATTCTGTTCCCAACTGAAAGGAATATTGCTATGGATTGAATAGGGCCCCTGAAAATTCATATGTTGAAGTCCTAACCCTTAGTAGTTCAGAATATGAGCTTATTTGGACACAGGGTATTCACCAAGAAAAAAATGGCATCATTAGGTTGAGCCTGCTAACCCAATATAACCAGGGTCTCTATGAAATCCAGACACAGATAACAAACACAAACAGATAATGGAGTGATGCAGTCAAAAGAACACCGCAGGCAGGAGAGCTACAGTGACCATAATTGTGGGGGAAAATCCTATATTGTTAGTGCATTACAAGGTTGTAAAACAATGGCATTTCGTTAAAAGAAATAAAAGTTATTTTAAAAGATTTTGCCAGCAAATTACCAGAAGTGAGAAGAAAGACATGGAACAGATTGTCCCTCCTAGCTCTTAGCAGGAGCCAATTCTGCTGACACAATAAAGTCTGTTATTTAAGCCTCTTGGTTTGTGGTACTTTGTTGAGCAGCCCTTGCCAACTAATCGAACCTGTCATTCAATTCAACAAAGGTGTACAGAACGCTGAATAAGGGAGCAGAGGATTAGGAGCTATAGGATGAAAAAGGGTGGGGGGATCTCCCACCTCGTAGGAGAAGCAGATGTACACAAAGAGCCCCCACAGTGGGCTGGCACACGCCCTGGAAAACTACCAGTGTCATTATATCTGGTTTCAGGAGGTGCCTCCAAAACAGGTATGTATAAATAGTGTATACTATTAAGTTTAACTTGTAAAATAAAATATTTTAAAATAATAGCCATGATTGCTTAAGCTCTAACTCCACTAATACTATGAAAGGAATAATTAATGTCTGCCCCTGACTTCTAAACATCCTTTCTGTTTGTTTAAACAAAATCTCCTGGTGATTCTAGTTAGAGGCACTACTAATGCAGCAGATATTAATGCTGCCTTTCAAGAGTTTCGTAGTATTTTAGTCTGTTAGAATCAACAGAGTAATTGTTTTGTTTTGTTTTGTTTTTATTCCTATCCTTTCCTTCCCAACTAAATCAGAACCCTCAGTAGTGGATCTGGGGACTCATTCATAAAAACTCCCCAGGTCACTTGAATGAACAGTCAGTGTAGAGAACTGCTGTAGGGACACCCATTATTTTAATTTGAAAGGTGGAATTCTGTTTTATAAACAAAAGACAGATATAAGTAATAAACAAACTAACCTGTAATAGCTAAAGCTTTAAGCCATCTTGAAGGTATAAAGAGGATTATGATCGAGAGCTAAAAGAATAGGAGACCATGAACTGACTGGGCAGTTGACAGAGCAGTGAGAAATCAAAGTGGAACTACTACCAGGTTTAAAGATCCAACAAAGATAACTCAGGACAGAGAGATTAACTTCATGATTAGACTTACATCAATTTCTGAAAATTACACATATCTTTTAAATTTTATTTTATATTTTTAAAGGTTTATCTATTTATGCATACAAGATCTAGGGTGCAGGCCAAAGGTGCGGGGGATGAGAAGATTCACCAGAAAAAGAGTGGAGAGCAGAACATATCTGCTGAAATACACTGCAGCGAGGAGCAGTGGGCAGGACAGTCTGCCATGCCACATGGCTTTTTAAAAATGCTGTTTAGGCCCTCCCTAGTGGCGCAGCGGGTTAAAGAGGAAGCACTGAGAAGCTAAAGTCACTTCCGCATGAGTTTGATTCCCGCCTGTCCCGGAGGTGACCACATGCCAGACCTCTCCTGGCCCGACCGCTGCTCCCCTCAGCAGTGTACTTCGTCGATCTGCCTGTTCTGTTTCCCGCTCTGTCTCTGGTGAAGCCTCTCGCCGCCCCTGAGCCTCTGGCCTGTACCCCAGTTCTGTAAGCACAAATAAATAAATCTTTAAAAAAAAATGCTTGTTTAAATTCCTTTTTTAATGGAGGAATCAATGGTGCTTATGAACACATGATGTCATAGACTGACTCTTGGTTTTGGTGCCAGAAAGACTTAGGTTTAAATTAATGCTTCTCAATGAATCAAGAAGATGTGTGTGTGTGTGTGTGTGTGTGTATACACATATGTACAGTAGAATACTACTCAGCAATCAAAAAGATAAACTCATGATATTCTCAACAACATGGTGGAGCTAGAAGGGATTATGCTTATTGAAATAAGTCAGAAGGAAAAAGAAAAATATCCATGATATCACTTATAGGAGGAATATAGGGAAATTGAACAAAAGGTCAGAAAAGAAAAAGACAAAGCCTGTAGACAACTATAGAGCTGAGGGAGAAAGAGGGGTCAAAACAAGCAAGGGAAGAGCACAGGGACCATGGTGACCATTCACAGGTGAGGGGGTGGTGGGAGATTTACAGGGACTACACCTGAGGGGAGAATCAACTGTCATACAAAAATGAAAAATGCTGTAAATTTCTCTGTAAAAAAAAAAACAATGCTTCTCTACCTGGACAAAGGATCATTTTAGTCCTCTGAGGACCCTGGGAGGTGCCTGGCGACATTTTTAGCTGTCACAACTGGTATAGGGAGTGTTTACTATTGTAACTGGGTGGTTCCTAGGAGAAGGGAAGTTCCAGGTTCCCTGCCCCACCCAGAAGGAGGGTGGAACTGAGCAGAGAAAAAGGAGAGAGAAGAAGAGAGAAGGAAGGCAGATGGAGAAGGAGACCTAAGGAAGCCACATGGAGCAGCAAGCATGTGATGAAGAAACCGGGCTTGTTTCCTGACCCTGGACTGGTTAAGGCAGATGTGGGTGAGATATCTGTAGGGAGGTGACTATGGCAGTGTTTATATTGATTTTGATTTTGCTCTTTTCCTCCCAGATTTGTCTGGCCATTTCTGACCCTTTTCCATGGGTCCCGGCCAGAAGGTGCTTTAGTCTTGTGGCAGGCTTTCAGGCCTTGCTTTGGGCCAATCCCTTTTGGGTTGACTTTTGCCCACGAGGGGATGGGTAACTTCAGGTGTTTGATTTAGAAGTTACATTCTTTGTGTTTCATATTGTATATTCATTGTATTAAAGTCACTTTTCACTAAAGCTTTATATGTTTTGTCTTGTTGCGGCGGATGGCAGAACCCACTTAGAGCAGGCAGGTTTTGGAGACTTCAGGGGTACCTCTCTCTGAATTGAGGTGCCCTATAACACTATCACTTATTGGGTAGAATACAGGGGTAACTTCTAAATGTCCTACAATGCACAGAACACGACACACAACAAAATTTTTCAGGGTCCTGTATTTTAGTAGTGTTGAGACTGAGAAACCCAGATTTACACACTAGTTGTATCACCAATTAAATATATAACCTTGAGCTTAACCCCTTGAACCTCTATCTTCCCACATGAAAAATGGGGAGAATAAAGTTTATGGTATTAATACTTAAAACATTTTAGTACTATGTGCCAATCACAGAGAAGCAAGATGAAGGAATTAAAGCTTAGTTTGGTGACACACTCAAGTCTCACAGCTATTGAGTGACTGAGTGGGATTAGGACCAAGTCCAAACACTAACCCTTGTATCAGGCTGCCTGATACAGCCCCTAGCCCTGAGGCAGATTCTCTCAACTATTCAGTTGGGCAGGACACTTGCTTTCCCATAACCTTCTTCCAAAGAACTGATCAGAAAAAATATATATCCACTGGCAACAATTTACTCATCTGGCTAAAACTGAGGTGTCAAAAAAGTTAGTACTAAGAGCCAAAAATGTAATAGAACGAATGCCCAAAATCTCCAGAGAGTTCTGGTGTATCACAATTAGTGGATAATAGCCTTGCTGGATGTAAATGAACAATATAAAATCACTCTTCCAGGAACAAAAACGCTGACTCTAGCTTTCCAGTACATGTTTAAGACACCCACCGCCATGCCCTTTCTTACTGTCAAAACATACAGCTAAAGTGCTATAGCTAGAAGCTTCCTACTTAAAGGATTTTCTTTAATGGAAAATGACAGCTCCTGAAACACAATTACCAAAGATCCTATCATTTTTCTTTTCCAAGTATATAATTCCATTTTCTGTCTTCAAACCTACAACTTTTTTTCTTATCTTGAAAAAAGACATCATAAACAGAGCAGTAGTGGGAAGAATGGGTGGAGGGGATCAATTGATGGTAGATGGAAACTAGACTTTTGGTTGTTGGTAAGGTGATGTATCTAGAAGGAGGTGGGTAGGGTGCTTTGTCAAGGTATGAAGTGTTACTCCCAAAGCATATAGCATTAAAAAAATTAAGTAAAGTAAAATTTAAAACCTAAATTGGCTGGCGGGGGTGGGGGAATCATGTTTGCAGAGAAATAGGAAGATTTATCTTTAAAGTAATAAATTTCAAAGAATGCATGTTGAGGGCCCTCCCTGGTGGTTCAACGGGTTAAAGTCCTGCCCTATGAAGCTGTTTGCAGCCAACGCGCACCAGTTAGATTCCCGACCAGGTAGCTGACCCACATGACACAGCAGACCACTCCTGTTTCAATCCCTGCTCCCCTCAGCAGTGTACTTCAGTAGATCTGCTTGTTCTGCTCCCCACTCTGTTTCTGGTAAAATTTCTCACACCCTGCCCCTCTGGCCTGTACCCCAGTTCTTGTATGCATAAAGTAAATAAACCTTTAAAAAAAAAAAGAATGCATGTTGAGAACTGTAGATCTTGAACTATAGGACGATTGGGGGGAGGGCACAGGCTTGGGTTAGGGACCTTTTCGAGGCATCACTAATTGCTCAAAGTAGTCTACCTGTCCCACCTGTACCTTCTACTATTTTACAAAATATACTCATAAGTCTGCACAGAATAAAACCTAGCTAAGTCCAGCACATTTGGGGAGATTATGTGTATGGCAAGCAGCTGAGTGAGGCACAGTGAAGAACTGAGTGAGTCTTTTTGTGAAATGAAGGGTTGGAGGTAGCTGCCATCAGCATTTAGGGTCAGGTACCAAGCACATGTTCTCGCGAACACCACAAAACATCAGATAGCTTTTCCAGTAAAGAAATTGGGAATAATCAAGGGTAAATACTTTTATTTGCCTCTCTTACAACCCCAATACAGAATATTTTAGTATCTATGTCCTTAATATAGAAGTAAGGAGATTTACAGATGATACTGAAAGGCCATGCAATGTAGCCATTTGTAATTTCCGATGAGTCCATTGAGAATACACCAAATTTCAGATGCAATCCTCCACAATAATTGACTCATTACAGACAATGGTCACAAGCTTGGAGGTTCCCTGAGCCACTCAAGCTCTGAGCAGCTGGCTACTGAATTAGCAATTCCCCTTACTCTCTCTCTCTCCCTGGAAAAGGGAGGTAGGCATGGAGAATGTGGCTGAAAATTCTAATTTCTAGTCATGATCTTTTTGGCTACTGACCCCTGTCCAGAAGATAACCAGGAGCTACCAGTCATCTCACTAGAACAAAAGATGCTCCTGGTGTTCTTTTTTTTTTTTTTAAGATTTATTTATTTATGCATACAGAACTGGGGTACAGGTGCTGTGAGAGGATTCACCAGAGACAGAGCAGGGAGCAGAATAGGCAGATCGAAGTACACTGCTGAGGGGAGCAGCCGACAGGTCAGGAGAGGTCTGCCGCACCATGTGGATCACCTTCGGGGCAGGATGGAACTCATGCTGAAGTGGCTTTAGCTTCTTAGTGCTGTGCTTTAACCCACTGCGTCACCAGGGAGGGCCCCGTTCTTGGTGTTCTTAACACTTTAGAAAACTACAAGGGTTGTAAGTACTCTGTGTCAGGAACCAGGGTGCAGAGACCAGTATGTGTATTCTATAATCTCACACAGACTCTAACAGATTAAGGCAACAATCAATTGTTATATCAGAGTTCATGAAACTATGGATAAAATTTGCTCTCCATTCTTTCCATAATTTTCCATGTCACTCTTTAGAATTTTTTATTTTCACAAGGCATAATTATTAATTAATACAGACTACATTAAATCAGGCAAAATAGAAATAAAATGAAACACAAAAATTACCCTTTCACACATTCTCCCACGAATCCCCCTTTCCCAATTTGCTTTCTCCAAGCATAAACAAAAGATATGTACTTATAAAATAGTTATGTATATATTTATCTGTCTAGATATTTTATTTATCATTTGCATACATGATATACATGTAACGAAAAATGCATAAACAGAGTTAAGTTTTTCAAAAAAAGATTGCTTACTAACAACTCTAGAGGAGCTGGTCCTCTCAGAATAGAGTCTTGTATGACCCACACAATGCAAAACCTGCATGCAATGCTTTCCTATGACATAAAAAGCATGGTGCCTATTGCCAATTACCTGGCCCTTGACATTTTTGATACGTGCTTGAGCTCGCTGGACTTCTGTGTTTGTCATCCTGGACCCTGTGACATACTGCCCTGTGAAATGATTTCAAAAATTAAACAAAACACTGAGTAATATATATGTACATGATTGCAAGTCAAATGTTTAGACCTACCTCATTCTTTTCTACATAGCATTCAATAGTACACATTACTTTTGTAATAAAAAATCTTGAAAAGCACATATTATTTTATTTTAAAAGGCATTTAGATGCAAATTTTCAATTTGATGCTCAATCTCCCGAATGTGTTCCTGTTTGCTCATTAGTTATGAATAGGAAGTCTTTTAGTCTGTGTTTAATTTTTCATCAAAGACACTTTGTGAAAGGGTACATTGGTGATCTGGAAGGCATTCTTATGCTGAAAGCTGCATTAATGAAGACTCCTGTTTGCACAGTGGAAAAGCAACATTTTTTAGAAACTCCCTTGAGGAAATTTGCTTTTCACACAAAATGGATTATTTGTCTAAATGTCAAAGGACTCTCCATAATCTTTGTAGCTATCCTTCATTCTCAGAAAACAGCAGTTGGTTAAAGATTTTGTGAATCATATTCTTCCATCATCCAAGATCTAGCTTAAATTTTTTATTATACCCAGTTCCATACAATCTTATCTTATATTCCAATTATTTCATACCTTTTTAAGAATTCAAGTCTTTTGTCTCCCAAATGTGATAATTCTCTTGAGAAAAGTCTTCTTTTATCTGTAAGCAGACACAATAAAACCCAGGCACCCACCAGGCTCTGTGTCAACAGGGAGTTGCAGCCTGATTCCTGCAGAAAAGACTAATTAGAAGTAATTTCATCCCTCAAATATCATTAGTGAGGATCAAATGCCTACCCTATGGTGACAATTACCCAAATGTTCTTCCCCTAGTCTTCTGCATCTCCCACTCTACTCAGAAATCTGCTGCAAAGTCTCTCTTTCTCCCTATAACTCACCCCTGTATGTAGCTCCTCAGGGGCAATTCCTGTCCTTGTTTCTTTGCTTTTCCCAATGGATTTTCTCTAATCCAGAGCTCAGGACCCTGGAGTATGGGCAGAGGAGAAAAGGGACCATCTTATTGCTTATACTTAATCTTGTAAAAGGGAGAAGTCTTGAAAGACGGAACAAGACCTAAATACTTTTGCTCCATAATTATTGTACTTATTAAATCTGCCTTCAGGGACTATACTTTTCAGACCAACAATTAGTATGCACAGTCTAGCATTGGGCAGCATACTGCAGGTGGAATTATTTTGGAAAATCAAAGGAGAGATTTGCTGTGGTTTATTTGTTAGTTTGTTCCTACAGAAGAGGAGAAAAACGACAACTACAGAGTATAGTATGCAGTGAATTCTCTGTTGGCCTGTTCTTTGGTTTAAGTAACAAAACCCCAAAGGGAATGAGGAGTGGAACAGTGCTTTTGGTTTATCTGTCCAGCATTCTCTAGGAATTGTGCTGCCAAATGTCCTTTACATCCACTAAGGGAACTTCCCTTAGCACTGATGACCTGAGATGGGCCAATCAGATTTTTTCTTTCAGAAATTTGGAATCATAATTCAGAGACAGCAGTGACTGAAACTGTAGCAGGAAGACAATTAACTTTCACAGAGTGGGTCCTGGCACCTGTTCCCTGGCTGCAGTGTGGGGTAAGGGTGCCAAGTGCTCACATTCAGCTATGCAAGCTCAGAGAAAGTAAATGTCCTTGCTTAGTTCAGGGCTGAGAGAATGTGAAATCGGTGCCATAATTTCAGTGTACTAATTAAAATGTATCTGATTGACAGAAGACACCCAATATATGTGTGGTTATGCAATTCAAATCCATTCAATAATTCCGCTTCTGACTTCCATGCTACCTTCATGACCTCATAGTACACAATACAATTCTATTAAGTTGTTGGAAAAGTCATGACTTTTTTTTTTATGTTTTATTGCAAAACTGCATCATGACTTTTCCAACAACCCAAGAGAAGCACTCAGAAAAGCCCTACAGGATTAAGGATGACATCTGCAAGACATCTGTGAAACTTGGCTCATTCTCAGGTGGGGCAAGTGAATGGCCCCCACTGCTGGGCTGGACTGAAGGAGGCAGGCGGTGTGCTCTGGTCCGGCATTTATGAGAACACAACTGAAAATGGGTAAATTCACTTCTAGCTATCTCTCATAATTAGTTTTTCTGCCTGAGGAGATCAAAACTTCAGTGACAATAAAAATGCTTTTGTTCTTGTGGTTCCACACATTAAATCACAAATGACATCTACTCGGTTCTTGGGTTAATGTTTTTTTTGGGTCTGTTCCCAAAGGGCAATCACTTTTATCATGCTCACTGTCCCCCTTGGCCTGAGACAGGCTTTAGCTTGCTGAACATACCCTGTCCACAACTGCAAAGCATTGGGAAGGACTAGCTAGTGGAGGAGCGGCAGGACTAGCTAGTGGAGGAGTGGCAGGAGATGGACACGTTCCCATTGAGCCCATCTAGGCTGTTTGAGCATGCAGTGTGACGCTACACTCGCAAACAGAGCACCATGTAGGTCTGACTTTCAGAGCCATGTCCCAATGTCAGTAGTGGTCATTAGCCAGTTACCCTCCAATTCATGGATTCTTTAATCCTTTGTTTTTTTTCAAGGGACTAGATGCAAGTACCCAAGGGTGAGCACCAGTCCACAGCCAGCATAGGAAAAATAAAAATTTTAAACATGAGTAATAGTATTAGCTTATATCTAGATAGTATTACTCTTTCACAGTACTTAATTTGGATAGTTAGGAAACTCAACTTGACTAAATGACTGATTGGTTATTCTGCTAAGTAGTGACTATACCAAAACTAAAGGACAATGTTTTTGACTCCAAAATCAGGACTCTCCCCACTGCAGCTACCATTCTGTTTTTTATTCTCAAAGAACAGCTTGCTTTTAAAATTATTTTTCCCGACTATGTTGTTTTTCCCCGACACTGCCAAATAAAAACCTCACTTTCAGAAAAAATCTAATGATAAATCAGCAACTTGTATAAGGCAATCTATAGCTTTCACTTGGTAAATGATGACATAAGAACAGACATTCACCAAGTGCGATTAGGCCCCAGTCTGATGCAGGGGGAAATGCAGAGATTGGATTTATAGCAAACCGAGCCTGAGACCTGCGGAGGCAGTATCTGGAGCCTTTTAAACAAGCAGCATGTAGTTTTTTTTGTAGCTGAATAGTATCCCATTGGGTATAAATACCACATCTTAACTCACTGTTCTGTGGGCGCTTTGATTGTTTCCAAATAGTGCTGCAATGAAAGCAGGAGAGTGAAGATCCCTTCAAATTAGTGATTCAGTATTCTTTGGGTTGATATCTAGGAGAAGAATTGCTGGATCACATGGTAGATCTGTTTTTAATGTTTTGAAGATCCCTTCAAATTAGTGATTTAGTATTCCTCCATGCTATTTTCCTTTTAACTTTCTAAAGGGATACCATCAGTCTTACATTCCCACCAATAGTATATGAGGATTCTTTTATCTCCACACCCTTGTCAGTATTTGTTTTTTTTGTTTTTTTTTTTTCCTAGTTGTTGCTGTTTTATATGGGCCACTCTCACTGGAATGAAGTGCTAAAATGAACTCTTGCTATTTGCAACAATGTGGATGGAGCTGAAGGGGATTATGCTAAGCAAAATATGTCAGAAGGAAGAAGAAGATACCAGATGGTTTCACTCATGCGGAATATAGAGAAACAAAACAAGGAACTGACAAAACTAAATCAAAATAAGACCTAGAAATGTGACTGTGGAGTTGAGTTTACTAGAGGGGGAGGAAGGAGGAGATGGGAAGCAGGGGGTGGGGGTGGAGAGGCCCAGTGGCCTATGGTAAAGGCATGTGGGTCTGGTATGTTGACATGATTCTGAACCAATTCCCCTAAATCATATGTACTGCTGTAAAACACTACTACGTCAGTAAAGCAAAGAAAAAACAAAACTGCAGTGTGGAGCAAAAGTCACTGAGTCGTTCAGTGCCACCCACTGCAAAGGGCACTTTTCTCCTTGACTGACTCTGACCAAATTTCAAAATCCTGGCAAGTGAAATGGTTGAACAGATGTCATTTCTTCTCTAGCTTCCTCACAGAAAATGAAGTGTCAAGATCAGTAACTCCATCTAATTCCAGTCATTTTTGAAGACATTAATAATTAATTCCAATTCTCCCTCCCTTCCACCCCATCTGAAGCCAGACAAAGGGGAGTCCATGTTTGCCTGAACTACCTAGATAATTGCTTATTCTTTCCACTTGCCTGGACATGTTCTGAAAGTACAGATATCAATTACAATCAGGAAATGTTAACCTCCCCCTTACCTCTTTGTTTTGTTTATCATCTCTTAGGAGTGTAATGTGACTTCAGGGAGAGTCCCATGCCCAGAGGCTGAGCTGTGCAAACAGATGAAGTGGCAGAAGGGAAAGGGCCCTGACCTGACACACCGAACCATCAAGGAAAGGCTTAAGGGAGAGAGGCAGCAGGGAAAAAATGACCTTAAACTTCAGTTTTAATCATTCTAAAGTCTTTGAACCAGCAAGTCTGCTTCTTAGAATTTATGCTTATTATCAGTGGGCACCTAACCTGGAGAAGTCCCTCTAAGAATTTACAGTGGAGGCAGCCCCTGAACAGAGCACCGATAGAGAAGTCTCTCCATGTCTAAGCTGAGGAGATGTAGGGAAGAGGAAGCATTGCCAGATGATGGTCAGAATGTTGATGGATGACATGGCCCCTGTTGCTTGGGCAGCTCTGCTCATCCCAACTCCGTTCACTCATTTGCACCCCAGCAGAAGACACAGAACTGATGACACAGAACCTGACCTAGGGCCTGCAGGAGCCTGCCCACGCCATGGCACAGCGCAGAACCCAGGAGGGTGGAAGTGGATCTGAGGGCTCACAGAACCACGTGGAGGGAAACAGTGGAAGCTCGAGAGGGGACAGATGAAATCATAGATGCTTGCATGTAACTGTAAAGAGGAAGCCTGGTTTACAAGACGTGAGAGAATCAGAAGTATTCCAGAAAAGAGAAGTCCTGGAATATAGCAGAAATATGGGAGAGTGCCCTGGGGCAGCAGGAGTTCTGACATGGGAACTGTCCAGAGAAGTCCACCATGGCACCTGCTTGAGGAAGGCACTCCAGTCTGTGTAAATAAAATAATCTTTTATTACAAAAAAAAGCTTTTATTCCATAATTGACCACTTCTTATTTCTAATTATTAAAATATCCTTTGAAATAAGAGAAGACCAAAAGCTGAATTATTTATGGCATGATGAAACCCTTGAGTATTTTATATGTCAGGTCTTTTGACTTCAGCATGATTGTTCTAATCAAAAAGAGGTTAAGTTTTTTGGCACCAACACCATTTGAAATAAATGTTCCATATTTCACACATAAATTATGCTCTTTACATTAAATATTAGCTGTCAGTATCTAAAGGGTTCAGAGTAGATACATTTTAACATTTCTTCTTAATCACAATTTCTTCCTGAGCTTTAAAATACATACTATTGATTAATTACACTATAATTTTAATATAAACAGGCATTCACTTTATTTTAATAAATTTAACTTCAGACCAGTTTCAGATTTATAGAAAAGCTGTAAAGATAGTACAGATAATTGCTCTCTACCCTACACTCTGTTTCCTCACTATTGATACTTATTAGTAATAGTACACTTACATTAATGCAATGCATTTGTTACAATTAATGAGCAAGCATTGATGCATTATTATTAACTAAAATCTGAACCTACTCATATTTCTTTCATTTTGATCTAATGTCCTTTTCTGTTCTAAGAACCCATCTAGGATATCATATACAGTTTGTTCTCATGTCTCCTTGGACTCCTCTTGATCCTGGCAGTATTTCTTGTTTTTGATAAGCATCATAGTTTTTGTTTGTCCTACTATTGTTTCATTGTGGTAAATATGCATAGCGAAGAATTTACTGCTTTAACATTTTCGAATGTAAGCTAATTGGCATTAAGTCCATTCACATTGTTGGTGCAAACACTCATCTCTAGAACATTCCCATCAATCTAAATGGAAACTCTGTACCCAGTAACAGTCTCCACTTGTCCAATTTCTAGTCCCCAGTCTACTTTCTGTCTATGAATTTGCCTATTCTAAGTACCTTATATAAGCAGAATCATAAAATATTTATCACTCTGTTCTCACTTATTTCATCTAGCACACTGTTTTCCAGTATAGCACATATCTAATTGTATTCTTTTTAAAACTAAGTAATATTCTACTACATGTCTGCTACGCACACTTAAGGTACTCATTTTCCCATCAACAGACAGGTGGATTATTTTGAACTTTTGTTTACTGTGTCAGATTGCTTTCCAAAATTATCAAATATGTATCACTGCCATATTACTTCCTGGAGGAGGTGCAAAGAAATGATACTAAAGCCTGATTGAAAAGGGGGTCTTCAGGTTAAAAAAGTTTAAAAATTTGTACATTTTGTGTATCAGTCTTTTGCCAGTTACTACAATAAAACTGTTTAACACACCCTAAGAAAATGATGAGGGAGAAACATAAACCATTCAGTATTGTGTCATAATAAATACATGGATCAAATAATAACAAAATGGAAAGGAGGAGAACAACAAATCTTCATAAAGGAAGTGACAATAAACTAAGATTTTTAAGGCTAAATAGGAGCTTATCAAGCAAGTAAGGGAAGAAATGTGTTCCAGGAGAGGAAGCAGCACGTGCAAAGTCAGTAAACAGTACTTTGTGTGTGTGCTAACACTGTTACTGAGGTTTGCTGGTGTGTACACATCAGCCAGAGGGCTGGGGGAGTATCAGGGCTTGTGGCCAAGAGCAGACTCTCAGATCAGAACACTTGGTCTCAAGTCCCAGTTCTGCCACTTTCAATCTGTGTGAAGTTGAACAATATTTTAATCTGTTTCCCTCACTGTGAAGAAGGGAATTAAAAAACAAAACAAAACAAAACAAAAAACTCTTTGTAAATATTAAATGAAATAACTCACATACAACAGTACTATGCCTTCTAATATGAAGGAAAACTTTTGATATTTATCTTTTCTTATAGAGATAGGAAACAAGAATTTGAAGTTGGCAAGGGTCAGATCAAGAAAGGTAATGCAGGGCCTCCTTGGTGGTGCAAGGCATGAAAAGACAGCACTATGAAGCTATCCACAGCCAGTACAACAATTCCATCCCCGGCTGGCCACAGGGAGGTGATGTAGCAGACCTCTCCTGTCTCACCTGTTGCTCCCCTCAGCAATATGTTCCAGTCGATCTACCTGTTCTGCTCCCCAATCTGTCCCTGGTGAATCTTCTCAACCCCCCATCCCCCACTCCTGGCCTATACCCAAGTTCTTGTATGCATAAATATTTTTTTAAATAAAAATAGATCTACCATATGATCCAGCAGTCCTCTTTCTGGGTATTTATACAAAGAATATGAAAAAAAAATACACACCTATGTTTATTGCAGCACCATTCACAATAGCCAAGATATAAAAACAAATGAAGTGGTCCACAGCAAATGAATGGATGAAGATGTGGTATACACACACAATGGAATACTATTCAGCCAAAAAAAGATGCACTCTTGTCATTTGCAACAAAATAGATGGAACTAGAGGGGAAATGATTCAGAATGAAAAAAAAAACAAGTACCATATGATTGCACTCATTTGTGGAATATAAAGAAAACAAAACAAACCCTTAGACTCTGACAACAGACTGGTGGTTACCAGAGGGGAAGTGGGGGGAGGAAGTGGGTAGAATGATTTGGGGTGGATGATGACTGGATGCTTGGTGGGAAGCATAATGAGGAATTGTTCTCTTGGAAGCTATACAGTGTTGTAAACTAATGTTACTTCAGTTAAAAACACAGCCAAGGCCCTCCCTGGTGGCGCAGCGGGTTAAAGCACTGCACTGAGAAGCTAAAGCCACTTCCGCATGAGTTCGATTCCCGCCTGCCCTGGAGGTGACCACAAGGCGTGGCAGACCTCTCCTGACCCGCCCTCTGCTCCCCTCAGCAGTGTACTTCATTGATCTGCCTGTTCTGCTCCCCACTCTGTCTCTGGTGAAGCCTCTCACCGCCCCTGAGCCTCTGGCCTGTACCCCAATTCTGTACGTACAAATAAATAAATCTTTAAAAAAAAACAAAAAACACAGCCAAAACTCATATAAGTCACACTAAGGGAAACATTGCAATGTTTCTATCCAGGATGTGGGGAGGTAGATATTCACCTGCACAGCCACATGAACAGGTGGGAGGTGACATGAGAGAAGTCACTGAGGGCAGTGGAGAGGCTATTTCAATAGTTCATGTAGTGGCAATAGGGATGGGGGAATCTTTGAGGATGGAGATGGAAAACTCACATGAAAGATATTAAGAGGGTAATGTAGATAAAAATAGGTGAACATTTAATTGTTGAGAAGAGACCAGCAAATTTCTAAGATCACATTTAAGATCAGGTTTGGGCATATTAGGTGATGGAGAAAACAACAAGACAGTGAAACAGCTGGGAATTGTGTGTTGTGGGAGAGTAGGGGACATCATGTTTATATGCCATTGTGGTGCTGAACAGTGGCTTTGTCTTTGAGGCATCAGAGACTGAGGAGCAAGGAGGACAGAGAGAGAAGTAGAGATAGATGGCAAGGGAGGGTTGTTTGTAAATTATTATTTGCAAACTAGTTATTAAACAGATCAACATATCGTTTTCCTGCTTCTAGCTATCTCCCTTTTTTCTTTTTAAAGATTTGTTTATTTATTCATACAAGAACTGGTACAATTCAGAAGGAAGGGGGCAGTGAGAGGATTCATCAGAATGGGAAACAGAACAGGCAGATCAACGAAGTACACTGCTGAGGGCAGCAGCAGTAGGGTCAGGAGAGGTCTGCAGTGCCTGTGGGTCACCTCCCAGCTGAGCATTGAACTTGTGCTGCAGTGGCTGTGGATAGCTTCATAGTGCCATACCTCCCTTGTGCCACCATGGAGGCTCCTATCTGCTGCTTTTTGTTTAAGGAGGGTAGTTGAACTCCAGTGGATGTATAAAAGTAGAGGAGAACAGCCCAGGAATTTTGCAACATGAGGGAAAGAGGGAGCAGATACAGGAGCGAGGGGGGTCATTGTGAGGTATACAAGTTGGGCAACCGGAGCAGTCACACTCAGGAGGTCTTTGGTCCCTATAGACTCCTGAAGACAGAATTGACAGGAATCTCCTGCCTGGAAAATTAATTGTGCCAATTACTCAATTACCTGCAATGATGAAAACTGGTGTGATAGCTGGTACCCCAGAGACAGGCCTCCAGGGAAACTGTAACTCAGAAATGAGACAAATTAGTTGAGTTCTTTCATGAGAATCTGACTGACTTCATGCTTCATTAAGACACGCTCTGACCATCTCAAGGAGATGTTGATTTAAACTGCATGGATCTCAACAGCAAATGCACTGTCCCCAAGTGCAGACTGGAAGCGGGGAAGCCTTCCTCCCTCTCCAGAATACAGTTCTTCTACCTTCTCAACCTGCTTTAGCCTGCTGACTCCAAAAACAACTTGTGGAAATTTTCTCTTCCCTCAAGAGTGGAAAGAGTACTAGATACTCAATATTTCGATTCCCGCTAAAGGACGGTTATGCCAACTTCAAGATACTACATTGTGGATGAGTGTATGTTCTTTCCATATAATTATGTAGATTGTCAACTTGGTATATACTCTGATTTCTTTTTTGAAAAGAATAGCTTCTTTCTTTCTTTCTTTTGAATATTTATTTATTTATGCATAGAGAACTGGGGTACAAGCCAGAGGTGCAGGGGCGGTGAGAGGCTTCACCAGAGTCACAGTGGGGAGCACAACAGGCTGACTGACAGAAAGTACAGTGCTGAGGGTGTTACAGGGAAGCCCAGAGTGGACTGGGGCACCTGTCTGTGGGTCCTCACCCGTGGGCTCCCAATTTGGTTACACTGCAGGTACGCACAAAAGGGTCAATAACGGGTTTATTTACAAAAGGGGAAAGGAATAGGAAACAACCCAGGGAAAGAGATCGGGATACAAAGTAAGTGGAACACCTTACCGGCTCTGCTGACTGAACACAAGAGTCACACGGTCAGGAGAGCTGCTTCCCTAGTGAGAGAGGGTGAGACGCAATCTCGCCCTATTTATCCCCCAAATGTCCCAAAATTCATTCCTGCTAGCTCCACCCTTGGGTCCTCGCAGTTCTCTCCATGGTACTGCTGGGAGTTGTAGTTTCCAATCACTGGAGTAGTGTGTAGGGTCCAGAAAGCTGGAGTAGGGGGTGGCATCCATAAGACTCTGCAGAGTTCCTTTAGGACATCCTTCCCCTTAATAAGGGGAGCAGCAGGCGGGTCAGGAGAGCTCTGCCACGCCATGTGCCACCTCCAGGGCTTAGGGATCAAATTCATACTGAAGCAGCTGCGGCTAGCCTGCAGTGCTGCGTTTAACCCGCTGCACCAGCAGGAGGGCCCAGAATAGCTTCTTTCTATCTTACCACTCTTTATTCATCTACCTGTTGTGATATTTATCATATGCTGATTTCTCTTTTTTCATGATTATCATTCTCATTTTATAATAAATTGTTCATGCTCAAAGGCCAAAACTATTCATCTTCATGTTCTCAGAATCCAGCACAAGGCCATTCACAGTGATGAAATATCACTATTTAATGAAATTACTCAATGAAGAAGTAAAATTTCTTTAAGAGGGAAAAATCCCAAGAGGATGTGAGCGCTAGTTAAAACTATATATTGGGAAAATAACAGAAGAGCCTTCAGAGTAAATTCATAAAAAATGAAATATGTTGTTGGTTTTCCCGTATAAAGTTATGTTCATTACTTTGTCCATTTTTTATTTTGAAATAATTGTAGACATACAGAAAAATTCAAAAACAACTGAAATGTTAAGAACTCACATGATCCTAGCACCACTATGAAAATCAGGAAATTCACATTGGTTTAAGACTATTAACTCAATTACAGACAGTATTTGAATTCCACCCATTTCCTCCTAATGTCCTTTTTTCTGGCCCAGGATTCAATCCAGGGTCCCACATGGCACTCAATTGTCATGTCATCTTAAGGTCTCTCCCTCTAGCCTGTGATCCTTCCTTGATCTTTTCTTATTTTTGATGACCTTACACCTCTTGAAGAGTACTGACCTATGGTTGAATAGAATGGCTCTCATTTTGAGTTTGCTGGTGATAAAATTGATTAGATAGTGGTCATACATTTGGAGGAAGAATACCACAGAAGTGATGTACCTGCTCAGAGCGTAGTACCAAGGCCATATGATTTCCAAATGTCTTATGACTGGTGATGGTAACCTTGATCTTTAGGTCAAGGGGGTGGCTGCTGGATTTTTCCACTGTAAACTTACCCAGTATCTTGAGAGAGATTGTGTTTATATACTATTCATATTTTTTCCTTAAATTTTTACAACACTGATGTTAGCATATATTGCTGGATCCTTCCTGCAATGGCAGTTTCTATTTCTCTCATTTGTTCTACATTTTTAAACTCCTGTAAGGCAAAATTGTCCTTTTAAAACGACTCCATGTTTAAAAAAAACAAAAAAACAAAAAACGACTCCATGTTATGGATTTTGATGTCATTTTTTGAGTTTGGGGTCCTTCGGTTCTCTCTGGGAAAGGTTTCACCAGAGCTCCCCTTTCAGAGGCACACGGTGAGATTCTCCACAAGGCAGAGACTCAGTTATATTTAAAGAGTAAGTTTATTAGA
>NW_004567106.1:25774483-25776766 GCF_000260355.1 Condylura cristata
GATGACCTCTTGACGATAATTGACTCTTCATCCTTCTTTGCCACCGAGGTGACTTTGCTCCTGTTCCCTCTCAGCAGACAAGAAATAAGAAATGCATGTTCGCTGGTGGTGTCATGAACAGGTAAGGACACAGCTCTCCTGCAAGCAGCCGCATTGGCTTCAGTGAGAGTTTGATCCCCAGTCCAAGAGGTGATCCACATGGCGTGGCAGACCTCTCCTGACCGGCTGCTGCTCCCCTCAGCAGTGTACCTCATCGATCTGCCTGTTCTACTCCCCACTCTGTCTCTGGTGAATCCTCTCACTGCTCCTGCATCTCTGGCCTGTACCCCAGTTCTGTATGCATAAATAAATAAATCTTAGAAAAAAAAAAGAAATGCATGTTTGTGTGTATGTACATAAGTATTGTTCAGTTTAGTAGTATTAAATATATTCATACTTGTGTAAAACAACTCCAGAAATGTTTTGTCTTGCAAAACTGAAACTCTGTACTCATTAAGTAATCATTCTCTATTCCCCTCTCTATCTCCAGGCCCTGGAATACACCATTTTACTTTCTTTTTTTTTCTATGACTCTGAATACCCAGGATACCTCATGAATGTGAAAACATACTATGTTCTTGTGACTGACTTATTTAGTATGAAGTCCTCAAAATTCATTCATGTTACAAGCATGTGACAATATACTTTTCTTTTTTCAACTAATACTATTCCATCTAAGGGGCCAAACATTCCATTCAATATATGCCATTTTTAAAATCCACTCACCCAGTGGTGGGCATTGAATTGTTTCCTGATTTGAACATGCATATACAAATCTTGTAAAGATGCTGTTTACAATTATTTTAGGTAAACACTCAGAAGTGGAATTGCTGGTTCATACAGTATTTCTATTTTTAATTTGTTGAGACACTACCATACTGTTTCCAAGATGAAGTACTTGATCCTTGCATTTTCCATCTTACATATGCCTGTATGCCAGGGTCAACACACTGTGTCTTTCTCACATGCTGACAGATTCAGTTTGGCTGAAATCAGGGCTGAGTGAGGCAAGCAAAACACTCATCTCAGATGTGATCATTTTAAGGGACTGCCAAACTCAGTCATCATGATAAATAATATTTTAATGCAATATGTAAAAAAATCAAAATCAGGTCCTCCCTGGTGGTGCAAGGGGTTAAGTCTCAGCACTATGAAGTTAGCAGCCACTGCAGCATGAGTTTCATCCCCAGACAGGGAGGTGACCCACATGACACAGCAACTTCTTCTGTTTTACCCACTACTTCCTTCAGCAGTATATTTCAGTTGTTCTGTCTGTTTTGCTCCCCATTCTGTCTCTGGTGAATCCTCTCATCCCCCCAGGCCTTTGGCATACCCCCAGTTCTTGTGTACATAAATAAATAAAGCAAATCTTAAAAAAAAAAAATCAAAACCAGTACAAAAAACCTATTATGAACAAATGCCAAAATTGTAACTAAAGAAGCACCTTGCCCTTTTAGAGTTTCCAACAAAAGGGAAACTTAGCAACTGTGGTCCTATCTTTATGTAAAACTATATTAAATTATTATTTGTATTGAGGACTGAGTATTTTGGTATCCTCTTAAATCTTGCAAGCCAGACAACTACCTCACTTGGTTGAGCCTAGTCCTGGCCCTGGCTGGGAGACTCCTAGATTATTTAGAATTATGATACCAGACTTGTTTATGTGCTTGGAAAATGCTGAGGATAGTAAGCTGCCTTTTGTCTATTGCACCATCCTCACCTCTTTCGCTCTCCCCTTTTACCAAATGTTTTAGTTATGCTCACCCATTGGGAAGTATCTCTATCTTTGTTTTTTCATACACTATTTTGTTCATCTAGTGAGTCCTGGAATTAAACCATGTTATGCCCTTCCCCCACGTGTTAAATTTCTAGTCATTTATCTGATCCTTCCTTTGCATTCCCCATTAGATTTACTATTTACTCCCTTCATCCGCTTCATATATATATATTCTTAGTTTACAGTGCCAGATAGTCCATTGCTACTACTTATTTGTTGGTGTATTAAGAACAAAATGTTTTAAATTGGTTCCAGAATCCATTAGTGTGAGAACTGTCCTTGTGTCCTCTTTGAGGGCACAAGCCATTTTTTTTATAACAGTTTATTTTTACATCATTTTGTACATTTTTTTTTCCATCTCAATTGTAATCCCCGCATGTTTCCCATCACCAAGTCACCCGTGTGCCATCACCATAATCCCATGCATTTCCCTCCCCACCCCCCCACCCCCCGTTTTTGATCCCATT
>NW_004567106.1:25777116-25791422 GCF_000260355.1 Condylura cristata
TATTTTTCTTTCTCTTTCTGGCTTATCTCACTAAGCATGATCTTTTCCAGCTCCATCCAAGTTGCTGCAAAAGACATGTGTTTCTCTTTTTTGGTTGCAAAAGTCATTTTTACTGACATATGAAAGGTAAGGTAACTCCATAACGTTGGAGGATCTAGAAATAAAAACATTTTCTTTCCCAGTGCTCTGTGAGTTCCCGCAGAGCAGGGGCTTGTCTTTTCCATCCCCCTTATCTAGTAGGTATGTGGTCGGTGAGCTTTCAGTAACTTTTGAATAGAACTTGGACACAGTGTGCTATGATTAGCGCCAACTCCAACTAATCTCCCTGATTGTTGGTGGTAGATGTCAGTCAGTGGAACAAAAGAAATAACCACTATTATTAAGAGCCATTTAAGAGACAAATTCTTTAAAAAAAAAAAAAAGAAAAGAAAGAAATCCAAGAACTATGTGAGAAAATGACCAAATGTGAAAATAGTGATAGAAATATTATTAGTAGTGAGGTCTATGAACTCTGCAACAAGAAGCAGTTGTGGAAGTCAGATCAGAGGGGGTTAAAGAGAAGCCCATAGTTTAGGCAATCTCTGTACACATTCACCTTGTTCCCACACCCCTACTCCCACTCCACTCCCAGCTGAAGTTCAGTGGTATTTGGCAATCAGTTTGGCTGAGTACTTCTGCGGTTCCTCTCTGCCTCCAGCTGTGGCCACTTGGCTTCCAGGAGTCTTCCCAATTTCACTTGGTGAACCAAAAATCAATCACCCTTAGGTGAGGTGAAGCTGGGCTTTCCTTCAGATACACTCTAGAGGATGAGCTGAGGTTGTTTCAGGAAGCAGCAGAAACCCCCATGAGTTCAGTACAACCAAGGGAATCCTTCTCGAACACATTTATCTCTGTGTCCTCATCAGCCAGCCCTCCCTCTCACTACATTCTGCATGAATGTGAGCAACAAGAGTTGTCCCCAGCCGGGACACTTCTCTTCTTTCCTCATTCACAATAAACCATGTTATGTCTGTACATTACACAAGCTGAAACATACTTCACCTAGTTGACAAGATTTCACTTCATGTTTAAATATCCTCGGAAGGCAGACAGTGTGGCCATCTGAAGGGCGAAAAGGAGTATCTCCTCGAAAACCAAGGCCAAAGTTTTTTACAGCACATTCTTAGCAACCTCCATGTCTCAATTAATTTACACATATATACTCTGAATAAAAACATGGAAAAACAGTGTTGTCCACACTTGCTTTTTCTCAAAAATCAATTCCTGGATACTCTGATAAAGCAAATGTGAGTTTCTCACAGGAAAAATGCAATTTCTGAGATGTTGCTAAACTACAAATCGGTAACAACTAAATCCCAGATTAGAATCAAAGTGTGCTGGAGAAGCAGTGCTCTATCAACCAGAGACTTCTAAAGCAATTTGATTTACACTTCTAATGGTAAATAATGGACTTTCAGAGTTCGAAGGAAAGCATGAGGTCATTTAATGCTGCTCTTTTAAATATTTTGCAGGTGAGCTGCCAGAGCCTTCAAGAGCTCAAGCCCACAAAGTCATGCATACCTGCCTGCAGGAGAATGAGGCCTGAGGCCGCACTGGCCCCACCCACTGTGAAGTTTTGTTCTACCCCCACTGTTTATTCAAGGAACTTAGAGCCTCTCTTGCTTCAACTCCTGCTTTATTTATTTTTTTTTCTTTTCCCAAAACTTTACATATAGGTGACACAGAGGTTTTTAAGCAGACAATGCAATGGATTTTGAGAAATAAATACCTACGTGCTGTGGGATACACCTCCGTAATGACCACCTTGCTCAAGACAGGACAGCTCCACAACCCCAGAAAATTCTCTCATGACTCCAGGCAAGCTCATTTCCTACTGGACAAGAGGTCACAGCTCTCCTTGCTTTCTGTCACTAACATTCATTTTCCTGAAGAACTTCTGTCAGTGGATTCATACTGTAAGTGCCTGTTGAATCTGGCTTCCTTTCATGTAACAAACTGATTTTGAGATTCATCCATGTTGTTGCATCTGTGGGTAATACACTCCCTTTCTCCCCCACTTTGACTTATTCCTTTACATTGCTGAATATGGGTATATCACTTAACCTCTTAATGGACATATGGCTTGTTTCCAGTTTGGGTTATTATGAATACAATTCCTGTATAAACCTTTTGTGAACATGTTTCATTTCTCTTGGAGTAGGTGTAAGATAGGTATATATTTAATTTCATGAAATGCTGCCAAGTAATATTGCCAAATAATAATATGATCCTAATATTTTACATCCCACTGTTACAGGGCACCCCAATGTGAATTGGGTTGCCTATTTGTGGGTTCTCTCCTGCACGCTTAAGATTCAATCGTACTGTGGACACACACACAAAATTTCAATAATGGGTTTATTTACAAGGAGAAAGGTAAAGGAACAACCCAGGGAAAAAGGAGAGAGAAATACAAGTTAACTAGAATATCTTACCAGTTCTGCTGACTTGGTCTCCAATAGCACACTGAAAACTGATCGAGAGCCAAACGACCAGCCGCGAACCACCAGGCCATGAGACCCCCAGAGCCCACGTGTCCTTTTTTTTTTTTTTAAAGATTTATTTATTTGTGCATACAGAACTGGGGTACAGGCCAGAGGCTCAGGGGCGGCGAGAGGCTTCACCAGAGACAGAGCGGGAACAGAACAGGCAGATCGACGAAGTACACTGCTGAGGGGAGTAGCAGGCGGGTCAGGAGAGGTCTGCCACGCCATGTGGTCACCTCCGGGGCAGGCCGGAATCGAACTCATGCAGAAGTGGCTTTATATTCTCAGTGCTGTGCTTTAACCCGCTGTGCCACCAGGGAGGGCCCACGTGTCCTTTTTTTTTATCCCAACCTGGCTGCTCAGGTCCACCTTCATGTCCCAGCATGCTTCTCCTTGGTGTTGATGGGATTTGTACCGGTATCTAGAGTTGGGCAGACAGAGTCTATGAAACCCGTCTGTTACACTACCAGCAATCTCTGAGAGTTCTAGTTTCTCTACATCCTCACCAGCCCATATATGCTAGGTCTTTTAGATTTTCATTCTACCAACAGATATAGAATGCTCTCTCATTGTGGTTTTAATTTATATTTCCCCAATGAATTTGTGCATGTTTTTAGTACCAATGTACTATTTTATACATAGGATAATTTACAAATTCAACCAAGTGAATGAACAAAGTTGAATGCTGCTAGGGTTAGTCCCCTTAGAACTGAGTGCTTCCACAGGGAAAATGGAATATTATGGTTTTCTTGTCAAGACTTTCATGCAAGATTCAAACTGATGTTTTCTTGTCCTTCACCAAATGACTAAGGGCAATCAGATATATTCAAAAATATGCCATTAGTGACTCCTTATAAAGTAGTTTTTACAATTAAATATTTGATGATTTCAGTAAGGACATGAGTTATAAAAATTTAAGAAGGGCAACGATGGGATGTGGGGAAGGTGAGACCTTAGAAGTCTCAGAGAATCTGATTTCTATCCTGGCTCAGGTTCTACATTTCAGTTTTCTCACCTCCAGAATGGAGACAATGATGCCTACTCTGTTACAGATGCTCTAACAAATGATCACATTGTGGTGGTTTAAACAGATTTATTTTACAACTCTGGAGTCAGAAGCCTAAGGTGGGTCTCACTGGGCTACAATTCTGATAGCAGCAGTAGGGAATCCCTCTGTTGCTTTTACGTGTTTCAGCTGCTAGTGGCTGCCCAGATCCCTTGCTGGTGGACTCTTCTGTCTTCAAAGTAGCAAGGCTGGTCTAATCTCTCTCACATCACATCGCTCTGACTCTGCTTCCATTGTCCATCTCTTTCTTTAACTTTGACTCTTCACTTTCCACTTTCATTTATATGGGCCCTCTGATAACTCTGCACCTGCTTAGGTAACCCAGGAAATTTCCCCTTTTCAATGTTCTTCTTATTAAATTTATTTATTTATTTTATATCATTCTTCATTTTGTGCAGTTTTTTCCATCTTGGTTGTAACCCCACCACCAATTCACCCATGTGTCATCACCATAGTCCCATGCACTCTTCCCACCCCAGATTTGATCCTAGTCCCATTTCCAAAATGTCTCTGGTTTATAGTTCATTGTTTTTCATTTTTACTTTATTACAATTGCTTTTCTTTTTCCTGATCCCTTACACTCCTGCTATGAGTGAAACCATCTGGTTTTTTTCTTTTTCTTTCTGACTTATTTCACTAACCATGATCCCTTCCAGCTCCATCCATGTTGCTGCACAAGACATGTGTTTATATTTTTGATTGCTAAGTAATATTCCATCGTGTATATGTACCACATCTTCTTAATCCAGTCATCTGTTTTGGGGGCATTTGTGTTGATTCCACATCTTCCCCATTGTAATACAGAACAGCAATAAACATTGGGGTGCAGATGTCCTTTTGAACCAATGGTTTTGTGACCTTTGGGTAGATACCTAGGAGTGGGGTTGCAGGGTCATATGGAAGCTCCACTTTTAGTAGTTTGAGAAGCCTCCAAACAGCTTTCCATAGTGATTGGACCAGTTTGCATTCCCACCAGCAGGGTAAGAGAGTTACTTTTTCTTCACATCTTTGCCAACATTTGTTGCTCCTAGTTTTATGACAGCTAATCTTTGACAAAGGAGCAAAAAATATGCAATGGAGCAAAGAAAGTTTGTTCATCAAATGGTGTTGGGAAACCTAGGCTGCTACATGCAACAAAATGAAGCTAGATTACTACCTCGCACCATGCACAAAAAACAATTCAAAATGGATTGAAGAACTAGACTTAAGACCTGAAACCATAAAATATCTAGAAGAAAATATTGGAGAAACACTACATGACGTACACCTCAGTAACATCTTCAAAGATACAACACCCAAAGGAATGATAGTGAAGGAAAGCATAAATAGTTAGGACTACATCAAGTTAAAGAGCTTCTGTACAGCAAAAAAGATGTTAAACAAAACAAAGAGACATCCCACTGATTAGGAGAAATATTTGCACACAATACTAGTGGCAGAGGACTGATCACAAGGATATTCAAAGAGCTGATGAAACTCAACAAAAATAAGGTGAACAACCCCATCAAACAATGGCAGAAGAGCTAAAAAGACTACTCCAAAGAGAAAATGCAGACAGCCAACAGGCATATGAAAAAATGTTCAGGATCACTTGTAATAAGAGAAATGCAAATTAAAACCACAGTGAGATACCATCTCACACCAGTGAGAATGCCAAATATTAAAACAATTTCTCAATGTTTCAACTCACTCACATTTGCAAAGCCCCCTTTTAATATGCAAGATAGTGTATTCACAGGTTCTGGAGATTTGGGGGCCATTTCTAATAGTTTGAAAACCACAACCAGTTTTCAAAGTCTTTGGGAGGCTTACAAATAAAGACATACAAGCAAATCTGGCTCATGGAACCTGTTCAGTAAATGAAAGCTGATGTCAAATAGTTGTCAGCATTCAGCACAAAAGCCTGACACATGGCCCAAATCAACAGTTTTGGTTCCTCTCCCTTTTGCTCTTAGAGGGGTCTAGAGAACGTTGGTCTTTTGAAACCTACTTTGAGACACACAGACTCCTCTCATCTCAGACTGCCATCGTGAGACTTCTAAAGGAAAAATGAGCTACGTGACTCAGTTCCATACTGAGGATTACAAAACCCCACCCTCTGATTTTTCCTTACAAATGGCCATGAAGGAACATCAGCACAGGTTCTCTCCTATCCCTGATTAGGAAAGGCACAGGAAGTTCATCTTTCCTGCTGTTTGCAAGAAGACCCCACATTGTAACATTCTATTTGAAGACTCCTGTCAACCAAACCAAAAATTTCAAGCAAATGAACTCAACTGAGCTAGCACACCCCTTGGCTAATCCTTTAAAACTCCCCAACTTCCTGTCTCTGGTGGAACATATCTTGTAAACCTCCTGGACACAGATCATGATCCCTACTCTTGAATATACATTTTCTTGATTATTTTATAGCCTGATTCTTTTTTGGTCAACAGTCACTTGAATCTTATTCTCCTGCATGCTCTTCTCTGTTTGCCCTGCAGCAAGATGACCTTAGCTAGGGAGAGAAGTTCAGAAGCCAAGAATAGCGGTCTGGGGGGGGGGGGAGAAAAGGGCTTGGTCAAGAGGCCTCCGTGGTGTTGTAGGGGTTCAGTCTCAACGCTATCACCACTGCAGCACAAGTTCCCTCGATCAGGGAGCTGACCCACATATGTTGCAACAGACCTCTCCTGTCTTGCCTGCTGCTCCCTTCAGCAATCTATTTCAGTAGCTTCAAATGTTCTGTTCCCCACTCTATGTCTCTGGTGAATCCTCTCACCACTCATACCTCTGGTCTATACCCCAGTTCTTCTACACACACACACACACACACACACACACAAGCAAAACACTTTGGTGATCATAAAGAACACCTAAGAGTATCAGGGGCATCTGTGGCTTAATAAATGTTTTCACAGGTCACGGTCCTGGGAGTACAATTGGTCATGATAATAGCAATCAAGAGGGGCTTCTCTGGATTGAGTCCCAGTGTGCAGAATTGCAGGGTCCTTGCCCTTCACTCCACTCCCATAAAAAACCTTCTGACTCCATCAAGGTCCTGGGGCAACTCACAAGATATACCTGCTGCAGATTACCTTTCTAGACTGCTCCCCCACAGGACCCTACCAGTGTTCTTCCCCTCTTCTGCTGACATGCTGGAAGCCTGAACGGGGCCTGGGGCATGGGGCCAAAGGCTGAGCCAGGCCATGGTCAGACCCCAGCATACCTGGCCTGCTCCAGTCACTACGTCCCTCTGTTATTGCTCCAGGCCACTGCCCATCAGTTCAGGATCATCCTTTCTTCCAACAAGTCTAGAGGGCACCATTGTCACTGCATATGGGCATGTTTATCACAATGCTTAACAGATGGCAGGCTTGAGAAAGGGACACCTTTTCTAATTCACAAAAAGGTGCCTTAAGCGCTAGCAGCTGTGACCCTGTCTCAAAGGGGATTTGAGAACTTATTATCCCCATTTACCCACATTCATCACTCATGCAGCCCCTGTGCTCTGCGCTCATATCATCCCAGCGTAGTGGATCCAGGGAGCAAGTGTTACACTGATGAGTGCAGGGATCCCACATACACCCCTTCCTCTTCACCCTTCCACTTTCCTCACTGTCCTCCACTTTTATCTTCTCCCTGCCTTCTCTCCACCTTCCCAGTGACCGAAGGTGATTCCAGTCACATGTACCTGGGTCAGAGGTTCCTTTCATTTCCCAGGGAGCAGAGGTTTCACCTTCCCGGCCTCACCAACTCGGGGGGTGCTGCAAACAAGGAGGTGTCTGTAGGCACCTGGAAGAGCGACATTCAGAGGTGCACTCCGCAGCCTTGTGCATGCACAGAGTGAAATGAGAGAGTGGGAAAGCTCAGGCGGCCTGTTCTTCTAGAATGAGTCACTCTGAGCAGAGGGTGTAAAATATTAAACAGCACAGCCCAGAGTGCTCTGAGAATTTCAATGCCGGTCACTGCCTTATGAAGCAGGGCTGCCGTCTGTGTGGTGGGACAAGAACTCACGAATTCGGGGCTCCATCTACCAGGTAAGTGGAGATTGTCACCCTAGACAGAACAAGTTGCCAGTCGCCGAAACATCAAGTAGTGACTACATGGCTCTGTGGAGCGAGTGGAGAGAGACAGAGAGAGAAAACAGCGACAGAGAGAAGTGGGGGAACGTCTATGAAGAACCCAGTTTTGTGTGGGAAATGAACTGGTCAGTGACTACCAAAATAAAATTGTGCCAAAATTAATGTTGAATGTAATGATGAACTGGCCTGGAAGGGCAACTCAGCCGACTCCAGGGAAGAGATTCCTGCTGTGGGAAACGCTTCCAGATGGCTTCCTCTGTTCTTCAACAAGCCCATGAGCTGATGCAGGCACATGTGCACATGGTGTATACGTGCAGACACACGTGTGCACACAGGCACGCCCAGACAGGGGCGCCATGAGTCTGACGCGACATCTCTCTCTGAGAGTGTCCTAGACAAAGTTGTCAGGGACGTGTTTTAGAAAGAGACCCGTGTTCTGCATTTCTTTGCCTTTTCGGCCAGATGCTTTTCAAGTACTCCTCTCTGGAAAGATTAACCATTGTAACAGTGATGTAGAGTGAAATAGAAGTGTAATATTAGGCCCTAGTAATTTAATAATATCTGACTTTATGTACTTAAATTTTTTTTCCTGTACATTATTCCATGTGAAACTGACTAGATTAGGAGCCAGTGAAGAAAAACAAATAAAAGTGATGGCAAAGGATTGTGTCAATTCATCCTGGTAGTGTGCTAAAGGAAAATGGCCTTAGGTGATTTTAAAGGCCTTTGCCATAAATAACCCACCCACAAAATCTATTAATATCAGTCTTCCCTTCAAATTGGTGTTCTGTCTTTTAAGAGTGTTCCTGGGCTAAATTGAAAGGAGCAAAATGAAGGTTCAAATCAAATGTACTGAAAGGGCTTACAACCATCTTGCTAGACAGAAACAAAGAGCACAATATTCACATTTGATTGCACTGACTCCCTCGCAATCATTTTATGGCAAGTAGTATTAGTTTGGACTTTTGGTCACTTTGGTTTTTTTTGGTCTTAATTGGTATTGCCTAAAAACAACTAGTGGTTACATAACAAGAGGCAAGTTTTCTCCTCAAGGAATGTCTGTCACCTTCTTAGACATGAAATGGGCTCCTCTGGAGAATGGAATGAGAATGAGAGGAGAGGAAGTATTTATTTCTCTGCTGTGGATCCTGAGATGTGCAGGTCAGGACACAGAAGTGATCCTGGGGTCAGCAACCTCATACAGACCAGTCATTCTGGTCCTCAGGAGGTGTTTTGGAGGAAAATGACTCTACGTCTGTGTTTTTATACCCGAAAGTGATGTCATTAACATGTTATAGGGTTGGCCTGGAGTACTGAAAATGAGCCCTAGGATAGAGATTTCCTTTTCTGAGGCACCAGGAATTAGAGGAACTAGGGTGGCTCAGCCACTGTGAGCCCGACAACAGCAGTTGTAGGTCACTCTCCTCATTTACTTAGATGGCCAGAGATCCTATCAGATGCTGGGATCACTGGGATCTGCCTGGTCAACAGTGACTGACTGTGGATGGAAAGCAGGCATCAAATGCCTGGGTGGCCCATTGGTAAGGATCATGTTTGCCACAGGGGGAGATTTTGGAAGCATTTAGGATGACAGTTTAGATTGAGTATTAGGAGTTTGGAAATCATGCAAAAACTTATGAATTTCAAAGTAAGTAATTTTGAATTATTTGACATTGAATGTATGAGAAAGTCAATTAATTTTAATGATATCATAAGAACAAAATGTTAACATGCAATACATTTAGTTGCTATTTTGATAATGTTTTTGTAAGCTGCTGTCATAACCGAGGGTGTTGGTTGGCTCTTGGAAGTGTCAGTGTGTGAGTGGACTTAAGTACAGAAAACATTGCATGTGGTGTGTGGTGAGTACATCAAATGATTGACTGGCTGTAGAGACCTGGGCACAAGATTAGTCTCTACCCAAGTCATGCTCCAGAACACATAAGGCAGATCAATATATACTGGCAGAGTATAAATTCCAATTCCAGAGGCCTGCCCCTGGACAACAGCCCGCTGTTTCTTTGACACATTTCTTCTTGAAGTAAATATCTATCAACTATCCTTTATATCTCCATTATTAAGCTAGGTGCCCAGTGATATAGCACTCATACAAATCCTACCCTTGTGAGATGCATATTGGTAGCAGAAGAAAGCAAACAATAAATATGCTAAGAGGTGGTGCTATAAAGAGAAATGATGCAGGGAAGTGGGGCAGAAGACTCATCTTAACATGTTCAAAAGGATAGCTGAAGGCCAGGCCCGAAGGGGTAAGAGGATTCTGAGCAGAGGGAATGGCTATTGTCAGTCCTCACAATTGTCCAGGAAACTATGTGAGTGAAGTGAGTGGATGAGAGAATCTCAGAAGGTGAAGTAAGTCAGGTAACCAGGAGCCAGGTCAAGTAGGAGCTGGGGAGGCCACAGAAGACATTTGGCTTCATTTTCAGTGAAATGGAAGACACTGGAATGTTTAGAACTGATTTCCTTTCCTCTTTGGCATTTGAAAAATGGAACAAGTTTGCAGTGGGGGTGTCAGTGTCAGTGGTGAGACAGTGGTGACGGTTGCTCAGAAGAGTCAATAGTTGAGATGACGAGGACGATCAGTTTAAGATGCATTTTGAAGCTGGAGGGTCAGAGTTGTTTTCTGATTGAATTTGGTGATAGAATCTGGGAGAAAAGCATCTAGAATGACTCTACAGACATTTGGCCTGAGCAGCTGGGTAAACAGAGACACCATTTACTGAAGTGGTTAAGAGTTGAGGAGGGCCCTCCCTGGTGGCGCAGCGGGTTAAAGCACAGCACTGAGAATCTGAAGCCACTTCCGCATGAGTTCGATTCCCGCCTGCCGCCTTCCCCGGAGGAGACCACATGGCGAGCCAGACCTCTCCTGACCCGCCCGCTGCTCCCCTCAGCAGTGTACTTCGTCGATCTGCCTGTTCTGCTCCCCGCTCTGTCTCTGGTGAAGCCTCTCACCGCCCCTGAGCCTCTGGCCTGTACCCCAGTTCTGTATGAATAAATAAATAAATATTTAAAAAAAAAAAAAAAGAGTTGAGGAGAAGCAGGTTTTGAACGGAAGGTAAAAGCTAGGTCATTGATGTGTTAAGTCTGAGACATGAGTCAGATGGCCGGTGGAGATGTGAAACAGGCAACTGGCTATGAAGGTTGGATTGAGGGGAAAAGTCAAGAACGAGAGAGTAATTTTTGAGTGTAATGTATAAATGGTATCCTGGGAGTGGGTACGACTAGAAGGGGAAAAAAACACAACAAAGTGGTGATGCAAATGAATTCAAACAAATCCCAAAACAAATAATAAAGCTCCTCAAAGCTCTTTGGTTCCAGGATTTATGCTCTCCACCCCCAAACCGTCTCTGCTTCACTAACACCAGAAGTGTAAATTGGTAAGGATCTCAGATTTAGAGTAGTGGTAATAGGTAATAGCAGATTTTATTACCTACTACAGTAGGTAATAAATGCATCAGAGTCCAAGTTTCTCTTGAAAATAAACTAATTATATTATGATATTACCGACAGGATTTTACATTTAATTTTTGTTTACATTCTTCAATTCATCTGTTAAAGTAAATATCTTAAAACAGGCAAAGGACTGGATAGTTCAGGTTTCAATAGTGACACCTAGTGGCAGTGAGTAGCACTAGCAGAGAAGAATTGAACTGCTAAATTTTTTTTCTCTCCCCTCAAGTGGGAATATCTGAGATTGGTCTTTTGTATTAAGTAAATACCCCCAAAGATTTTTGCAGTTGTCTGAGGAGGGAGATCCTACAACAAGGAAAAAGGCCATTTTCCTCATAAGTAGGAGAGGGAACAAGAGTCATTGTTTGATTTCAATAACAAGGATAAGCTATTTATCTTCTGCTCTTAAATGAATTATCTTCAGAGGAGCCGCTTGGAAGGTCAGAAAGGACTCTTAACGGAGCCTCTCACCTTATGGTTATCAAAAGCAGTATAAGGTCAGTAGCAAGTGTTCACGTTCAGTGAATTTTGTTTGGTTTTTAATTTATAGTTTCTCTCAAGACTGCACAGGAGTATTTTAAAGGCAGCTTTAAATTTCAGCTTTTCTGCTAATAGCTTCCTGCTACAGAAGGGCCTCAAGAATCTATAATTTCCCAGTCAGGACAACTCATGCAACCATGTTAGAGCCATGGATACATCATATTCTCAGTCTTTATGTAAAAAGAATAAATTGTGCAAATAGATGAAAACATCCCAATGATAAAGGAAGAAATGAATACAGCTGAAAAAATGTTTCTACCCTGAAGTATTTACCATAATAATATCACAAAAGGTCACCACACATGGGGGGATATTGCAGGGATTAGAAGATAAATAAAATTCGTGGGTAGGACTTGAAAATCAACTTCCCAGATGGACTCCGAGGCAAATGGAACAAGAAGCCAAGTGTTGGTAGATTGGCAGTAGTTTGTTTTTCAAGTTCATATGAAAATAGTTCTTCCCATCCTGGTGTGTCTTTTCACATTCCCTTCACTTTTGGCTTTAATGGGTAGGGAAATTGTGTGCTTTGTTGGAAACCACATTGTCTAGGTTCTAGAGATCATCCCTCAGGGGGGTTATATGATTATGACTACAGGGAAGCCATTTTGTAACTCTGGAAATCATGTGTTACTGTAACAGTGTGAAATAATTTTGCATGGCTATAGACATGCAAATTCTGTTCTGCTTAGTAGAGCTTCAGTTGACTTTCTCCTTCAACAGTGAAGGGGCACATTTTTACCTCTATTTGAACATTTATTTCAATATTCCTGATCTATGAATATCTGTCTTTCAACTTCTTCCTTAAACTGGCTCAGACTCTTTACCATTGTCCTCATTAACCCATTTCTACTTTTCTATCTCTATTTAAATATGACTCTACCCTACTTTGAAAATGTTCCTGTCTTTTTGAAAGGTTCTTACCTACTATTCCTGTTTTATGATATCTTGGTATATTATATGCAGTTATGAAGTTGCCTTAAATTCTTTCTGAAATAAGTTGTAGTGGAAATGAATAAAAAGCAAACGCTTAATCAAAATGTCCAAGTGATCTCTAAGTTCTTTTTTTAATATTCTATGCATGTGTGAACAGGATATTCAGAAGTCAAACATTTTATCTAATAAATTCTTTTATTGTGACTATATATATAATCACACGTAACCAACTTAATCACCTTTAAAGACATAGGCTTTTTAAAAAGTGGGATTTAATATGGAAATTCCCTAGGAATATACAGTTAAGCTGGGGGAAAAAAATGTCTTAGCCATGTCCCGAGTTCAGAATGTAACTGACTGAGCATTAATTTGCCAAAAGGATTCTCCACCAGCTAGTCCATTATTACAATTTAGAATAAAGTCTATCAATAACATGTTGTCCGTCTGTGGGGAGCTTGAGTTACCGCCACTGTGCTATCTAATACCCATCACAAATTCTTCATTTAAATGCATTTGTGAAAAAGAGAATTCAGTAATGAAATTCCTTATAATTATCATGCTACCCTTGACTACATTTAAGCAGAAGAAAAACCATCACTGTCATCAACCTAACACCTTCACTTAGAGACCTGCTGACTTGGTAGCATTTGCCTCATGAAATTGAAAATAAGGAGGGAGAATAGTTTGAAATTGTTCAGGATTTTTAATCATCCATGTAGTTCAAGACAGAAATAAGACTGAGTGGTTCAATATAAGAACTTAGAGAGGTTGCCTCCTTTTTCATTCAAGACCAATGAAAGAAAACTTTCTTTTCTTTCATTTGAAATTTAAATAATCCACTGAAGGTAAACACAAGACTGCTTTGGCTGGCGGCCAACCCAAGGGCTCCACTACCTTGGACACTGTCCACCCCAGGGGGCGTGGTATCCAGAGAACTGCCCCTAGAGTGTCCAGATTTACACTCTAAGATTCTGCCTTCCTTTGTTCACTTGCAAAGCCAATGCCACGTAGTTCTGGTCTTCTCACAGCAGTGGATCTTTCATGTGTTGATTTTTTCTACCATGTAGGGTAGGTTCAACTTTTCTCAAAAATAGAACCAAGATGTAATGGTTCAATACAGGTTGATGATAAATGGTGATGAATGCAGAGTGATGGTGTTCTTCTTGTGGTGACTCATGGACCTGTTCTTCCATCTGCTACTCCATCACTTGGTCCTGGTGAACAACCAAGCACTCTAAACATATCTTCCTTCCTTCCTCCTCTCTCCTTCCTTCCTTTCTCCTTCCTGCCTACTTTGATTATGTATCTTGCTAGCAAACGATACTTCCCAAAATAGTTAGCCTAGAGGTGATAATGATATGATGTATAATAATATAGAAAATCTTTATGATAATTATGGGTATTTTTATGAAAATGTTCTTTTCCAATCAAAATAGAAAAATTAAAATAGACCCTCCCTGGTGGTGCAGAGGCTTAAAGCGCAGCACTGTGACGCTGGCCAGGGCTGCTTCAGTGCAAGTTTGATCCCCACCTGGAGGTGATCCATGTGGCCTGGCAGACCTCTCTTATCTCACCTGCTGCTCCCCTCAGCAGTGTACTTCATAGATCTGCCTGTTCTGCTCCTCACTCTGTTTCTGGTAAATCTTCTCACTGCTCCTGCACCTCTGGCCCCAGTTCTGTATGCATAAATAAAGAAGTCTTTAAAAAAAAAAA
>NW_004567106.1:25791877-25804862 GCF_000260355.1 Condylura cristata
TTACTCCCTAGTGTATCTTCCCCTATTAGAGACTGCCAGTTCCAATCCACACTGGCTAGAAGAGGACAGCCCTGATCTATCGATAATGTACTTTTCCAATCATGGACAAAATTGGTTCCTTGGTTCCTGATAAACCTGGTGAGATCTCGCTGGAAGAAACACAGAATGCACAACTGGGTCAGACATAAAAATATAAAGTTAGGCACGGGATTATGGTGATGGCACACGGGTGACATGGTGATGGGAAACCTGCGGGGATTACAATTGCGATGGGAAAAAAAATGTACAAAATGATGTAAAAATAAACTATTATATTATAAAAAAATCAAAAAAAGACAAAGAAGTAACAACAAAGTGCACTAAATAGAACACTTTATAACATCTTTCAGCTTAATCCTTCAAAAGTCCTCATTTTCCTTGTGTTATGTGGAATGCTACACAACTACTGTGCACATACTCTATATTTCACACTCTGCTTGATGCTATGATGGATGCAGAAGTATAGGTAGGGTCCTTGACCAAGGTGAGTTCAACAAGGAAACCTGTTAGCTTACAATTTGGTTTCTCTAGGTTTGATTAATGAGAGACAGCTTTCATGTGAAACAAAGTGTCAACATTTCAGAACCCCCATTTTACCCACTTACTCCCTAGTGTATCTTCCCCTATTAGAGACTGCCAGTTCCAATCCACACTGGCTAGAAGAGGACAGCCCTGATCTATCGATAATGTACTTTTCCAATCATGGACAAAATTGGTTCCTTGGTTCCTGATAAACCTGGTGAGATCTCGCTGGAAGAAACACAGAATGCACAACTGGGTCAGACATAAAAATATAAAGTTAGGCACGGGATTATGGTGATGGCACACGGGTGACATGGTGATGGGAAACCTGCGGGGATTACAATTGCGATGGGAAAAAAAATGTACAAAATGATGTAAAAATAAACTGTTATAAAATAAAAAACATACATATATAAAGTTAGGAAATAGTCCACAAAACCATTATAAGTTTGGGGATCTCCTAACCTACTGTCAGGCTCAGTAATTCAATAGAAAGACCCAGAGAACTTTCTGAATGCCCTGTGATGATGGACTGGTTTATTGTAGAAAGAATACAGGTTAAAAATCAACCAAGGGGGGCCCTCCCTGGTGGCGCAGCGGGTTAAAGCACTGCACTGAGAAGCTAAAGCCACTTCCGCATGAGTTCGATTCCCGCCTGCCCCAGAGGAGACCACATGGCGTGGCAGACCTCTCCTGACCCGCCCGCTGCTCCCCTCAGCAGTGTACTTGTCCATCTGCCTGTTCTGCTCCCCACTCTGCCTCTGGTGAAGCCTCTCACCACCCCTGCACCTCTAGCCTGTACCCCAGTTCTGTATGTACAAATAAATAAATCTTTAAAACAAAAATCAACAAAGGCAAGAGAAGCAGGGCAAACAGTCTAGAAAATGTGTCCTCTCTCAGTGGAGTCATGCTCAGCACATGCATGGTCAGCACAAATTTTACCAAAAATATTTCCGGTGGACATGTCCCAACACATTTTTGGCAATAATGTATAACAATATGTACATAGGGTTGGCAACCAGGGAAGCTCACCTCAACCTTGGTGTCCAGAATTTTTGTCAGGACTTTACTAGTTGATCACTTAGACAAAGTTCACCACTCAGAATGCTGACCTTTAGAGAATGCTGTCTCTAGCCCTGAAGAGCCAGAACATACAGATACTGCATGGCCAAAAGCCCCATCACAAATCACAATGTTAGAGGGGCTAGAGGCCCCCAGGGAAACAAAGTCACACTTAGAAGATGGAATATTCCAAGGGCCTAAAAGTGAGGCTAGGGATTGAGAGGAACAAGACAGTTCCATGAGGAAATCTTGGAATTTTGGGACAATTAGAGAAGCAAAAGAAAAACAGAAGTCAAGGTCACAAAGCTTCAAGAAGAGTAGAAAAATTAGATTTGAGGAAGCAGTTGTAGGAGCTGCTATTTTTAAGGTGACTTTGAGCTCCCTCTGCGAAATCTTTCACAATATTTTGTACAACATATGACGCTCTGTGAAAACAAAACATTTTGCAGAAAGCTGGATCAAAGATTTGCAGCTCACAGAGGAGATTTGTATGGCTATTTTACAAAATGAAATTTATAAACCAAAATTTCGCTCAGTTAAAAAACTATCAATGAATGAAAATCCCACTTGTCAAAAGCCAACTGTGAAAAACATGTTTGCTGTTGCTATTATTTTTATCATAATCTTTCCTTAGACGTGAGTGCAATCATGGCAAATAAAATGAAGCAGAAAGCATCAAACTGCCCTATGACCCTGGGACTGTTTTATGATCTGTCAAAATTCGAGATGCTTTCCCTCCTAGGATAGACCTTTCATCATTGTCATTTTATTTATAAAAAGAGGCTTGAGGTGTCAGGAAAACCCTGAGATAGAGGACAGACAAAAGAATGCTATCACCTCTTTCTTCCTGACAAATGCAGGGACAAACATTATTCCGACATCATCTGTATCGCCCCTGCCTCTGCTTCAAGGAGCAAGTGTAAATCATGAGATATTCCAAAGACCCAGGATAGGGTGTAGGGGAGCGGGTCATGGGGCTTGGGGCTGTCCAGACTACCAAGTCTCTGCCAGGTGAGCAAGCAGGTTCCCTACATGGAAGGTGTTCTGACTGCCTTTAGTGTTTCCTATGAGCTTGAAGAGGCCTCCAGTGCAACTCTTGGACACAATAATGGGTGAGATAATTTTTCGATAGTAAAAACATTTTTTAAAATTGTGGTATTTAAGCAATTACTTTTTTAACATAAAAATTGCAAGCATTTCAAGTATCTTCAGTACAACAAATTTTAGTCTGTGTGCTAAGAAAGTAAATGCAGATGCTGACAATGCTTCCCTTGAGAAACTGCATGATGATCTAGACATATCATTTAAACATTTGTATCAATACACTTAATTATATTTGTGTACATTAACATGAATATTTTATTTGCATTATAAATATATAAATAATTATGGTAATACATGCTCTGTTAATAATATATAAATATCATAACCAGGTTTAATAGTTGGCCAGCTGATAAAAAAATTCAGTCGAAGCAGTGAAAATTTCATTACAATAAAAATATACATATCTTCAATATTGTATTTAATGTGTAATGGATAAATGCACATTTACTTGGCCAATCTTTTGATTTAGAGAGAAGACTTCTTGACTGTAATCTGTTGACTTGTGCACTACCATCTTCCTTCCATAAATCTCTACTAGCATGCATTCTTAGTGATTTCTAGTTTGTTCCTGCAAATAGGAGCCAAGAGGTAAAAATATCATTAAAACAACTAGAACACAAAAATTTTACAAAATTTTCCTGCCTATGCCAATATTTTAGAGTCAATTTTACCCTTTCTTATTATATTTTTTAATGGTTCAGTTTTATCACTGTAGGTTATTAGTAATTTTAAAAATGCAAAAGTTTGTGCACTAAGATTTTCTATAGATTATCACCCATATTAGTAAAAGAAAATTAATGTAGCCTAAGAAAAAGTAGCATTTGCCTATTCAAGGTAATATTGGCTATTAGGAATTTTTACAACTATATGTAATGTATAGAACATGCTTATAAAATAGGTGAAAATAGGATATAAAAGTATGGGGTGTGATTAAAATTATTTCTAAATGACATTGTAAATTGAAAAATTATAGAAGAGGATTCAACTAGATGTTAATAGCTGTTCTGTTTGCTGGAAATTTAAATGATTTTCTACCCTTCTATTTTTATTTTCCTATTTCCTTGGTGACAAAAATAAATGTTATTTATAAAAATAACCATCTTTGTTTAGCATTTTAGTTTTACAATCCTTTTTCGTAAATTTTATATCATATTGAGAGATGCATAATAAATAAGGCAGGAAATATTAGTCTCAATTTATGAGCAGGAAGTTGAGACTCAATGAATTTTTCAATATTACATTTGTTCTAGGTTACATGAATCCAAGTGTCTGCATAACTAATGCATAAAAAGTAAATAATGTTTAAAATGCTCATGAAACTTCAAATTAAAACTCTGTCCATGAACTCATTAAAATGAAATCTATGGCCATGGAGTCATTTGGATTGAAATGGAGCAATCTTATTAGAGCTCACTAATTTAAATGTACGACTTTATGAACAGTCATCTTTTAACAAATGACTCAATAGCACAAGGCCTTCGTGTCTTATCTGGCTCATTTCCACAGCTTTATATGGCGAGTATAATGATGTCCGTTTTGTAGAAAAGAAAGCCAAGATTCAGACAGGTTAAGCAGGTAGCCGAGGTTGTAGAGCTATTAAGCAGATGCTGGGTATTGGTGGAAGATCTTTGACTCCGGCCTTAGAGATGATTCTGTTACACAGCAACTGCCTGGTGGAGCAGTGTACTTCTTCAAAGTATTAGCATGTGGTTTTCCACTCTTTTTTTTTTTTTTTAAAGATTTATATATTTTATTTATACAGAACTGGGGTACAGGCCAGAGATGCGGAGGGTGAGAGGCTTCACCAGAGACAGAGTTGGGAGCAGAACAGGCAGATCCATGAAGTACACTGCTGAGGGGAGCAGCGGGCGGCTCAGGAGAGGTCTGCCACGCCATGTGGTCTCCTCCGGGGCAGGCGGGCATCGAACTCATGCGGAAGTGGCTTTAGCTTCTTAGTGGTGTGCTCTAACCCGCTGCGCCACCAGGGAGGGCCCGGTTTTCCACTCTTCAGGCTGTTGTTCTTTATTGGACTTGGACGTAGCACCTATGTTTTTTATTGGACTTAGCACCTACAGTGACTCTGGCATTGGGGTAATTTAGAGCAAGAAGAAAGTGACCAGCATTTCCTCCTGATCCTGTGATTTGGGGCCTGAGAACTTGAATTAATGGCTCCAAGAAACACTTCAACATTTTCGTGCTTCTAGGTCCTTCAGAGAATCTATTATCATCTCGTGGTTACTTCTTCATGGAGAATCTCCCTTTCAGAGTACACCACGACTTAAAAACATTTAATATGCTTTAATAGTAAAATAATAATTATTAGGTAATAATTAATTATAAAAAGTAACAGATGAGTTGTAATGGATAGTTGTAATGGAGAGTTTAATTATAAAGGATAATATTTACTCAGCATAAGTAAAACAGCCCAAATTTATAAACCTTTCTCCAAATTTTCTCTATTTTTCCTGTCTGAGGTAACTGAAAGATCAGCGCATGGAGAAGAAACATAGTGGGACAGCATTAGGCAAGAGGAGTTTATTTGTGCTCTTGTGCCAGGTTCAGGGTCTCAGAAAAGGGAGTCCAAGAAGTCGAGCCCCAGAGCAGGGTAGGGGGGTTTATACTCTTTGGCAATAGAGTGAAGAATTTTTTTTGAGAAGTAGTTTCAGGAGTTGTTAGTGCTGTTACTGCTATTACTTTTAATTTTTTTAACTTATTTATTTATACATACAGAATGTATAAATGGGGTACAGGCCAGAGGTACAGGGGAGGTGAAGGGATTCATCAGAGAGAGTGGGGAGCAGAACAGGCAGGTTGACAAGGTACAATGCTGAGGGGAGCAGCTGGCGGATCAGGAGAGATCTGCCCCGCCATGTGGGTCACCTCTGGGGTGGGGATCGAACTCATGCTGAAGTGGTTTTATCTCCTTAGTGCTGTGCTTTAACCCACTGCGCCACCAGGGAGGGCCCTACTACTGATTCTTATCAAGGATCTTCAGCCATTAATCCCACCCAGTTCCAGGTGCCTACTGGTATAGATACTGAAGCCTTAGTTCACAGACCCTGAGGCCTAACAGTAACCAAAGCAAATACTTAATGCCTAAGTTTATATAAATATACACAAATATGTGTAGGCTATTTTGTAGATTACTGTCATATGTATTTTGCCTTAATAATATATGTCCAAGTCAATGGGTATATTTGTTAAGGTGTAAGTTTGGTTGCTATACAAAGAGGAAAAAAAGACATTATATCAAAATACAGAAATTTTAAAAAGTTAGTGATTTATGTATCTGTGAGGATTAATTTTATGTGTTAATTTGACTGTGCTGAGATGCCTAGATTGGTAGCAAAATATTATTTCTGGGTGTGTCAGTGAAGGTGTTTATGGAGTAGATTAGCACTTGAATTGGTGAACTGAATAAAGCAGATGGTACTCCTCAAATTGGGAGGACATCTTCCAGTTCATTGAGTGCCCAAGTAGAACAAAAAGGTGGGGAGATATTGAACTCTTTCTCAACTTGAGGTAAGACACCCATCTCCTCCTGTCTGGACCTGAGTGCTTCTGCTTCTCAAGCTTTGGATTCAGACTGAATGACATCACTCACTTGCTAGTTCTCCAGCTTGCATATGGTCGGACCTCTCAACCTCCATAACCACAGGAGCCATTTCCTATAGTTGCCCTCCCGTTGGTTCTGTCTCTGATAAACACAGACCAACACAGTATCTCGCATGTAAAATTGGGGTGGTGATCCAGGACTGGTATGGTAATTTGACTGTGTTGGGGATCAAGCTGCTTTTAATCTTGTTGTTGAGCCAGTCTTAACAGTGCATGCTCTGTGTAATGTGCTCCATTTCAATCATTTGAAGTAAAGACAGATGAAGGTAAGCACACACTTCTTCACTTACAACTACCAGAGGAAGTAGATATTAATAATATAGTTCTTAGAAAGGAACGGAGCTCAATGACTTGTGAAGTTCACAGATCTTCCTGTCTCTTTTGATAAAGTCTTTGGCAAAGGTGTTAAGGTGAGTGTTGTATTTGTGTTTGCTAAAGGACAGCTAGCAAGCTTCATTCTCTGAATCAGGCTAGAACAAGTTCAATTGAGACCTTTTCAAAGTAACATGAAGAATCGAGATTGTTCCATTACTGGAGAAAGAAATGAAATGTTGTACTGTAAACCTAAATTAGACTATACAGTCTAACTCTAGAGATCTCATGTAGAAAATTGCAATGATAAGACGAGACCCCAAAGCTAATGAGTGCTATGGGTACAAAACTTTTTGTTTTCATGGGGTGGTATAGACACGCACCCAAGTGTGCCATCAGCAGCCTAACTAGATATGACTTGGTGTTTAGGGGCTCTCCTTAGCCACCAAGCCACAGATTTGAACAGATTTCACTCATCACTGTTACTAACATCCATCATCCCAGGAGTGCTTTATTTTCTGGCAAGAGATTCCAAACATTTCCAATAGCTAATATATATATATATGTATGTATGTATATATATGTATATATTTATATATGCATATATATTTACATACATATAGATATATAGATATAGATTATAGATATATATGTATATGTCTAATTCAAACTTTGCCCACCAAACCTTGACTAACTACAATACCAGCCTTTATCTCCATAATGTATGGGTACCGATGCACTTAGCAGTGTGTCCCTCCTCACCCCCAAGCTCTTGGAATGTGAAAAATGTGCCTATTAAGTATCATAATCCTTTTTACTCTGAGTGCCTTTTTCCTCTGGAGACCTGCCAGTGCTCTCCACTAATGGCCTATTTTTAAGGGTCCCCTTGAGACTGGAGATGGCACAGAAGCCTTAAATCTAATGCATCTGAGTCCATTCCCATTTTAAACACTCCTAATATGCCCAGTAAGAGGCTCTGAGTGGTGGTCTCCCCTTACGCTGGCTTCTCTGTGTAACTTAGGGAAGTCCTGATTTACAAGATGCCTCCCTAATATGCTGTGACATATCTGACCTTGAGCTGATGTTTAACATCCCAGAGTAAGCCATGAGACTTTGACCCACCTGTGAGTCTTTCCTGGACACATATGTGGTTTTTCAGATGCAAAAAGAGAAAAATAAGGTCAAAGAATGAAAAATCTTGAAATTGTAAGAGAAGAATCATAGACATTTTTCTCTTTAAATGTCATTTTGATTTTAAGAATGCATTGATCTTACTTCTTAGTCCCCACAAAGAAAATTTTCTTTCCTTTCTTAATTCCATTCCTGCAGTTCCTTCCAGTCATTAGTTAATGTCAGAGGTCTAAGGTCATGTATGTGTACAAGTTCCACAAAGCTTGAATTTTCCCAAAGTGAATACCATGGCAGCTGGCAAGACATCAGGGCGTGAGTCTAGGTAATGATTCCTGAAGTTATATGTGATAAAATATCCACCTGGAAAAGGAAACAAATGAAGTCAGAGGTAAAAATCCCATTGAGTTGCACACACTGGTAGAGATCCTAGGATTCACCCAGCGAGCAGTTCTGGACTGTTAAGCTGTTGTAGTAATTTCTTTTTCTCCTTGGTTGTGAATGTCTAATTCTTGAGAGGCCACACAGAAATACTTATAAGAGGGGGCCCTCTCTGGTGGTATAAGGGGTTAAGGTACAGCACTGCAAGCTAGCCACAGGCACTTCAGTGGGAGTTCCATCTCCAACCCTGGAAGTGACCCACATGGCACAACAACCCATCCTGTGTCTCCTTCTGCTCCCCTCAGCAGTGTAACTCGATCTGCACCTCTGGCCTGTACCCCAGTTCTGTATGAGTAAATAAATAAATTTTTAAAAATACTTATAAGAGGGCCCTCCCTGGTGGTGCAGCGTGTTAAAGCATAGCACTGAGAAGGTAAGGCCACTTCCGCATGAGTTTGATTCCCGCCTGCCCTGGAGGAGATCCACATGGCGTGGCAGACCTCTCCTGACCCGCCCGCTGCTCCCCTCAGCAGTGCACTTCGTTGATCTGTCTGTTCTACTCCCCACTCTGTCTCTGGTGAATCCTCTCACCCTCTGCATCTCTGGCCTGTACCCCAATTCTGTATGTATAAATAAATAAATCTTTAAAAAAATACTTATAAGAGAAGGGAAAGGATAAAAGGACAAAGAATCATAGAAAATTTGCTTTCCACATAGAGACCTTTTCTGTCTTCACAACATGAGAAAGAGAGAACCCATCAAAAACCCATTTATAGTGTAGTGAAACCAGGAGCTTTGGGGGAATGTTTATCCTAAACAAAGGCAAAAGTGCAAAGCATGATAAAGTTTGAAAAAAGTTAAGCTCAAGGATTTTTAAAAGTTAGAAGACAGTGTATCATATGTTGTGAACTCATATACTGAACTCATACAGCCCTTTGTAAGATAATTTTTAAAACAAATGCAGAAGGACAAATTTCTTTAAAGAGAAGTTACACATTTTTGATAGGAATGCGCTCTGAAAATTCACCAGAGTCACACATGACACTTGTCTGTATCAAGCATGTTAATGCCTGATCAGTGACAGAAATCAGAGGTCAGTTAATTCAGTGCTGTCACCCAACCAGCCACCTCAGTCTTGAGAATTTTTCTCAGGGGGATTAAATTCTTACTGCCAATAGATGTAGCTGTCACAGTGAAATTCGTATTGTCTGTGTTCAGCACCAAAGACAGAGAAGGTCCCATAGAGTTTCAGAAGAGTGGAGTCTGGAGCTCAGCACCAAAGGAAGCCAGGACCTGGGTGCCCACAGAAACCTCATCTGCATCATCAGGGGTGTCTTCCTTCTTTGGCTCCAGCCCATTCAGTGATGCAATTTGGTTTTCACTTTTGCAGTAAAATCCAATTGACCACAAGGTACTCATTCTGCACTTACAGTCCAAATGCAGATAAATCAGTCCATTTACCTGCTCTAAAATGATGATCTAAGATTGTGCTAATAGAACATGTAAGAAAGTGAAACACATATGATACGTGGAAGGTTCAAGGACTTCCTGGCATTCAGGAGCTGGGAAATAGGTCATGCTGTACTTAATAATCTGTCATTATATTATGTGTATTATGTGATATGTGATATAATATATATACAATATTTTATAATAATATAACCAGGTTTATAACTGCATCTTATATAACTTTTTTTGGCGATTGCTTTGGCAGCACATATACAAAATTATTTTTACCAGCATTATATTAATAGGGAGAGATACAGCTTGGTGGGAAAGATACAGCCTGTAGTAAAGCATAACTGTGTCTTACATCAGGAACCGCTAGTCAGCACCTCTGGGATCTCAGGAACTGAACACTTGACGCTTCTAACTCCTTTGGCCATAAATATGATAACAATCAGCCATGAAGAATGAAAGCTATTCAAATTTCTAGTAGAATAGCTGGTTTGGGGAACACACTTCGAGAACTAGAAAGCCAGTTACTCCCATCTTATATTTTTAGGTTTCTTAAACAGGATATAAACATCCTACTCATAGTGATGTACCTTGCTTATTTTTTTTATGTCTGCCAGCATCTAAAAATGCTTGGCAAAATCTCCCACCTTGAGTTATCAACATTTTTCAAATTTTCTTATGGGTGGAATTTTTTTGTCATTACAAATTTTAACTGGTATAGAAATACAATTGATTGATGTGGGCTTTTTATACGCGTCTGAAAACGCTGACTTTTTCATTTCCTTCCTTTTGTTGTTTATTGACTCAAGTGTACAAGTAATAGTGTAACAACTACATTAAGCAAAACCAAGTACAATCAGAAAACATTTTTTTCCCTGCCTGTTCAACAGTGCTCTGTAGGATGAGTTCCGCCCCAGCCCCTGGACCGAGTTTGTGGCAGCTCCCATGATTCCTTTGGTCCAGCTCAGATAGGAGCGATGTATAAGTCCTTAACAATTGTTCTCCCTGGGCCCCTCATCATTAGAAACCACAGATCCCCAAGTGCCAAGTGCCAGTACAGGCTCCTGGAGGCACCCTGCCTGGCTAAGTGTTAAAAGTTTGGGAATTTTTGCATCTTGGAACTAGAAAGGCTCAGGCTCGCGGCTGGTGTGCACGGAGCTTAAACTGAGGCTGTTTACCATGGGACACGAGGTATGCAAAGTACACACTTTGATTTATGTTGGTGATTGTTCCCGTCAGACTGGTGTGAACACTTTTAGGGTCGGCCTCACTCTTAAAAATGCACTGGCTGGCCCTCCCTAGCGGCGCAACAGGTTAAAGCACAGCCCTGTGAAACTAGCCACAGGCCACTTCATGGGTTCAATCCCTGCCAGGGATGTGACCCACATGGCGTAGCAGACCTTTCCTGGCTCACCCAATGCTCCCCTCAGCAGTGTAAGCCATCACTCAGCCTGTTCTGCTCCCCACTTTATCTCTGGTGAATCCTCTCACCGCCCCTGCACCTCTGGCCTGTACCCCAGTTCTGTATGCATAAACAAACAAACAAAAATAAATCAAAAAAAAAAAAAAATCCACTGGTTATGTATAGTGCCGAGTCCTGATTAGACTGTCATCTCATATTATAGCCAGAGTGCTCAATTTTACTTACCACTAACTTGAGGAAAATTGAGATCGGCTTCTCCCTCTTCTGGCCTGTGGCTGCTGCTCCTCCTTCCTAGTCACCAAATGCCTGGTGACTCCACCGTTGACAAGATTCAGGTCCAGGAAGGAACTGATTGGAACCACAAAAGATGAAACTGCAAAGGCGCAGATGGATTCTGGCACTGGTGTCTTTGATGGTGGCAAGATATACAATGCTGTCTGTAAAAATTAGATAGCTACAACCTACACTTCTAAAACGATAATCAGTTGGAGAGCTTGCGACCTAAAGCTGAGGTTTTGAGGCTGCAAGTGGCAGGCAGTACGTATGCTGATATCGCCACCAACTGGTCACAGAAAGTAATGCAGCACCTAGAGGAACGGCGATTTTCTAGGGTTCCAACTGAGATTTAGAAAAGGTAATGGGGATTGCATGCATACTACTTTTTATAATAGTCTGCTAAAAACAGATGAAAGGGAGAGTTGCTAAAATGTTCGTATGAGTGTTTAAAATAACTTTCAAGTATCAAACCACATTACCAAAAAATACAAAGAAAATAACCAAAAGAAAGAACACAATCCTTCTACCCTAATATTAGAATGTTGGTGTATTTTCTTCTAGCATTTTTCCTGTAATAACAAAAACATTTACAGTTAACAAAGATCATGCATGCCAAATATTTCCCTACCCACTTTTAAAATGTTCTCTCAATGAATGAATGGCCAAAATGTGGTTCTATACACACAGTGGAATGTTAAACAGCCATATAAAGGAAGGAAATTTGGATACATATTAAAATACAAATGAAACCTGAAACATTCTGCTGAGTTAAAAAAATCGGACACAAAGAGATACATTGAATGAGTCAGCTTATGAAGTACCTAGAAGAGGCAAATTCATAAGGACAGAAAGTAGAATAGAGATTGCCAGGTACTGATAGAAACTAGCTATTGTTAAAGAAGAAGCAGCTATTGTTAAATTAGTATGAAGTTCCTGTTTGGAAGATGAAAGGTTTTGAAACAGGTGATAAGAGCACAGATGCTGGGAATGTACTTACTACACTGGGTAGTGATAAAATTTTTGTTATAAATGTTTAACTACAAAAACATTTTCATTCAGAACTCCTAAGAATCCTGTAAGACGGGCTACAACCAATACATGGATTTGCACCAAGGTGATCTGATTACGGAACCCAGGTTTTTTGCCCATATTTTTAAAAGATACAACAAATACACATCACCTGGTTTCAACAATTACCTGCCTTGATTAATTCATGCCTTGACCATCCTTTTTAGACCAGGACAAATGCTTTCTGGAAAGGGTCAAATAGCAAATATTATAAATTTTTCCGGCTACAGTAACTCAAGTTGTCATAGTAACGAGAGAGCAGCCTCAGACAACAATGAGCTTGCTGGTCTTAATTTCATTTTGGACACAAGCATTTAAACACATCTTATGTATTTCAGTCACATCAATTCAATGCAATCTATGACTGCACTATCTTACATGTCAAAGAGGAGCTAAGATTGAAGATAGAATTTAGGTTCCAAACAGATAACCTTAAAGGAGAGAGATACCTGAGTGAACCAATGTACTTATAATGATCCTTAAATGTAGAAGGGGCAGGCAAAAGAGATGATCAGAATCATTCTTTGTGAGGACTTCACCACTGCTGCTTTGAATATGGAGGAAGGTGGTCCTGTGTCAAAGAATGCAAGCAGCTAC
>NW_004567106.1:25805357-26081837 GCF_000260355.1 Condylura cristata
ATCTCCTCTGGGGCAGGTGGGGATCAAACTCATGCAGAATTGGCTTAAGCTTCTTAGTGCAGTGCTTTAACCCGCTGCGCCACCAGGGAGGGCCCACATCTTGATTTTTACTGAATGCTGTGGTTATTGTACTTCTAGCCTATAGAAACACATTTTATGTTGTTTCAAACCACTAAATTGTGGTAATTTGTTACAGTAGCAACAGGAAACTAATATTATCCTTATTGATTTCATATTGATTCATCTTGTCTTGTGGTTAGTATTATCCCTTTCAAATTTACTTCCAAGTCCTTGAGAGTCTTTGCTTGGTATGACAAGATGTTCCTCTTACCACTGGTAAACTCTTAGAATTTGACTTCTATCTCAATTTCTTTTTTCTCTTGAATGTTACTAGTGATTTTTTTTTAAGATTTATTTATTTATGCATACAGAACTGGGGTGCAGGCCAGATGTGCAGGGATGGTGAGAGGATTCACCAGAGACAGAGTGAGAAGCAGCACAGGCAGATCGATGAAGTACACTGCTGAGGGAGCAGCAGGAGGGTCAGGAGAGGTCTGCCCTGCCATGTGGGTCACCTCTGGGGCTGGGGATCAAACTCACACTGAGGTGGCTGTGGCTTGCTTGCAGTGCTGTACTCTAACCCGTTGCACCACAGAGGGCCCCTGTTACTAGTGACTTTTGATTGAAAAAGTTCTTACTGTTTTTTGTCTTATCTACAGCGCCTGACACCACTCCTTTCATTTTCAAAAGACATCCATCCTCCCTGATGACATCACCCTAGGCCCCTTTCCCATTGCCCTGTTCAGGTCTACTTCCCGACCTCCTAAGGCTGGCCTTAGTCTTTATTTCTTCTTTTCCCACACTTCCTCATTCATCCTGTCTATACAATAATCCCTACATATCAGTAGTTCCTACACCTGCCTCTCTCTCCTTCATCTTGACCAAGGTCACCACAGGATCTATCTCCAGCTACTTATTGTTAGTTGACACCTGTCCCTCAAGTTCATGGCAAAACCTCCACTTCCTCTGCTGCCAACTCTTCTCTAGTTCTCTCTAACATCCATATTTAAACTCTGGATGCTGGGTGCCCTCTCCAGCTGGAGTTGGGAGCAGGGAGCTTCATAGTGCTGTGCTTTAACCAACCCATTATGCCAATAGGGAAGGCCCAAGAAATAAAGATTTTCAAAGTGTTTTGCCCTTGAGTGCTCCGTTTATGGACACAGAACCTCCCCCACCCCCACCCCCACCCCCGTGGAGCCAAGTAACCCTGAGAAGATGCTTTGTGAACCGGTAACTAGACCCTAATTGTGTGGTCTCCGCTCAGAGGGCATGGGAGTCTCCTATGGAATAACAACACTGAATATTTGCTACAATTCCCTCTTCACTAAAAAGCTGACATGGTTCCTGACAATATTCCTTCAGCCTTTCTTTCTATGCACGCATGGCTGATTAACCTTGCAATTTACTTAGAAGATTTCATAACTTCAAACTGGAGACAGGCAAACTTTACTGGCACATAAATGACAGAATTAACTGAGATAGGTGTCTGCTGACTAGAGGAAGCTCTAGTTAAGAGAGAGTTATGTGTCTCTGTTTAGTACTCGGGATAACCTTTAAGAAATGTCACTTGAAAAATAACTACTTGTACATGTGCGTTGATGCTAATGTGGGCGCTTGTGGCCTGGGCGTTCTGTGGAGCTTAGCGCCCTCTAGTGTTCACTGCTAGTCAGGTCCAGCGTTCACTAGGATCTGACAAGGCTATTACCGACTGAGCTAACTGACTACTCAGTTATTTTATGATAAATGTCTGAATTTGGCTACCAGTTTTGGTTTTTGAAAGGATCTGTCACTCTGGGACTCATATTTACACCCATGTCTAGGAAAATCAGAGAAGAGCATAAAATTCTTTAGATCCCTTTTCCCTTTCATCTTACTCTCTAACACTTTCACCTTTTATTCATACCAAAGATTCCATATCATTTTGAGCCTCTATAACTTATTATTATATCTAAATTTATATTTGTGTGTGTAATTTTTTATGTTCTCAAGAAATATTTTCATATACATACAACATGCTGTTTAGATGTATAGGTGGAACCAAAGAGAACTTAACCCATTCATCAGGTAATAGAGGTAGCAGGGGACACACTGGTGGAGGAAGTGGGACCTGGGAGGAAGTTTCACCTTTCTGAGACCCTCTAAACGATGCCCTGTGTTTTGAGGAGTCTGGAAAATGACTTACCCGCGGTGATGGTATAATCATGGACTTTGAAAGCTGTGGAATTTAAACTTCCAGCCCTTTCTTACCAGTTGTGGAAACTTGGGCAAGTTATTTAATCTTCTTGAACTAGAATGTATAAAACAATAATGATACCTACCTCCCAGGGCTGTTAAGAGAACTAAATAAGATAATGTATTCAACGTATTAATAGATGCAAAATACATATATTTTAAAATTCATGTTAAATTGAAACATAAGGCAAATATACTAAAACACCAATTTGGAACTATGTGAAATTGCTTTGATTTTAAAGTAAAATCAATTTTTATTTTTGTTAAAATTATTTAAATAGTTTCTTTTCCTTTAACTTAGACACATGTATTCATGCTTCTCCCAAAGAGGCTGTCCATGGCTGCTAGGCTCTTGGGCCTGGCGAACACAGTTTTGGAACAAACTGAGAAAAGGGGAAGGAAAGGAGGCGCTGTTGGGGAAAAGCCAGTAAGGATTTTAAAATATGATTTCTCCACCAGTTAGTTCAGTGAGTGAAAGAGGTCTTGCTCCCCTGGCCTGGCCCACTGGACTGCCAGCCTGTAAAGCCAAAACACCATTTGAAAATCCTGGAGCTGGCCCTTATGGCCACGAAGTGCTGTGACTTTTTACAATTAGCCAGGCCCCAGAAACTTGAATGTTACTATGTCTGTAGCTACCAACACACCTTCACTCATGACTGAAAGGTTTAGCACAGTTAAAGAGGTAGAGATTCAGGCAAAGTTTCTGACAAGCAGGAGCTTTATTGCGCTGCAGGTGAGGTTCACTGACCCCTGGGGGTCAGAGAATCACACCTGCTGGGAAACACGGGTAAGCCTTTATAGGGCATCAAGTTGTTTTTCAGAAACGCATTCATCAATGATGCTTATCAGTTCCCAGAATGCAGGCAGTTCCCAGAATCTAGGATGCTCAAGGCTGTGAGGCTCCCGGTATGCGCACAGTAACAGCCCCAAATTCAGGTTCCTGCCCCTGCCTTGCCCCGGCTGCCTGGACCTTACAGTAACATGCAGTTCTCCTTCAACCCAATTCAAAGAGCAGTAGACGTCAGCATCAGGTAGAGTAACACATGAGCCCAATGAGGCCAACAGGGAAGATGGCCAGGGTGCAGTGAGAGCAGTGGCGGCATCCTGTCTGCTCCAAAAGCTTCCCCTTCCTGGAGTGAGGTGTCACCTCAGGATCTCCAGGGCAACATTTTGAGCCTCTATGCTTTTAGGGGCCACACTGGCAGAGGGGCTTAGGGACAGTGCTCTGACTCAGTCATGGCAGAGAACAGTAGGAGTAGCACCAACTGGGGTCTCCGAGGCCAGCTAGACTCAGAAGTTACTTTAAAAGGGATAAATCCTATGCAACCAGTGAAAGCAAAAAGCAGCGAGAAATGAAGAAGCAGTCCCATTAAAAGACCAAGGGGGAGGGGTGTTGGACCCTCCGTGGGCTCTCCCTGGTGACGCAGTGGATTAAAGCACAGCACAAAGAAGCTTAAGCCAATTCTGCATGAGTTTGATCCCCGCCTGCCCCAGAGGAGATCCACATGGCATGGCAGACCTCTCCTGACCCGCCCGCTGCTCCCCTCAGCAGTGTACCTCATAAGTCTGCCTGTTCTGCTCCCCACTCTGTCTCTGGTGAATCCTCTCCGCATCTCTGGTCTGTACCCCAGTTCTGTATGAATGAATAAATAAATCTTACAAAAAAAACAAAAAAAAAAGACCGAAGGGGGAAACCACTTTTTCTATTAAGACTTAAAGACTTATAGGGAAATGTTTTAGGGCTCTCCTTCCCTTCCAACCCCATCAAGTGCACACCAGAGATGCAAGGGGGGTAAGGTCTGAGTCAGGGGAGTAGGTGGCAGTAGGTCCAGGTGTTTCTTTGTTCTCTCTAGTGGAACTTTTCGAGTAAGGTTTCTGCCCTGCCACTTCCTGCTCTACACCCCCTGAAGAAGCCTAGGACTTCTCCCTGGAGGGGCAGAAACAGTCCCCGGAGTGGCCTGTACTTCCCAGATAGCTGAGGGAGGAGTTTGCTTTATGGCATTAGAATGGCCACGGGCTCTTCCTGGCATGTGCTGAGGTCCACATCTGTGCACAGGGTGGAGAAAACAAGGACAAGGACAAAGGCTAAGTTTGTGAGTGTGCTGCCCTCAGGCCTGCAGATGCCATCAAGCTCCTGGGCTCTTGGATCCTGCACCCATGGAAAATAAAGGGGGCTCTGACTTTCCAATAAAAACCTTGAGGAGGTATTGAGGACGACCCAGAGGAGAGGTTACTGCCAGAAGTGCTCACCCTGGAGGCCAGAGTATTCTGATCAAAGGTGGATTTATTCTACCTTTGCCCTCAGGTGTGCTGGCCACACTCAAGTCATGGGTGTGCTCTGGCTGAGTGTTCCCCTGGTGGTGTGATCCAAGCCTCCCTGAAGAGGCATTGTATTACCACTGGCCCCATTCTGTCCTGCTTCGAAACTGTAAGCTCCAGAGGTGAAGCTGGGCGGCCATTTTCAGTCCAAAGGCCCTGCTGGCACCTGGGTTGCCAAAGCCCCAAAGGGGGAGGTAACAGCTTTGTGCTACCACACAGAGAGCTTCTGGTCCCACTGCAGGTGCTCTGGGATAGAGCTCTAAAGCCAGAGGTGATGGCTGCACCAAAGGAGAAAATCGCTGTGACAGAGAGCTGGCAGAGGTGCTGAGGGCACAGGCTGAAGGGAGTAGGGCTCATTACACAGAGAGGCTGTAGAGGGCTCACACTGGACTAGCAACTGGTGCTGGGCTGAGTTTCCAAATGTGAAAGAGCTACCAAAGCTCAGGGCTGGGGCTGGGATGGCCGCTCCCTGGTGCTGTCCATCAGTGGCCCCAAATGAGAACTGGGAGGTGAGTCGTGGGTATGATGGAGGTTGGGGGGAGTTTAATGCTTGAGCCAAAGGGAATGTGGAGTGCTGAGGTGATATTGCTACTGAACACCAAGCTGACATGGTGATGGTGGCAGAGGTTGTCCAGGTGCTGCCAATGCCACTAAAGATGCTGCTGTCAGCTGTCTGAATGGCACGAGGAAGGGACTGGCCCAAGTGGTGACTGTTGTTGAAGGAGGCATGGCAGGAGGCTGGCCAAATTGGATTAGGGAGCCCAGGGCTGGAGTGTCAGAGCAAAAACTGGGAAGTAGAGGTAGCGCTGGGCATACTGCTCATGGTGCTGGTCACTGTGCTCACAGCAGAGCAGAATCTGATGGTGATGGTCATGGTCCACTGCTTGTATGACTCTGGCTGGCCACTCAAGAGAGGGGCACTCATGCTAGTAGCCAGAGTAGTTGTTTGATTGAAGGAGAAGGAAGCTAATAAGGTCTTGTTCTTTCAGCCACTTCAACGTTCCCACTCTATCCTAAGAGGTTTCTTTCTTTTATTCTACAAACAACGTAGGGAAGGTCCACTTCAATCAACTTAGGGTTTACAGGGAGGAAATAGTTTGGGGCCTGAAAAGACCCTGTGAATGTCAGGTCTGATAAGGACTTGACCCAAAGAGTTTGAAATAAATATTTATTTATCTGAAGGGAGAGTCAGGCGAATTTTATGGCAATGTTTGATTGAACCCTCTGGTGTGTCCTGGATACTTGCTTGGGTCTTAACTGCTAAGGTATAGCAGTCTTGTTCTTCTATTTGTAGCTGCCATTGCCATCTTGAGATTCTAGAGGAATCGGTGAATCTGTCCCTCTCTTCAGTTTCATGCCTTTGACTAAAAAAATCAATTCATTTCTGAGTTAAATGTCTTTCCCAGTGGAGTATACAGCTATATAACATTTTAGTTTTAGGTAATCATTTAACAATATGTTCTTTGCTCTCAGAATCAATTAGGACATTTTTTTTTAAGATTTATTTATTTATGTATACAGAATTGGGGTGCAGGCCAGAGGTGCAGGGGCAGTGAGAGAATTCACCAGAGACAGAGTGGGGAGCAGAACAGGCTAACTGACGAAGTACGCTGCTGAGGGGAGCAGTGGGCGGGTTAGGGAGAGGTCTGCCACGCCATGTGGGTCACCTCCGGGGTGGGGATCAAACTCATGCTGAAGTGGCTTTAGCTTCTTAGTGCTGTGCTTTAACCTGCTGTGCCACCAGGGAGGGCCCAGGATATGTTTTTAAAAACAGGCCATATCAGATGTCTCCAGCAGTTGCAGAGACTGAAGGAGGCAATGATGATGGTAACAGTGGCGGTATTGAGGTGTGGTGAGGTGGGGGCTGCAGGCCATAGTGCTGGCCAGTGGGACACAGGCCTGGCTGGTTGTGGGGGCTGCCTGGTCTGCTGAGGACTGAACTTTGAGCTCCGAACCCTGCTCTTCTCCTCTGGTTAGAATGTGCAGTAAACAAACACCGCCACGTTGCCCCAGTTGGAGTCCCCGGTAACCCTCCTCCGAAGACTCTCTCTGCTCTACAGCCACTCATGTGCCGTTAGCATAGCCTGCTCCCACACTGGGCGCCTGGCTGCCAGCACCCTTGGTCCATGGCGTTTACCCTCTCATCAGACTCATCTTCTACCCTCTGAGGTCTTCCATCTGGGATGGTGGAACTTTATTAAATGAGTTTGTAAAAACACCTGGAAGACTATGTCCAATTCATCAAACCGATGTTCATTACTGGAATTACTTCCCACATTGTGCTGAATGGTTATCAGAGGACTGTGCTATCTGCTGAGATTTCAGAATAGTGTGCAGCCCTGTGACAGAACTGCACCTCCTGACTTTTCTCCACTACCAGAGCAGATCCACTTAACACTGTCTTCACTATCAAGTAGCACCCCTGTCACAGACAAAGGAGACTATGCTGAGTGCTCTCAAAGAAGACCAAATATTTGCTGATAGCCAGTAAAATGAATGAAGATGCTGTGATAGCAGTGGGAGATGTCCATGGGGGTCATTTAAGTTCCTGGTTCTTTTGTGCTTAATCCTGAGTCTCTGGAGAGAGGTGTCAATTCTGAGCTCAGAAGGTCACTTGAGTAAAAGATCCTGCATCTCTCCTATGAGTTCCTTGACCAATGCACACACAAGTGGTACCCCTGGTTCAACCACAAAGCCACTACCAGCTCTCACAGCTCTATTCCATACTTCTATTATCTAACCAATCTCTTTGGTAGAAGCATTGACTAGAAGATATTCAAAGGAGATCATTCTGGGGCAAAAAGGTAGTTCTAGCGATGAGAACGACATAAAGGTAAACTTGGCTTGAGAACTACGGCACCCCAGACATACTCAGAACGAGCCCAGGGAGTCTCCTCAGAGAGGACCACCTTGATAGCTGCGTGCGCCATGGCTCCACTTCTTCATATATACCCTTTGTTCTCAGATTTGTGCATTCCACCTGTCATTACGGGTTAGCTGTTAAGGGTGATGAACTGTTCTGAGTCATACACACTTTCACCAAGGAGCTATGGATGGTAATAATGACTACTAGGCAGTGTTGAGGTCAAACCGTCTATAACATCAGACACTTAGAATGAGGGGCCAGGGATAGAGAATTGTATTAGAAAGAAGGTGGTTTTGGAGTCAGAGAGATCTGAGTTTGAATCTTGGTTCTACCACTTAATAATGAGCAATTTAAACATTGCTCAGCTTTACTTCCTGATAAAATGAAGCTAGTAATTACTGCCACTCCACCCCAACATATACACATGCACAGGGCTTTTGTGTTAAATGAGACCAAACATAGAAAACACCTGATTGCCATGTAATTGGATCATAAAAAAAAATCAGAGCTATAAAATAGCTGCCATTATTGCTTTCAGTAAGGATTTTGACCCAGCTTGCCAAAATAGTCACAAATAGACTCATTTAAAATTCAAAGAACTGAATGCAACTCACAAGAGCATTATCAAAGCTTTTATTTAGGGAATAAATTGAAAAGTGGGATGTAATATGTCTGTGAATATCAAAATGAGCCTTTTTCTTGACAGACTTGGAACCAACACAGCACTTGCTCTATAGAGTTGTCAACAAGCAGGGAGGAGTTAAAGTGCTACAGAGGAAGATCGTGGGACTTGGAAAGGCAATTCTACTTTTCAGAAAATCAAAGACAGTTCAAGTATGATTAACTGTAATCTTGGATGCAGAATGAAGTTTGTTTGGGGCTTGGGACATAAACACGCCTGAGATGCTATTAGATTGTGGGGAGAGAAAGAATGCTATCCTTCTGTCATTAAAGCAGGGCTTAATAATAAGCAATTTAAACATTACTCAGCTTTATTTCCTGATAAAGTGAATCTATGAGGCAAGATCTTTACGGGGGAGGTCATTTGTAAGCGAACCTGCAGGTCCAGGATAGAAGGGTACAGTCCTCGAGGTCTGATATCCACTTTTCTCATGTGTGGAGCTACAGTGAAATAGCTTGCAGCTACTGCTTGAAGATAATGGAAAAGCAATCTGAACTTGACAAGATAAAATCTTAGAAAGAGTGGCAGAAAGAAGTGAGCTCACACTGTGTGACTGCATTTTGCTTCAAAGCCATTACCCATCTAGGTATGGAGCAAAGGCTAAAGAATCCAGGGAATAGACACAAAGGGAAAGACCTCAACTTCCTTTCTGTAATGGCAAAACAAAACCTAGAGATGTGAAGGGTGTCTTAGTGAGGAAGAGAGAGAATATGTACCCAACACTATTTTTACAGCTCAGAACAGAGCTGGATTTGTACTAGCCTTGCAACACTGAGGGGATAAGATTAGAGTTCAAGGTTCACCTTAGGACAAGTCCAGTCAACTCTCCAGGCTCTTAAACGTGTTTTTAAGAGCACAGTTGAACCAGACTGGAGAAAGGCTTTCCAAAGTTTCAATCCAGCCTCATCAGTTTGGCCTCAAAATAGGTTAGTCAGCTTCCATTCTCTCTACCTAGCAAACAACAGGGTGAACTTTCTCCAGAAGTTATCAACCCAGGCTATTATATTCATATTCTGTGTCAGAATTCAATTAAATATTCCTGCCCATCCAGTTAAGTTAGCCAATGTGGGCCCTCCCTGGTGGCGCAGCGGGTAAACGCAGCACTAAGAAGCTAAAGCCACTTCAACATGAGTTCGATCCCCGCCCCAGAGGTGACCCACATGGTGCAGCAGACCTCTTCTGACCTCCCAGCTGCTCTCCTCAGCAGTGTACTTAGTCAGTCAGCCTGTTCTGCTCCCCACTCTGTCTCTGGTGAATCCTCTCACTGTCCCTACACCTCTGGCCTGTACCCATCTCTGTATGTATAAATAAATAAATCTTAAAAAAATAAAAAGTTAGCCAATGTTTCAGTGTTTGCTGAATGCCAGACAATGTGCTAAATACTTTTGTTTAATCCTTATAATGGTCCTAAGTGCTAATATAATTACTATCTGCAGATGAAGAAACTAAGCACCAAAAGATTAGTGTCCCTGATTCTATCAAGCAGTGTCAGCAGGGGGCTCAGACCCATAGGTCATCTTTACACATTTACAAGTTTTTGTCTTACTTGAAAATATCATATGCTCCAATTCATGTCAGGTGACATGGAAATCTACAGATTTTTTTTACCCAAATCACAAAGATCTGTCTTTTCTTGGTCCCAATGTATTGCCTGATATAAGTAGGGAAAGCTACAATTTCGTTATATTTCCAGTTAATTAGAAAAGCTGTATTTTCCAGAATTTAGTCTATTCTATTGGAGCATGGCTCTTAGTGTGAAGTTCCCACACTGAATGAGAACAGTCTAAATCTATGTTAGGAAGGCAGATCACAAGGGGGATGGGAATGGGTGGTAGAGTGCTCATGCTGCATCTTTCTAATGAACATTCTGGACCATATCTGAATTAAGAACATTGCTGAAGGTGGGGAATGAGTGACAAGAACATTCCTTGTAGTCAGGAAGTAGAGAATTCGTATCTGAAATGGGAGGCAAGGTCATCTGCTGAGAATGGGAGTTTGAAGAGCATGATGAACTTCTAAATTAAACAAGAACTGGGAGGACATGGATAGTTCAGTTGAATATAGGTATCTTTATTATACATCGTTCCCTTGAACTCCTTCTATTTTGCTGTTAATGTCAACATCTTACCATACGATTAAATAGTGTTTCATTGTGTGGATGTATCACACTGATATAATCCTCTACCAGTGTACACATAGGTTATTTCCAAGCACTAGCTATTGTAAAAAAATGCTGCCATGAACATGGTAGAATATACTTTTTTTGAGTGGATCTTTTATTTTGTATAGAATGGAATTGCTGGGTCATATGGTATTTCCATGTTTAGTTTTAGGGTAAAATCCTGATTGTTTCCCAAAATGGCTGTTGTCTCATTGGGGTTTTGACCCACATCCTCCTATTATAAGCAATGAATGTTTTCCCAGGTATCTGCTGGTCTTCGGTATATCTCTTTGTGAATTGCCTGTAGATCTGATCTGCTGTGCATTTAGTGTGTTTTTTTGCTAAATTGTAACTTTTTTTGTTTGTTTTAGATATTATTCCCCTATTGGTTGTGTAATGTATACCTTTTCTCTTGTTTAGCAGAGTATCTTTTACATCTATTCTCCTCTGCTACGTAAAAGTTAAATTTGAGGTTATTTCAATTGCGTATTTTTGTCCCAGTTCTCTTGCTATAGGAGCTGAGCTTCTTTATCATTATGAAACATACTTCCAATGTTTTCTCCTAAGATTTCTAATTTTAGAGGTGTAGTAGTTCAGGAGAAATGACAAGGCTAAAATTGGAACCATGTGAAAAGCTGAGGAGCAAAAATCAAGTGAAAAAATGTTGAGAACAGGTGGCATTATGAAGGGTGGGTAATGCACTCACTTACATGCAGCTATTAATGGTATAATTAGAAAAAACAAACGAGAGTTGAGACAAGCATGTAAGCTAGAAGCTGAGGTTCCTGGTGAATGTGACAAAGATGCAGAAGTACAGACAACAGCAAAGGGCCCATGAAGCTATCAGGCATCTCAGAGGCCTGTGTGACTATTGGTCTGGGCTATGCCAAGAGGACAAGGCCTCTGTAGTGGAAGAATGAGCAGGCCCCACTTGTGAGGGCTGAAGAGGCCAGAAGTCTAGTCTCTAGTAAGGGAAGAACTGTGCAGTTCTTAAGACGCTAGTTTATAAGGAGTTAGGAGAACCATGGAAAAGCAGTTAGGACATGTGGTACTGCCAAGGTAATGCACCTCCTCTGGGCCTGTTAGATTTTATGATGCCTATGACTTTTGAGTATGAAACTAACTTCTAACAATGGTGTCAAATGTCTTAAAGATAATGGGTCGATTGAAATGACAAAAGACCTGACAAATAGGTTACTGCTAACTTTGGAAGTAATTTTTCACCAACTTTGAAGAAATCTGATGTGGATATTAAAATGAAGAAAAAAACTTTCACAGGTGTCACTCAATGAATAATCAACAGCAACCCCATGAAGTAATTTCTCCAAAATGGCAAAAACAAGTTTGTACAAACTCTAAACCAGAGCTCAAGAAATGTCTCCTGTAAGGTTTTTTAGTCAATACTTTAAACTTTGTGGACATTTCAGCCTTGCTATTATAGCACAACAGCCCAAGACATACCATAAGTGAATGCATGTGGCTGTGTCCCAATAAAGCTTTATTTATGGAACCAGGTGTCTAACCACGTTGGGCCCATGGACTCGTTTCTGACCTCTACTCCAATTTTTTTCTGATACTAAACACTACATCCCCACTCCTAAGACCACAGGTTAATAAAATTAAGTAGTTCAATGTTCCTTTTTTGAAGTACACTGTTCAAGCTATGGACTCATACTTAGTGATCCCCATGTGGAAGTCACTTTTTTAATGAATAGAGGAAGAAAAAGCAAGCAGGAAATTTCATGTTGGTTTCTGTCCTTAAAGAAGAGAAAGGACAAAATTGCCTTTGACTGGGACATTCACTTCAAATTTTTAAATTTACCACTTTTCCTTTTATATGATAGATTCCTTTGATATGATATAGGTTCTCTGTTTTAATAATCTTAAAGTTAACTCCATGCAATGGACAGGAAAAATGGTTTTCCATCCACAAAACATTTGTTGTATGTATAATATACCAAGCATATTCTAGTTCTAGGCTTCAATGATTTGTCTCTGCCTTCAGGTAGCTGTAATCTGATGTGGGAGATAAATCAAAAGGTAATTAACAGCTTGTGAAAAGGTCCAAAAGAGAAAGGATACTGTGAGGCGGCGGCAAAGATTTCAGAAATAGGAACCCATGACCTGGGTGTTTAAGGCTGGGTAGTCACTTTTTTCTCGACTGTATTACTAGAGATGGAATTTTTTGCACTGTAGACAGTATTTCTTGGCAGGTATTAGGAATGCCAATAGAGGGATGGAAAAGGCAGGCTATGGCCCCTCTTCCTCACTGAGGACTGCGAACACTTTCTTACTGCGGCCACTTTAGGTTCACATCTCTGAAGAACAAGTTCCCAGGCTGGTGGGCTGATTATGATGTGGGAGGGAGCAGCACCCAGAAGGGTTATGGGCTGTGTTCCACCCCGGACCACTTTGCTCTTGTACACAAATTATCTCAACCCAGCAGCTCAAGAGAGGGCCATTAGGGGACAGAATCAAAGGTACCTGCCTCAAACTCAAGGATCTGCCTTATGCCTGTTTCCCTCCTTCAAATGATTACTGGGGTAGGACCATTCCGATCCTTAGAAGCTCAGCCTGATTAAAAGTAGTTCCCAGCCCTCCCTGGTGGCGCAGCTGGTTAGAGCACAGCACTGAGAGTCTAGGGCCACTTCCGCATGAGTTCGATTTCCACCTGCCCCGGAGGTGACCACATGGTGTGGCAGACCTCTCCTGCCCCGCCCGCTGCTCCCCTCAGCAGTGTACTTCGTCAATCTGCCTGTTCTGTTCCCCACTCTGTCTCTGGTGAAGCCTCTCACTGCCTCTGAGCCTCTGGCCTGTACCCCAGTTCTGTATGCACAAATAAATAAATCTTTAAAAAAAAAAAATAGTCCCCATGGTTCGTTGGGCCTCGTTCAGGCTAATTTCCCCTCATAGTTGTATACTGGCACAGGTGGTCTTTGCCAGTATAAGACTAGCAAAGGTCTTTGCCAGTTCCAACATGAGGCTTTCCTAACCTGACTAAAATATCCCACCATACCAAAATTCTAGCCAATTAGTCAACCAGTTCCATCTCTAGCCAAGTTATTTCTAAAAACTGTCAAGGATGTATTATCTTCTACATATGTCCTCTTACTGTTGTGTATTTCTGTGTACAAAAAGCCATATTATTTGTTGGTGTCGCACAAAAACACAACCAGTGAAGTTCATCCTCAGAACCTGGACAGGTCACTTACTTACCCTTTGAGAAATAAGCCAATAAACATAGCAAATCTTTCTCAGCAAGTCAAGAAACATCAAGATAACCTGGAATCCAACTATTTAACAAGCAAGCAGAAATCTAGTAGTTTGTGTTATGTTAATTATGTGTACAGGGTAACGGTCAAAAGTGCAGACAAAGCAGCAGCTTAGGGTAGCCAGCACTACCTACAGGAGTTCCTCAGGGGGCAAAACCTTCTGGTCACTGTACAGGAATATTCACCTGCTGTTAAGCATCAACTTTGCCTACATGAACTATGCTACTCATTCTATGCTGAGTATCATTCTTGGCTTTCAAGTAGTCTTAGACAATGAAGGAGAGTTAACAGACCATCACCGTAAGAAAATTAGTTTTGGTTTAGTCTCATTAGAGCTAGACTGCTATCACACAACCTGAGTTGATAACTGGGGTTATACCAGCCTCTGGTAAGGCTTCTATCACAGCCTTCTCAATTTGTAATCTTCAGTGATTAAAGTGAGACTGAACATCTATAGAGAGACTGGAGAAAAATGTGGGGAAAAGGCAAGCTACATTTCTACTACCACAATACCACCTATGCAAAATAAATTGCCAACTTATGAATGGAAGAGGTGAAGTTATCGAAATGAGCATATCAGGTTTAGAAACATGAACTAGAATATGTATTCTCAAGGGCACTATTAAGTACTTGTTAGAATCCTAGATTAAGAAGGGAACATTGTTACAGATCCTGGTTCTATATCTGTGCTGTCCAAATAACAACCACTAGGCTACACAAACTGAAAGTAAAATAAAACTAAAAATTCAGCTGAGTCATATGAGGCCTATGTCAAGGGTTCAGAATCCAACTGTTTAGTGGCTAGCATCATACTGGACAGAACAGTCTAGAATACATCCATCATCACAGAAAATTGTTACTGGGCAATGCTGCTCAAGAAAACTTTGAGTGTAGGCAGCGCTCGGAAGAAACACTCCTTAAATATACTTGACCCTCGCTTTTGATACAGTATGTCACCTACCACAAAGCACTAAAAATGAAGATATGTGGGTGACAGTGCTTGTTTTACCTAGTTTCTTTATTTCTGAAAACATATATCCCTTACAACTAGTTTTGTCCCCTTTTGAATTATAGGGACAACTTATATTTGATTATCTATATAATATAGGCATTAGATGATGTGGCAGGACAAAAAAAAAAAAATCAACTCCCTGGACTCCATGTCTTTCCATATAGGTCCAGAATTATTGCTTATAAGCTAATTGCTGCATATTTGAATTATTAACTTGGGAATTTATCTCTGAAGGGTTTCCATACGAATTTTTAACTCTCCACCACTACCTCTCAGACTAGAACTTAATATCTCAATTATAACAGGCATTTTTTTTTGTTTCCCCAAATTTTTTCTACAAGTTTCCAGACTGATTTTTTTGTTCTCATCTATCTCTAATGATTGAAAATAAGATTTACAAGTTACTACTGGCTTTGCCAAGCCTATCTAATCACCCTACTACCTTTGAGGACCTTCCCAATCTCACTGTCCTGAGAGATGCCCTCACTAGATTTATACCAACCTAGATTTATACCCTTCAGTGAGAATTTTTTCATCATTCTTTGTGGCTTAATTCATGCCTACCCTATCCATGAAAATTTCAGGATCTACTCTAAACATGTATGGCATAGACTGTATGAAATAATTTAGCACATAAATTATACATTGTTTATGTGCCAGGTAATCACAACTAGAGGCACATTCTATCCACATTTGATATAAATGCTAAGGTGTTCATTTTGATCGAAGAAACACTAAGGATGAATTGCTAAAGTGTTTCAGCTCAAGCAAGCTGTCCTAGAAGACCAATTAAATGCAATCTAATATTATGACTAATGACAAATGTGCATTAACACAATACTGTACTTTTCAACCATTAAAAGTGTTACTGGGCATTAAAATCAAGTACATTAGAAAAATCATGATCTGTGATTGTTTTAATTATCTTAAGCCTTATGGTCACATGACTTACACATTTGTGCTGATGATATATCTGTTAATGAGTTGGCAAAAGCACCATTACCTATCACACATACATGGTAGTGCTATGAGTATATCTACTTTTGAATAGCTATTTAAAAGACAATCCTGAGCTGTATCTTAGTAAAGAATTCACAAGTTTTCGACTACATCTTGTCAAGCAAAAAATTTAAAAGTATCTGAAGTATCTTATAGATCACCTTTGTGAGAAGCATTTCTTTTTTTGATATTGTCAAACTAAAATGTCTTTCATTAAATGAAAGGCAACATTTTAGATACAGGAAATTTTAATCAAATTGGCATGTTAAGACCAAAAGGATAAAATGGGCATTGCCAGCTTATCTTCTGCCCCTGCCTTTACTAGGCTTATAACACAACTTGAAACACAGATGAATCTTGGTCTATATATGAGAAGCAAAGGGAATTTCTCAGTATTTATAAATATATTAATATAACCAGTTATATAAAATCTAAATATAAAACCAATTTCCTACAGGCTTGGAGATGGCATTCACCATCTCAGTTAAAAGTTGACGATCATTAATCAAGTAGCTAGATCTTTAGAAGGGCAAGCAAACATTGTACTTGATGAACTGTAACTGCTATCAAAATTCAAAACACCAATCATATTCATTTAACCACAAGCCAATCTTATTTAAATCAGGACTGTCAAACAAAAAAAATTCTATCAGCCATTCATGATCTGAATTCTGGTGTATGAGATCAATTTAAATATGGTACACACAAAAAGTCATGAGACATTTTCTGCTTTGTAATAAATAAGGCAGTGCCAACTATTACTCATTAGTAGCTTTCTTAAGGTAAGCTATCAATTCTGCCCTTTCTGACTTCTTCTTAATGCCAGCGAAGATCATTTTTGTTCCAGGGATGTACTTCTTGGGATTCTCCAAATACTCCATCAGTGTGTCCTCTTTCCAGGTGATGCCTAAATAAGAAAGATTTATTTAATATTTTACACTTCTGATTAAATTTTATGTAATGTGTGATTCAGTTGTGGCTATTTAACACCTGTCCCCCTCTTACCTTTGTTCTTGTTAGCATCTGTGTAAGAAAATCCAGGGGCCTGACCTGTCTTTCGCCCAAAGAGACCATGAAGATTTGGCCCAGTTTTGTGCTTGCCTCCCTTTTCCACAGTATGGCACTGAGCACACTTCTGAACAAAAATCTTCTTGCCCTTCTCAATGTCACTCATTTTTAAATCTAAAAAAAGAAAAGAAACAATTATTCTTGTTCTCTCCAATGAAAACCAATGATCATTCAGTTAATTATTAATCCACTGCAAAATCGATATTAATAACCAAAATAAATACTGTAATATTGGGATAGTCACTTCAATACCAAACATACTTAGAAGAACTTCTTGAAAACACCTGTCCGCATATGTAGATTTAATGTTAAAGCCCAAGTAAGTGTGGCCCTAGCTCAAAATAATTTCAAAAGATGAGGTCAAGGTCACACAATGTCATAAATCTGATTAAGCTGAACTGCAATTGCATTAAGTCAAAACCACCCAAATTTCAGTTTTTAAGAATATCCAATAATTCATACTATAATTTGAAGGTATCTCTCTGGGAATAAGGCAAAATATTTAAAAAAAAAAAAAAAAAGAAGAAGAAGAAGAAGTAGCTGCTTCAGCCTACTCGGGTCACTCTAAACTACCTTGTGGGCGTGAGGGCAGTGGCGGCTGTAGGGTCTGCCAGGGACCCCGGAACCCCTGAGGGCGACCACGAGGGTACTCGTTGGAGAAGCTACAACAAAAGCGACCTTTCCGAGATGCCTATGAAAGCTGCCGGTAAGAGCGACAGTGGTGAAGAAACGAGCCCTGACTGGATAAGTCTTTCTAAGAAGGGTGTGAGCGCTGCGCCCATTTCCCTCCATCCCTGCCCACACAAAAAGGAAGTCTCGTACATCATTTTCAGTTTCTTAGCCCCACTTACGGGAAGGCCCGCGTACTGGTCAGACTGCGTCCAAGCCGGTTTGGGCTTTCAGGGCCTTGACCGAGCTCATGCTTCTCGTTAGGCATGAGGTTCACTTCCCCGCCAGCAGTAGCCCACCATGCTCCGGCCCGGGACCTTAACTGCCTACCCTACCAGTCCCACGCCGGCTCCACTAGGATTTCCTAGGTACGGGCCTCTGTACACCCCTGAGCCTCAAACAGAAGGTCCCCTACGACTTGGCCTCCCACCCACTACGGTCCTCGCAGCCTGCACTCACCGCTTTGGTCGCGGGCGACTCGAAGGTTACCGTTCCCAAGCCGGACGTCCCGCTCTTTAAGTCCAAGGACACGCCGGTACGCGCCTATGTACCGGTGTTGGTGCAACCGAACTCGCTCCGCCTCCTCGCAGTCCGACGTACGTCCAGGCGGGAGGCTACGCGGTGACGCCTCCGCCCCTCATTGGCTCAGCACCAGCACCAGCAACTGCGCGCGCATGCCAGCTAGCAAGGTAGGATGTACTGCGGGGGTGCCCTTCTGCTCTAGGCCTCTCATGCACGGCAGTTACGACAGGCCTTAGGGCGTGCAACGGAGGTGGCTGACATCACCCGCCGGTCTTTTTGCGCATGCGTGCTCGCCTGGGCCAGTGGGGTGGAGTCCGGTGGTGGATCCCGGGCGTTATCTTACTGAGGCAACACCTTAGTGCTCGTTTAAGTAAGGCACTTGAGGCGGGGCGTTTTTGCCTCACTGGAGGTGAACGCCCCATCTTGCAAGCGCTTACAGGTGCTTTTGCTGGCTACGGTTCCTTCAGCTGGCGACATTTGCCCGGACTTGATCGAACTTGCACGGCAGGCGCCACAAAACTCCAGAGAAAGAGCCTAGAATCAGGCGTCTTGGAAATTGCCATTGAGCTGAACTTGTTCCGCCTTCAACATGTTCCTTTAATTCACTTAAAAAAAATCTCCGCTTGATGGACACCCTGAGATTAAGGAAGGTGCTGTCATTCAGTCTCTGCCGCCCTGCAGCAGCTCTTCTCACTGACCTGGTAACCATAAGTTCCTTGTCCTTCCTGTGTTCCTGAAAACAAAACCCAGTCGCTTGCACACGTGTGTGTGTCTGTGTGTACACATGCTTATGGTATCTATGCCCCAGGTATAGCTATGGGAATATACACGTATATAGTTACATAAGTATATATCTATACGTACTTACACGTAGTGATAAGTGATAAATAAAAAATGCATACGGTAAATTTGAGAGGACAGGGGGGCAGAATGAAGGAGTGCATATAGGTATACAGACGGTTTTGATAATTGAGATTGGATTATAGATTAATTTGTCTTTAAAATGTATACAATGAGAATATACGACATGACCAGTTGTCTCAAACAATCAAGAAAAGGGACCACGAAGCAGTCTTTTAAAAAGACTTCAATAAGACACAACTTAAAAGAGCTAAGGAGCTGGCTTCTGCCTCAGCAGGCCTCCCTGTGACTGTGGGGGACAGGGCCACAAAGTGACTAAGAACACAGGCAAAATGAAGCACAACCACCTCTGGTGTCTCACTAAACACACCTAGTTCCTGCAGGACCTGATCCAGGAAGTGTGTGTTTTGCCTTATGCGAGGGCGGGTCATGGAGCAGCAGCTGGAGGTCTCCTAAGGACAAGCAGGTCCTCAAGTTCATCTAGATAAGGGTGGGGACACAAAGCTGTTAAAAGGAAGAGAGAGGAGCTAGGCAAAGTCTGGGCTGCCATGAGGAATGCAGTCCCTAGGAAAGACTGAGCCCTGCCCCCAGCCCTCGTGCATAAATAATGAAAAAAGAAGTATTGAATGGGAAGATAAACACATTAAGAAATTACCAGTGTAATATAGAGAGCAAACACAAAACGGCAAGCTAAGGTGTAGGGAAGATAGAATAAGGAGGTCTAGTGTAAGATTATTAAGAATTTCAGAAGGATAAAACAGAGAACTAGGGAGAGCCCTATATTTAAAAATATGTCTTAGAATTTCCCAAAATGGTGAGAAGCTCAAATTTAGGAAATAGTGCCAAGCAAGATAAATAAAATGAACATTTAGACACATTAAGAACCCTTAAGACAAAGATAAGCACTTAAAATAACCAGGTATAAGAGATTGTATGCTAGAAATAAAAACACACAGCAATTACCCCAAATTCTTCAACAATGAAAACCAGAAGTCAGTAGAATAAGGAAACAGTAGACTATAGTAAAGCATAGAGTCAAAACCAAAATCCTTAGCATCCTCAGTTGGTTGAAGATGTTATTATTAGACCGAATTGTATGTCCAGATAAACTTTAAAGAATGAGAACAAAACATTTATAGGAAAGAAAAAATTACCATCAAGACTGTCACTGGAGAAACTTGTAAAGAGTGTACCTCAAGGAGGAGGAAAATTATCTTAGAAGAAAGGTCTGAAATAAAAGAATGAAATGTGAGAAATATAAATATGTAGGTGAATCTAAATATTAATTATATAAATCATGAAAATGTCTAATTTGGGAAATGAAAACCAAAGTGACTAAAATGTTCAACGATAGTGTTTAAGGAATGAGAGTTATCAGAATTTAGTTGTAAGTCTCGTGAAGTATTCATGTTAAAACTTTTAGCATAATTGCTAAATGAATAAAAATACAATATATAATTTCAGAAACCTTTGAAGGTAAAATAGAATGTAAAAATTTACTCTATCCCAAAGAGGATAAGAAAGGAGAAAAATACTGAATAGTATGGCAGAAGTTCTACTTCCAGCAGCCTATGCAGACAAACTCTTGATGAAGACAGTTAAAAAAATACTTGTGTAACAAGTCTCCCCCAAACTCAGCAGCTTAAAGCACAGATGTTTACCATCTTACTATCTGTGGGTAAGGAATCTGGAAGCAGGCTAGCTTGTTCTGGTTCTAGCTCAGTGTCTCTTATGAGATAGAGGCAGAGTTAGCTGAGAATCTAGTTCCAAACTCACTCGTGGGTAACAAGCCCTGATTTCTTACTGGCTTTTGGCTGGCGGCCTCTGGATGGGCCTGTTTACAGGATGGAAACTATGATGCACTGGGATGGGTCTTTGCAAAGGTGTAAATACACAGAAATTAGTGGGCATTACATGTCTGCATACCTATTTCTAGATACATAGATATACAGATGAATTTTTTATGTAGCAGTATGCTCATATCTATAATATCAAGTCAGAGCTTGCAGAGGCTGTGGACCCCGTTATCTCGTAAATAACTTTTGCTCTAGTCAGCATTTCAAAGGGCTATGCCCCTAAGAAGTGAGGGTGAGTTGGAAGATCTTACAGTCTACAACCTGACTTTTTTTCATTTTGGCCAAAGGAAACCTCAAGTTTTGAACTTGGAATTAAGGAACTCTGTTGCCTATAGGCATCAGGCAGAAAGAAATATCAATTCTCTCTAGAAGAAGAAAATATCAGCATAGGCCTCAATTATTTCTACAACTAAGGTTTTCAAATAAAACATTCACTGAAGAAAGAAAGGCAATTAGATCTATATGCCTAAGAAGGAGCAGAAGCAAGAAAGAACTCATAGGGACTCCAGGTTCTAGAATTATCAAACTGACTGAAATATTTGCTTATTCTCTAATAATAGCCAGTATATCCACACTGAAAAAAAAATTTAAAGGCTGTACTTTAGACCAATGGAGAATGATTACAAGTTGAGATTATTAGAGATGAAGGAAGAAGTCAAGAGCAACAAGAGGCTGACGCTAAATGAACACTTTTAATAATCATAGTGTTTGTAGGTGAAATATAGGTAACAGCAATAGCATATGTCATAGACCGGAAAATAGAGTTAAAAGTCTAAAATGTTTGCATTTTCCAGGGAGAGTGTATATCTTAGCTTCTAGGGAAACTAGTAGGATAATTCAAAAAAACTTTAAAAAGTACATTTTCAGAAATAATGGAATAATTGGAATGGTAATTTCACTGCAGGCAAGAAAAAAAGAGGTAAAATAACTTAGGCAGGAAAAATAAACACACTTTAAGATGATAAAATCCATATAGATTTGTTTTTCCTTAAGTATAAATAAGCAATCAAATAAATTAAATACAATTAAATCTAATTATGAGAAATACCTCTAGGTTAGATGACAAAAATTGAAATGTTTGCTCTTTCTAAAAGATACATCTAAAATATAAGAACGCAAAAGGTTTAAAAGAGTGGACTAATACAACAAGAAGCACCTGCAAAAAGATCAAGAAAAGCACTAAAAATTCATTGGAAAAATAACAAATCTTGTAGACACTGAAAATTTTATTGAAAGTTTAGACCAAGTGAAAAATCCCTTGAAAAATAAAAATGATCAAAACTAATAAAAGAATAAAAAGTAAATTTTAATAGTATTAGAACTGTTAAAGAAATTTAATTAATAATTTAAAAACTTCCCACAAAGGAAATTAAGCCCAAATGGCTCCAAATGGTGAGTTACACCAAATAAAGAACTAATCCCAGTAACTTCAGTAAATTCCTGTAGAATTTAGAGTATCTTGTTACAACTAAGTTTAAAATATGTCCTTATTTCCCCACATCTATCTATTATGTGACTAGACTCACTCAATAAGTGATTTAAATAGGATATGACAGGAATAGCCACCCTGCCACATTCAATCTTTGATGCTGGCACTCATACCTGTATGCTTTCTTCATCTCCTCCCCTGAGATGTGGAATTGACTTTATTTGGGATGGTGGTAGTGGGACAACGTCAAAAAATTGCACTGGCCCTTTCTTTATTAGTTAGGGAGCCAAAACAGGAGACTGCCATTTATGTAGTTATGTATTCCAAAGCACACTCAAGAATTGAAGTAATAGCCCAGCATGTCTATATTCCTGTTGGAAGCACCAAGAGGAAAACCTTAATAAAACCCTCTAAGTCTTCTCCACCAGCTGGTGGGTTGCAGAGGTTTTCTGGGCCTCAGGGGATTAGTATTAACTAAGAACCAAGGCTTGATCTTAAAGTAAATATGCATTTCCTTTTCTGAATTGCATAGTTATCCCTTAGATCTGTTTGTGAAAGGTTAGGTGGAAGATTTAGAATAGACCTTGTTATTTGCCAGGTCTTTCCTACCTTATTAATCAGTTTTACCCTCCTAGCTGTACTCAAGATTTGTGGCCTAAATCTGGTCTGAGCTTTGGTACAGGAATATGAAACTTTTTAGCTGTAAGGTTTCTGTTGTACAGATTAGATAGTATGCTGCTTCTCGGTTTCAATTCTAAATATCCAAAGTTCACCACTGATTAATTCAAAGTTAACCACTGCTAGGGAACTCTCTGGATCAAGTTGCTCTGATCACCCTGCTGTTGTATTGCCCTAGTATAATAGCCATTCCCACTGGCCTCTGACAAGTTAATTGTGAGCCTGACCTATACCAAGTGGGATTCTTGCCCTTGCTAGTTGCTGGGTGCCTCACTGTTGGTAACCCTGACTTCCTGAACTCCTGTCAGTGACATCACTGAGAATCTCTCTCCTCCTAGGATCCTGACTGACACAAACATTTATTCCCCGTTTCAGAAGGTACCCTGTCCTCAGCTATGTGTCGGTAGAGTGAATTCCCATCACCAGCATGTAGTTTTGTGCCTGAAGGGAAAGTGCAAAAATAAAACCCCAAATTCCTGTACTAAAGGGTTGCATCTTCCTAAGTTTGTTCTTTGGAATTCTTGCCGGATATGCTTGTTGTCATACTTCCAGATATATAACATATTAAAGGCTATTATGAATACTGTGACTAAGTCAGGTGATTATTTCCCTCAGTTTTCTTCAATATATTTTACCTGTTAACTTTTTGCCTCCTATAGTGTCTATTATAATTAGTGTTACAGAATAGTTTGGAAAAACATTCCCTAATTTTTGTCAAGAATAGTTTTAAACAATGGTGCGCCAAAATGACGTTATGAAACAAAAAATCAAAAGAAATCTCAACATTCATAGCAATTCTTCATGAACTTTCCTTGGTAAACTATGTCTAAAATGTACCTCTTTGTACATTAAGAGTTGACTTGCTTTTTGTAGTTGACTAACTCTTGATGGCATTTTAAAAAAAAATTCTGTTGGCTTTCGAATAATTGATACCAAGATATCAGCTTCAGTCTGTGTTCTCCTTAATTTCATGTGTTGAAATCCTAACCCCCAAAGTTACTAAGAGGCGGGCCTTTGGGAGGTGATTAAGTTAGGAAGGCAGAACCCTCATGAATGGGACCTGTGCCTAGAGAGAGCCTCTCTAGAGGAAGAGATTGGCTCTTCCCCATGGGAGGTCACAGTGAGAAGAGGCTGTCTGTGAGGTAGCATAACCTGCCTGACACCAAGTCTGTAGGCACCATGACCTTGGACATCCCAGCCTCAGAATCTGCAGAAATAAGTGTTTATTGTTTAGAAGCCAATTAGTTTGTGTTTTGTTACTATTGTGGTAGAAGTCCAAATGGATGAAGACACCATCCTTACTGGCCACAATTAGAACTGCTGTACTATTTTATCTGCATAAAAAACTGTTTCATTTTTTTTGGTTGGTTAAAGTAGATACCCAGTGTAGAATGCCTGCATGTAGAACATTTTGGGTTTCATCTTTTTAGTGATTTATTTTATCTACATATTTATATAAAGGAACAGGGCTTACACATTTACTTTATGAAGGGACTATAGCTTGTAGTGCTCTCCACTCCCTCAATTAACTGGACCTTTTGAGTTTTATCTTTTGTACTTGAAATGATCTTGTACAGACATTTACAGAAAATGACAGTGTTCACATATGTATTTTTATTAAGTAAACTTGTGTAGACATCCACCAATTTATTATTTTTTTTCCCAAATAACAACCCTTGAACAACACATGGTTTTGAAATGCATGGGTCCATTTACAGACTGTTTTCAATCTTTCCTCATCTCCCTCCTGCTCCGCAGCCTACTGAATGTGAGGACTATGAGGATGGAGACCTTCATGATGCTCCGCTTATGATTTTCTTAATAACATTTCCTTTTCTTTAGTATACTTAATTGTAAGAACACAATATATAATGCATATACAAAATATGGTCAAAATCAAACTATTAGTGGTAAAGTTTTTGGGAAGTCAAAAGTTACATCAAGATTTTTGACTGCATGGGGTTGATGCCCCAACATCCTGTGTTGTTCAAGGGTCAAATGTATTCATTGTTGTCAATCAGTGATTTAAAACTTGTACATATTGCTTCTCATGATTTTGGAAAATTTTCTTGGAGTATAATTAGACAATGAGATTTAAAGACTAAACATTCTTCTGGTACTAGTATTTTATTGCCAAATTGTTAATCTTTTTAAGATGTCAGATCACCACCTCTTCTGATTTCTCTGAGCAGTTCTTAACTTAAATTCCCAAAAACATAAACCTCATTAACTAGGTCATGGTAGAAACAAGGTCATACTAGAAAAGAGACTCCAGCAACAAGGGAGAAATTCTGTTATATTTTTTCTTGCAAGCGGCTGGGTTTTGAAGGGAAGGATGAATGTCTCAATGATAGAAATAATAGGAATTAAAGCCATAGAATTGGTGTTTCATTCCTGAGTCATCCTTAACCCTAAGATCATTATGGTCTTCTAGAATTGATTTGTAGAACTGCTTTTGTGCACCAGTTTTTGAAAATGAGTTCTTAAGCTCCAGTAGGTCAGTCTGTGGCTTGGTCACTCCAGTTCTAGGAATCCAATCCAGGTTAGGTCTTGCTTCTTCGTTGTTTTCCATATTCAAAGTCAACTGTTCTTCTGGTTCATTTAAAAAATGTTCTAAGTCCAAAGCTGCTGAGTCTGATTTATTGTGTAAAACATTAGGCTTACTAAGACTAACAGAGTTTTGACATATAGCATACGGATCATGCATGGTAGATTTAAGGTGGTCATACTGGATGTAATGGTTTGGGTTACAGTATGTTACAGGTTGCGGTTTTAGTGACAGCTGTCTCCAGTACAAGTCTTCTGTCTTTTTAGTGTCTGTGATTTTTGGAAGTGATTTTATATCATAAGTGTTAGTCAGACCTTTTGTTTCGTAACAGGATGGGAGTGTATAGGTAGACAGCAAGTGTTGTTCTTCCTTAATCTTGTCTTCAATTGCCTGGTTTTTATGGCTCACACCCGCCGGTGTATTATCTCTAAGTGCCATCATTTCAGTAGAACTGGGTATAAAGGTATGAAAATTACACAAAACTCTGGGGGTACAATCTGGACAGGAAGGTTGTTTTTGCTGTAGAGTAGCCTGCAGAGGACGTCGGTTCTGACTTAATCGGGCAATTCGTCCTTCCAAGGGTCTGGATGGTTTTAAGACAGAGTGGAATTTTTCTTGCTGTAGCCATGAGATAAAAAGGAGAAAGTCAATTAGTTAGTACATCTAGCATTGTCGGGTATTGCCACAAATGGCATGTCCAAAGTCAGACGCATTTTCACTGTTTGAGTGGACAGAGTATGCATGTAGCAGTGTACACTGAAGTGTGTGATGATGCTTATGGGTCATATCAAACACATGATTTTTACCCCCTGGTGCTTCCTGCTAGTATAGAAAGAACATATTTTCATTTGGCTGTAGAAAATTCCTCTATGTAGTAACTCATTGCTATCAAACTTTTATGTAGATGAAAGAATCACTGGAACAAAACTGCTGTCTACCACCCGCAGATGATATTAACAGTTATTTAAATCTCAGCCACAGGGTTTATTACACCAACGCAAGTTTTCTTCAGCTCCGATTGTCAAATCAGAGTTGGAGCTGGGAGAAAATGAGATTCCTAAGCTTGATTCTAGAGGCTGTGATGCAGAAGGCCTGCAGTAGGGCTCAGGAATTTGCTTTTTAAAAAACATCTTATGTCCCTCCCTGGTGGCGCAGCGGGTTAAAGCACAGCACTAAGAAACTTAAGCCACTTCTGCTTGAGTTCGATCCCCGCCTGCCCGGGAGGAGATCCACATGGCGCGGCAGACCTCTCCTGACCTGCCCGCCACTCCCCTCAGCGGTGTACCTCGTAGATCTGCCTGTTCTGCTCCCCGTTCTGTGAGTGGTGAGTCCACTCACCATCCCTGCACCACGGGCCTGTACCCTAGCTCTGTATGCATAAATAAATAAATCTTTAAATAAATAAAATAAAAACTCACAAGATTTGTGCAATATCACTGAATGTATATTTTACCTTAAAAGAAAAAACTGCAGTCAAATTAAACTTTGGTTAATAATATGCATACTGAGTGTTCAGGAGAGAATACTGATGCTTGAATTTTACTCTGAAATGCATAGAAATAAAGTTTATTGATGGTAAAAGGGATAGAAAGATGGATATTTCATGTGATTAAAATAACTATTATAAATGCTAATGGTTTAACCTAGGTGAGGAGTATATGGGTGTTCAAGTATGTTTGAAAATTTTTATACTAATAAATTGAAGAAAAAAACAAAAAAAGACAGTGATGGAATGATAGCAGAGGTGATAAAAACGAGAATGGTGAGAAATAATAACTATGGTTTGGACTTAGAAAACAAAATGGACTTAGGAACATCCTTTAAAAATCTACTGGTTCAAAGTTGTAGGAATTTCTATATTGTTTTAGCAAATTTGTTTAACTTAGTTAAAGCCTTAACTAATCAGGTCTGGGTAAATGCTATAAAACCACCCTCCTCCCCAGCTCTTTGAAAAGCTGTTAAATTTGTCACAAATACAAAAAGTATAGGGTTTTGTACTTTTTTTTGTATTGTATTCTCTATCCTTTACTTATCCTACTTATACAAGAAGCAGCTTTTCGTAGCTATTTTATTTTACTACTATAAAATATTTCATATGCCTTCCCCAAGTCCATTATTTGTTTGAGTTAGAAAGAGCAAGATTCATTTAAACCTTTAGAAGAAGTCCCAATGGCTTTAGGCATATTATATATTGTTATTAATAAAAATTTAGGTGTTCATTTACTTGAATCATAATTTTACACATAATGCACTTGACAAGTGTCCTCTGTATAATGGAACATATATTCCTTTGTAAGAATGATAAAGTGCATTCTAAGAGCTAGACAATGTCAGGGTATGTAGACAGTCTTGTCTGGCCTTAGAGAACGCAAGTGAAAAAAAAAAAAAAAAACTAAAAGCCCTTCCAAATGATAAAGCACGGTCTCTGAAGCTATCAGTCTTACCATTTTCTGTTGCTTTGGGAAATACTGCAAGTACTGTGAAATGAACGTGCTTAAGTTTAAAAATGCAAATTAAAATCTCTTATAGCTGTTTTTTACATTTCCACAATTTGCATTTTTGAAAAAATTAATGTCTCACTAACTTTGCAGTTTTAGAGGTTAAAATTAAGGGTCAAATAAAACAATACAAATATATCCTACTAGATCATTTTTCATAATTTTACTACTACTAACTCATTTATGTAATTAAGGCAAAAGATTATGATTTTTATTAATAAAGGGTTTGATTATTTAAAGCCCATTTAATTAGTTAAGAAACCTCTACTGAGGGAGGGCAAGGGCAAAGAATTAAAGTAGTATAAGGGATGGTGGCGAGAAAAAAGAATATTATTGACATTCATTTGCAGAGAATTTATTGGCTTTTGATTATAATTCAGCCAATTCTCAATTATTGTGGCTCTCAGGAAGAAGCCTTTATCTTTTCAAAAAGCAGTGAAAATGTACAGGATATACAATTATGCAAAACATCAGAAAATTAATTAGGAATCACATTAATGAAATGCATTAACTTAATGAGATTCTTAATGTACTTGTAAACCAATTCCTTCCTAAATTTTAGCAACACATTTAGCACAGTAGAAAATCCATTAAAAAGACCTTAGCACCCTAATGAGAAAGATCTTGCTTTGTTTCAAATAATGTATAAGCATATTCAAATGAGGTCAGATCAATTCATAATTAACTTTCAAAATGAGTTAAATTTTCCTTTTGCTTGTTTAGTCACCAATATTCATGAAGCAAGTAAAAAGTGGATAAAACAAAAGGCCAACAACTGATACTTTCCTCCTGAATAACTGAGAGCTGACTTACCGGTTCTGGGTCAAATCCTATCTGTCCAGTGAGCTCTGCTACCTCCTTTTCATGGTAATCATCCAGTTCAAGAGGATTCATCGGTCCCTGACCTTGACAGAAACATCACAGCATATTATTTACTAGAATAAATGAAGAATGGTACCTAAATGACTTTTTATAGAAACGCTTAACTATTCCCTTTATAATTTAATTCGAACCAATAAAATGAAAGCCAACTTCACTTCCCAGTTACTTGCTTAGAGAAACTTACTACTCTCCTTAATTTCTGTTTGTACTTTTATTAAGACACAGGGAAAATATTAGAAGATTAAAATTAACAATATTACTTGCAAATATTCCAATTTTGCTTTTTTATTACTTGCATAAAATGCATTCATACCTGTAAAATCACTATTGTATGAAGTGATCCAGTGGGACCGCTCAAGATTTCTTTGTATGTTGGCTTCTTTTAGAGAGTTAACAGGATCCCACGAATTTAAAGAAGTGTTAGGCGCGAAGGTTTTAGGAGGTTTGGGGTAGAATACTGGCTTGTGTTTCCCAACACATTTAGGGAACTAGAATATAAATGTAAAAAATTATTGATATTAACATCCTATGGTAGAATAGGGTTAATTCACTCAGCAGTAAGAGAGGCAAAGGACATTCTGGCTGAAGTCAGATACTATGTTTCTCTTCATTATCTACTAATTTCCTATAACTGCTACTATATTTGGAATTAAGCATAATATTTTAAAAGGAATGGTGAGGTCTTTTCTAAAAGTCTTTGCTTGGGCAAAGACTCTGGAAATATCCATTGAAGCAATGTTCCTGGCAATACTTTATCTTCCAAGGAAATTTTGTTAGAAATACAAATAACTCTAAGTGCTCCTTTTACTAAATTTAATCAAAACTGTGTGCCTCCCACTTTGTCTTCCCATTGTATGAATTTCTGATGACAGTTAAGTCACTCATATTCAAATAAAATTTTTCATTCTGTAGCCACCACTGCTTCATAAAGTATAGATGTAAAAGTAACTGAGTGAATATATTTCATTGCAGTCTTCTTTGGTTTTAGAATTTCATTTTTCCTCAGAGTGATAACATTCAATAAATATTTTCTGAGCACCTATACGTGCAAGGTAGTAGCAAGAAACAAGGATGGATCACAAACAAATCTTGCCATCCAGGAGTGTGTTGGCCAAAGAGGAAATAAGGCACAAGTGAACACAAATGATGAGAAGTAACTCTTTGTTATAAAAGGAGTTAAGACAACAGAGGAGGGAAGAGGTTGATTCTAGTTGAATGTGGAGTGGGGCTGAGAGCAGAGAAGGCAGAGAGAGGCCTTGAATGACATGCACTGATGGAGCAGGTAAAGGGACAACAGGAGTAAAGACATGCATAAAAGTATGGAATGAATGTTTCTTGAACAACATGCACTTGTTGCTCTCACAGTCAGGCTTACCCTTAATGTCTGAAGGACCTGACCTAGAAGATGATGAGAGCCCACATTCCATTCATCTAGCTAGTGTAATTTATAAATCAAGCAAATAAACTTGAATCAATAAAATATGTTCCATTCTCCTATCTTATCAAAATGCCTCTGAACAATCTGGAGGACCAGCTCTGATTTAGACTTTTTAGACTACTTCAAGTTCTGCATTGGCCATGGGGTTTAGAAAGAGGCAGCCACTGGCCCATCTTCAGCACCTCTTACTGCTTTCTTCCTCACCCCAGTTCCACCCCAAGCTATGATGGAGCTTATGTCTTGCCTGTAGGGGTAACCTAACTCTGAAATTCAAAACTCCTTTACATATTACGTCCACTTTGGCTATACAAATATGTAAACATGGAATGGTTTCTTGAATAACTTCTTATATTTCTGTGTTGCTTAGATATAGATATTTTTCTTGAAAGACTGAAAGAAATCAGTAAAATAGATGATTCTCCAAGGTTTTTTCTTGACATAACGTTTCAAATTAAAAAGCAGGCAATTGCCTAGCTCATTGCAACATCCAAACTCTGGTCTACCACAGTGGTTCTTCCCCAGCAAAATTCAAGTATTTCCAGTCTTCCATAGTAATTTCTTGCCTACTTAAGAGACTGATTAAGGCAAGGAGAGAATACTATTTATTCCATAACAATACCATATTTCCCTTAGTCTCTTGGCATTGCTTAGCTATTATTATTGTCAAATGTCTAGATATTTTCCTTTATGAGCTAGAATTTTCCCTTTTTACCCATGTGAAGTCCTAGTATGTGGTAGGAGCAGAGACTGGTATCACACAAGCCTGAGTTCTCTGTGAGTCAGTCACTACTCTCTGAGCCTCAATTTTCTCATCTTTAAAGTGGGAATGATGATATTAACCTTTTGAGATTGCTGTAACAGGCAAATAATATACTATCTCTAAAGTGGCTAGAGTATAGCAACTTGTGAGTAAATGGTAGCTATGATTTGTTTATTTTTTGATTGTACATAAATATAATAGTAGATATAATAACTTGCAAATCTTTCTGAAAATCTCCCATTGATGATGCATATTTGGAGTTGACTGATATATATATAATAAATCAGGAATAAGAGTTGGGTTAAGTGAAAGGAGAAAGGCAAACACTATAATTTCACTCGTGTGTAAGATAATGAAAGCAAATGAATAAACAAAATCTTAGATACAGAGGACAGATTTGAGGTTACCAGTAGTTAAGGGAGTTGGGGGTAAATGGGTCAACTGTATGGGGGGAATGAAACCTAGATTTTTGATGGCAAGCGTAGTGTATGTATAGAAGGAAAATTATAATGCTTTGCATGTGAAACTTACATGTTAAATACCAATTTTATCTCAATAAAAATGTATTAATAAAAAAGTTGGGGGGATACAGTCCTTCATGTTTTTTTGGGGGTATCTTATTGGAAATGTTACATAGTTGCCAAGGGTATGTAAAATCAGCTAAGAAAACAGAAAATATGTATTGTGGTCAGAATCTCAAAATTTTCATCTAGATATAAAATAAAAACAATCCATTTTAGATTTTTATGAATTATAGAATCAAAATATTTTTACTTTGTTTTAAACATACACTTTCAGAGTTACTTACATCATAATATACACCCTGACCTGGCCACGTCAAGGCTTTCTTCTTTGAGTCCATGGGAAAATCAAGCAGTTCATATCTGTAAGGATTACCTGAAAATTTCAGGAAAAACACTGTAGTCCTGGCTATGCAACAATAATCTCCTAATTAATGGATTTTATTGGTGGAGTAAGTAGAACCAAGATAATAGGAGGTAAAGAATAATGCATGTACACATTATAGTTATATAGTTTTAGCTTGTTTGAATTCTTGCCCCATAAATGAGCAGCATGTGGGCAACACAGAGTGAGAATATGTCTCATCTCTAACCCTAATACTATCAGGTGTAGGAGGAGCCATTAGTACTGCATCTTTCTTGCTAGTGAAAGGAATTTCTAGATAAATTAGAAATTTTTCTGGATCCTCTCTATGGTTGCTGAAGGCTCAGCAATGCATTTCTGCACTGTTTTGGGCTTCCCTCCTAAGTGCCAGGAAATGGAGTTAGTACTAGATTATTAAAGTGGTATTGAAAGAACATTTTTTTTTATTAAAAAGTTTATTTTTACATCATTTTGCACATTTTTTTTCATCTCAATTGTAATCCCCATGGGTTTCCCATCACCAAATCACCCCTGTGCCACCACCATAGTCCCGTGCATTTCCCTCCCTTCCCCCCCCCCCGTTTTTGATCCCATTCCCCACTCCACCCCCACAGAATGTCTCTGGTCTATGGTTGTTCATTATTTTTGTTATTTTCTCGCCTGGTCCATTATACTCCTACTATGAGTGAAACCACCCGGTATTTTTCTTTCTCTTTCTGGCTTATCTCACTAAGCATGATCTTTTCCAGCTCCATCCAAGTTGCTGCAAAAGACATGTGTTTCTCTTTTTTGGTTGCTGAGTAATATTCCATTGTATATATGTACCACATCAGAAAGAACATTTTAAAGAATAAAGTTCCTTAGGTATTGTGGTATTTGACAAGTTTTATCAAACACACCATGGTATCCTGTGGTCCTATGATAAGTTCACTCTACTGTCTAGATACTTAGGTGGGTTATTAATGATGGCAGTATTCTATTGCTACATTTGGGTGAAACATTCATGTATAGAGGAACTGCATTGTAATATACTTCTTGGGCCTTAGTTCAGCCTAAATTCATTCAACAAGTATTTATCTCTGCCTACCTTGTACCTTCTCTGTCACCTTAGGTTACCTTCTGTATAGTAACTTCAGTCTTTATGGGTTTCTTTCCTGTTTTGAGGTGTATAGAGTGGGAGAGGCTTGATGACTGGCTATGGACTTATCATCCTCTCTAATAAAGCTCATCTGGGAAGACCCCAAAGATAATATATTTGAGATGATGCCCCTTCAAGGTGTTAGGAGGACCTGAACAAACTGCTCCCATTACTTTCTGAGTCTTATTTCAATGATAATCTCCTAGTTTATCACAGATGCTTGCCCACATCTGGACTCTGATCCTGGGAACGCAGCTTTGCCCCTTGTGCTGATCACCTGAGCTAGGCTAAAATTCTCAAAAGCTAACCATAAGAGGGAGTAGGAAGGCAGTTGAAATAGAAAATACAAGTAGACTAAAAACAATTCCACAATGTTAGGTTTCTGTTTCTACCTTGGGGATTCCGTATAAAGAATAAAAGTTAAGTGCATCTATATGAACATCATCAACAACAAAAAAAGTTAAGTGCATCTGCCTGAACTGGTCTATAAAGAAACTGACCCATTGGGTCTGTGGTGGGGCCCCAGGTGGCTCCAAAGTGCAGCCCCGAGCTGAGAACAACTTTCCTAATCCACTAATGGATCACATTTTTGTGACCTGAATCTTTGTGCTACTTTATTATCAAATAAGCCCCAAAAGTAAGAATTAATACTGGTTTTGATTTCAAATCATGTTTACCTCTTGTCTTCAAAACTGTAGTATCATAAGCCTTTGTTGGCACAGTGGGAGGAAATGGCTGATGGCTTCGGGCTTTAATGCCAGTGTAGAGCTCCTTAGGTGATGTGAAGGTTGGGAACATGGCACCACGGGAGATGTGTGTGTGATAGGGGTGTTCAATTGGATACAGGGAACAGATTTCTCTGTTAGTTGAGCAAAAAACAAAACAACACACACACACACAAACAAAAGAGAACAGAAGGAAGTACAATTAAAAACATCAACTATCAATATTTATTGGGACCCTTTTTTTGTGGCAGGTACTCTTCTACTCCTTGGAGATATGACAGTGAACCAAAGTTTCTATGATATTCTTAGAGTTAGTATTTGGGTGAAACATATGCCACAAAATGATATTGTCTTAATTTTGCTAGATAAATACAAATACATTAATTTTTTAATGAAATGAATCACATCAAATCCTTAACAGTGGATAAATTTCCTAACTGGTAGAGTATTATAAGACAGAAGATATGTGATTGTCATAGTTTTTTTTAGATGATACAGGAGGAGTTTCTAGTTGTTTTCAGTTCCTGCCTCTTGTTTTAAGTGGACTTCAGATCTTTATTTTTGGAATAATTTTGGGCATTCAGCTTCTGTATTCCATGATCTCTAACTGTCTTGGATTGAACTTTCAACCTAGGCTCTGTTTCTTTAAGCAATCAATCAACAAAGTACACTGTAACCTGTTTATATACATAATGCTATGTAGAAATAAAAAAGCCAAAAGTAACTAGTATACTGAAGGGGGAAAAAAGACGTTAGAAAGTCTACAGAGATGGGCCCTCCCTGGTGGCGCAGCGGGTTAAAGCACAATACTAAGAAGTTTAAGCCACTTCCCCATGAGTTCGATTCCCGCCTGCCCCGGAGGAGATCCACATGGTGCGGCAGACCTCTCCTGACCCACCTGCTGCTCCCCTCAGCAGTGTACTTCCTTGATCTGCCTGTTCTGCTCCCCTCCCTGTTTCTGGTGAATCCTCTCACCCTCCACATCTCTGGCCTGTACCCCAGCTTTATATGAATACATAAATAAATCTTTTTTTTTTTTTTGAAAAAAAGTCTACAGAGATAATTTTACTGGCATTAAAAGAACTGGCAGGGATTTTTTAAGAACTCTGAAAGCTATCTAAATTAGAAGAAAATTGAGATTAGGCAGTGCATGGGCTTGATAAATGTTATATATAATTAAAATATTACGAGGAAAAAGCAAGACCAGCATTATAGTTGAATCTGTTAGTAACTGTGGGTGGTATATTGACTATGAAATAGTGAGGATAATTTGTATAAGGAACACATTTTTAAAATATCTAATTTCTTTTCTACTTTATGACTTTACAATTCCCAAAATTTTTGTTTGGTTCATTTTGCCACATATTCTCAGTGTCATTTAAATCAAGGTATGGGAAGAAACAGCTTCATGGAACAAAGGAAAAATGGCAAAGGTATTTATTAAAATATCTTAAATTATATCATGAAGCTTTAAGTCCAGATCCAGTTCTCAATGTGTCACCCAATTGGTAACTAACATGCTTGAGGGCCCAGCCCCAGATCTAGGCCCTACTGTGTACCCAGCATGCTGATGCAAACCTGCAATGAATTCAGCGGCCTTGGCATCATGTGGGTTCTCTGAGATACCTAGAGGCTCAAGGTTCTCAGCAAATTCCTAGTTATTTCCTATAGATATTATAAGAAATTAAGATTGATTTGCAAGAGAAAAGGCTGACTCCAGGTAAAGTCATTTATGAAGCCTACTCTTTGTGTAAAAGTATTCAGAATTCTTACCATTGTCACAAACTGTTATCTAACACAATTCTGAATTACATATATAGCTTTTTTTTTTAATATTTATTTATTTGTGCATACAGAACTGGGGTACAGGTCAGAGACTCAGGGGTGGCGAAAGACTTCACCAGAGACAGAATGGGGTGCAGAACAGGCAGATCAACGAAGTACACTGCTGAGGGGAGCAGCGGGTGGGTCAGGAGAGGTCTGCCACGCCATGTGGTCACCTCCAGGGCAGGCGGGAATCGAACTCATGTGGAAGTGTTTTCAGCTTCTTAGTGCAGTGCTTTAACCCGCTGCGCCACCAGGGAGGGCCACATATATAGCTTTTTAAAAAAGTTATTAATTACTGATTGCTTCTCAAGTTAATTTACCTTGCTTAAAATGTGCCATATCAAGCACTGCACCACATGGTATGTGTGAGCTTGTCAATTCTGTGATGATGTGAGGACTCAGAATTGGGGTATTCCTGAGTCTTGCCTCCTGACATCCCTCATGGTTGTGTAAAGACTAGTGTAGTAACTTCTCTTGCAATGAAGTATAATACTGGTTGTACTTCATTTTATATACTACATATTGAATTTAATTTGCTCTAAAAAATATTTCAATGTCCAATTCTATGGATTCTTGGATTCTATAGTAGACTGGCCCCTGGAATTAATTTCCCCTTACAAATCTTCTTAAAAGTAAGTAAGCATGTATAGTTTGAGCGACTGTCTTACATATATCATAGACATATAATTTAGAAGCCAACTTAAAGAATTCCCCCTGACCAATTTGTTTGAATTTCCCCATAACAAATATAAATAATATATGATTACTGCTATTCATCATGTTCCAAAGTACAAAGTAAATCTCCTTGAATGCATATGATACAAATAAGTGACTGAATATATAAATAAAGAAATGCCGGAGAACAGACAAATCTGTGCAGAAGAATGCGTGATAATTTAGGTGGGTACTCTGTCTTCAAGGAAGTGGAGCATAATTCCATACTCAAGTATGAACTGTCCAAGTGACTTTCTCCTAAAGAATATAGTATAGTAAGGAGGTAAAAGAAGATTAACTATGCAGTGTTAAACCTGACAAATACTACCTCAGCTAGGTAATCAAGGCTAAAGTCAACAGCGATAAGTTGTACTGGTGATATGGCCACTTGACAGGATATGATGAAAATGGAGCTTTACCTTTGTGGTTTTCCTCCCTGACGTCCATTAGCTCAGTAATTGTAAGACAAATAACATACATCCCAATTGGGAGGCATTTTACAAAACACCTGGTCGGTAGTTCTCAAAACTGTGTAGATCATTTAAAAAGAAAAAAAGACTGAAAAAGTGTCACAGCCAAAAAGAACCCAAGGAGACAAGACCCTAAATGTAATGCATCCTGGATGGGATCCTGGAATAGGTAAAGGACAGTGGGGAAAAACTAAGGAAATATGAGTAAAATATGATCTTTAGTTAAGTGTAGTATAGCAACACTTACTCGTTGTGATAAATAACCAAACTCATGTAAGATGTTAATAACAGGGGAAACTGGGTGTTGGGCTGTTGGAACTCTGAGCCATTGCTCTAGCAATGCTGCAAAACTGTACTAAATTTACTTTATGAAATATCAGCAGGGATTATAACTGGGGGAAATCAGTAATACCATTGCCTTGAATTTGTACCAGTCTCTCCTCCTACTTGTTAAACAATTTTTTTAAAAATGATAAGTCTCATTTATCCTCACACTATCTTGAACAGATGGAATGCAATTTTTTTCTTCATTATAGCAGGGAAGGATAATATAAGTTATATACTTACTCTACTGTTGAACTAGGTGGTTTGGGCATCCTAGAATAAAAACAGGAACAAATTGGTTTATATTAGGAAATTTTAAAAACTTACACTGTTTTTAAAAACTTGCTTAAGAATGTATCCCATTTTCAATTTTTTTTTCTCTTTAAGATATTCTTGATTTACTTTCTGAAACACTGAATATTGATGAGGGACAGAGCGATACCATCACATTTCAGCTGTCTACTGATCGTCATTTCTCATTCTACTTATTCAACTTAAGTGAATTTAAAAAGAAAATTTAAAATTTAAAAAAAAGACTGAAAAAGGATACATAGCCAAAAGCAACCCAAGGTGTCAAGACCACTAAATGTAATGTATCCTGGGTGGGATCCTGGAATAGGTAAAGGACAGTGGGGAAAAACTAAGGAAATATGAGTAAAATATGATCTTTAGTTAAGTGAAGTATATAGCATTTTGTATGTTTTATTCACAGCACAGGCACAACACCTTGTGCTTGTAATGATAAGAGCTCTCTGCTTCTCACTGACACCCACCCCAATAGTGAAGTAGGAGCCAAAGGGCTCTGAGGCAGCTTGTCACCATGCAAGTGGTGCAATACATGACCCAAAGTGACCTGAGTGTGGCCTCGTTACTGCATGTTCTTTGTCCCTTTGCCCAGAATTACTGGTCTTTCTCATAATAGTAAATGTGGCCCAGTTGATGGAGAGGCTAGAATAAAACTGAATAAATTCATAGAGGCATGCCTTTTCTGAATACATTCATTTTGAGGTTGTTAATTTGCTAATTAATTACTCTGGGCCCTGAATGCCAAGAAGTAATACTGTAATCCAGGAATAAAATCCATACTAGAGAGGGATTATCATCCACTTAACACTGATTTTTCAACAACCAGTTTCAGTCTGAAAATATTTCTGAATGATTTCAGGGATAAAAAATGAACAGAATGTACACAGGGGTGATTTGGTGATGGGAAACCCATGGGGATTACAATTGAGATGAAAAAAAAAATGTGAAAAATGATGTTAAAATAAACTTTTTAATAAAAAAAAAAAAATGAACAGAATGTTACTAGTTGATAGTAAAGATCAGTAAAATTGAACACACTGTTTAATTTTCCTTCTACTTAGAAAGTTTTATAAGCTATAAAATTTCATCACTCAATAGTGAACTAAAAACACATAATTCATATAGACTATAAAAGGCTTATGTCTCCTTTTATTTGGACTTTATGGGTTTGGAACTAGAACACAGAATGGAATTGTCTTCCAAGCTATTTTTCTGGTTGAGTCGGGGAAGGTGGGAAACAAGTATAAGAATCCAAAGGATATCAGGTTACTAGATTGGTTATTGTTTATGAAATATTAATCAGCATCTGAACAACCTCTCATACGTTATACTTAGCTATGATACTAACATGTATGTGCCTAAAATTGATGTGATTCAAAATGGAAAGAAATATTTAAAAAAAAGAAAAGCTTTATAAGAAACTTAGAGTTTGAGAATATAAGTGAAAATGAAAAATGTTCATAGACATTAATTCCTTGACCTGGAGGGTTCCATTGTTTTACTACCACACTCTTGAAACTTGACTATTCCCATAGTGGTAAACAGGACTTAGCAATCATGTATTTTGTGTTTTTTGGCTCCCTCTTGTGGCTGAACTGTATATTCAATTCTTACCTAGAAACAGATTCCTAAGACTTCTCTTAAAGGTAAAAAGGTGACTGTCATTTTTTTCAATGCTGTTTTATTTTTAGTTGAAAATTTAAAAGTATACTTTTGTAATATGCTCATCATACATATTACAACATTATAAAAAATAATTTAATATGTAGAAAAAAATTCCTCTAGCAAAGAGTAAATTAATAAGTATTTTTATCTAAAAAAGGGACTGTTCTCATAACATTTAGATTAAAATTTTTCATAGATGGTACAGGAACATCTTCTGTGAACCTATTAATAAATGTTACAGACTTTTCTTAGATTACGTTAGGTCAAAGGCCAAGAAATAGACCAAATGACCTGATTGAATTCCTCTACACATTACTGTTTCATATTTCTTAATGTTTCTTCACTTGTATAAGTGGGTTTTGGCTTATTTGTTTTATTTTTGTTATTTACATGGTTTCTATTACTAATGATCTATGTTTTTAAAAAGGAATACGTGTTTTTCTAAAAGCTCCAATTTTGGGTTAAAAGTACTCATGTAACTCATTTCTATTGGGAAAAAAATGTTATAAGGAAAAGAAACCTCAAACTTACAAAGAATCATTTCCATAGAGGTCACTTTTTTTGTTCTGTGTCAAATAATAAAATTGCTCAATAGGAAGCTTTCTGAAAAAAAAAAAGAATAAATTCAAGTTTTTTTTTTACATAATACAATGGTGAAACATTTAAAGAGAAACAAAAAACATATATATATGTTATATGGAAATATAGTATAAAAGGTAGTATTTTAAATCAGTGGAAAAGAATTTTCAACAAACACAAGAAAAATTCAATAGCCATTTAGAAAAAATAGATTTCTATGTCTATTTGCAAAGATATTTCAGGTGGATTAAAAGTAGAAGGAATTGGAAAAACATAAATATTATGAGAAAAATACAAGATAGTGCTTTTTTCCCTTGTGTAGGGACAACATTCAAAAATAAGATTTTTTTTTAAAGGTCAAAAACCAAAGGGAAATTTGATAACATCAAGTGCCAAACTTTTGAAGACAGGACAGCATATAAAGGTACAATTAAAACAAAATTATAAGAAATATTTGCAATAAAGATATATAAACATTTAACTAATACCCAGAATATAAAGAATTAAGAAGAATCTATAGCTAAAAGACAAAGAATAAAATTGGACAAAGAATAAGAACAGATAAAGAGATGTAAATAGTCATATATATAAAAGAAAAAAAAGCCATATAAACCAGAAGCAGGAAGGTATATACTGGACGGTGTCACTTCCAGGTGGAATATAGAAAAAACAAATAAAGAGTTAGACAAAGATGTTCTTTAAAACCAATCTTTGAAAGCTGGTCTAACATGTGTGGATTTTTTGGGGACTATGGTGGAGGACTATCAGTTACTATACCTTAGTAGGGAGATTAATCCTACATTGTTCAATACAATAGCAAAACTATGGCACTAAATCAATAATAAAAAAAATTCTGCATTAAAAAAAGAAAAAGAAAACAAGTATAAGGAAAATACTCAGTCTATTTAGGGAAATGTATTCTGATCACTAAGCTAAACTTAACTCATTAGACAGGCAAAATAATAGAGTTTGATACTATACTTCACAGCTGGTCAAAATTATGAGGAAATGGGTACTTTTAGATACTACTATGAGAATATAAATCATTTGGGCTATATATACTAATATTTATAACAATCATTTATTGTGACCCATGATCTCCACTTAAAATTTTGTCTAGAGAAACAGTTTGAGATTCACAGCCAAGTTGGGAGGGAGGTGGAATTCCCAAGTACCTTTTCCCCTCACATGCTTAGCCTACTCCATTGCCAACCTCCCCCCCAGAGTGGCACATCTGTTACAGCTGATGAGCCTGCACTGATGCATCATTATCCCCTAAAGTCCATGGCATTCCTTTTAATACTTGCAATATTTTGTTACACAATGCTGTGCTCGACCGTCCCTTGTGGTTGTTCAGTGTCTTTTGAAGGCCCACCCTATACACATTTGACCCAGTGTAGATTTCACAAAACTTGCTTTCCCAGCCCTGTGTACAGGTAAAGGAAGAAATGTCTCCACTAGAGGATATCCTCTAATGGAGCTGTTGAATTGGAGGCAGAACTGATGATGTGGCAATTTGGGGCTCCTTATGACTCTGGAGAAAACAGGCAAAGAAGGACTTTAACAAGTAGACTGGGTTGACTGATTCTTAATATCAAGGACAGGAGGACTGTTGCTATACAATGAAGGGGAAAGGAATAGTACTAGAAGTTGACGACTCTGTTCTCTAAAGGGAGAAAGTTAATGGAATAATGTAGGAGCTTCACACAGGTAGGAACATTAAGGATCGCTGAAGGACAAAATTTGGGGCTGCTCCACCAGGTAATGCATATCTAACCAGCTCAGGCACTGGCTGAGGATAAGAGACCTTGGAGTGGGTAAAGGAGGAAGGAAATCTTCATGCCAACAACAGCCTAATAACAAGCTGTGGAAATGAGGACTGTGGCCTTACACCACATTTTCTTTTTTTTTTTTTTTTTCCTGTGCCCTGTATATTTTTATATAGAGATTGAACGACTCTTTTCTTTTTCCTTATTATTTCCTATAAGGTGTGAACATCATGGTTTACTTTGTCAAGTTTAGAGGCATGGACTACCAGGACAAGACTGTGCATGAACTACAGACATGCATACCACCCAGAGATCCTGGTTTGCAGTTCTATGCAGGACCTGATGACACCTTGGGTGACCCCTGTGGGGGGGAGGTAAGTAAATTTTCACTAGTCTCAAACGTGTTGCATTTTCTTATATTGAAACAAGTTACCAAACTTTGCTGTATATTATAATTATCTGAAAGACTTGACTCAAATGAAGATTCTTTTTCAGTAAATATTGACTGGGCTTTAAGATTTTACATTCATTATTTAATGGACCACATATTGATTCATGTTGCTGTGGTCCACAACCACAAGTTAAATAGAAAAACATGTTGCTGCTATTGCTGCTGTTGCTTTTAGTGACACTGGGAGCTCTCAAAGAGTTTTTATAATACCTTATCTACATTTTGCTAGTTACCTACATTGTTAATAGCCCAGTTCTCATGGGCTCTAGAAAATCCACTCTGGCTTTCCTAACAACTGGGTTCCTATGTGTGCACTAAATTCTAACAGTCATTCACATCTGCACTAGACTTTGACTTGAATCTGAGTACTACAAGAACATATAGGCTTCAGGTGGGATCTCATATGGCTAATAAAGTAGTAGCAGAGATGTAAATTTTAGCAAAGACACTTCCCTTGCTGAGACCAGTCCTAAGAATGAATTTGACTACTGTTCCCTGAAGTGTAGCAATTAGCCTATTTCTTTAGCCTCCCATAGTTTTGTGAGTTAACCTAATATTTTCTCATAAATCCTCTTCTTGAAGTGGCCAAATTGGATTGTTTTGTTAGCAATAAAAAATCCTAATGCATACCAATAAGTAGTGAACTTATAATTTAATTTGAAAAGAATAAAAGTAGCTTTATTAGAAAAATGAACCTTTAAAAAGGCAAATGTAATTTAATTCAAGTGAGATAATGTCTGGAAAGCACTTAGGACAATGTGTGGCCTGAAGAATAATGCTATTGTTTAAAAAAAAGATTGTTTCCTTTCCATTCTAAAAGTTTGCACAATTACATAAAAGCCTATACAAATACCACCATGTAGTAGATTCTAGACCTTGCTTGCTAAAAAACAGATGTAAGAAAGTTGAGAGTAGAGGTGTGCAGCTCTCATAAGAAAGAGTAGAGGTGTGCAGCTCTCATAAGAAAGAAAAATTTCAAGAATAGGATCAGAGTTCATGGAATTTATAAAAGAACGTTTATAATTTAATTGGCATTTAAATGAGGAAGTAAAACTAAAGGAATTAGAAAACTATAGGTAAAGCTCCACTACATAGATTTCTGAAATATCTATAAAGTAACAACATGTTTTTGGAACATTTAAGATATTACCGGCATTATTATTTTAAGATAATACTGTCAGATATGACAGAGAAGATAAGAAAAGGCCCTGGCTCACTTGTGTTCCCTCTCCCCCACTTCTACACTTTGGTTGTTTAGATAAGCTGTATTTTGCCAAAGTTTCTAGCATTTACCTGGGTTACAGTAATTTTCCCAATCATTTATGTTCAGTGATTTCATAGCTGAATGAATTCACTGTTCACCATCAACCCTTCTTATCACAGCATCTCTGTTCTTTAGTTATGATTCTGATTCATTGTTTTGTTTGTTAAATTTCATACTTTAGGCTTTTTAAAAAAACGTTATTGGGTGCTACAGACGGTACATTCCCACATGCTTCAGGTGCTCGCTTGTTTCTTTGGGCTTGAGTGACAACTTCACTATAATCTCCTTGGGTAAAGAAAAAATGTTTTTAAAGATTTATTTTATTTATTTATGCATTCAAGAACTAGGGTCTAGGCTAGAGGTGCTGGGGTGAGAGGATTCAGCAGAGATAGAGTGAGGAGCAGAACAGGTGGATCTGATGAAATATGCTGCTGAGGGGAGCAGTGGGCAAGACAGGAGAGGTCTGCTGAGCCAGGTATAGAATTCTGTGGCTGGCAAAAGCTTGATAGTGTTGAGACTTTAACCCCTGAGCCACCATGAAGGCCCCTGCATTCTAATTGGAACAAATACTTCTTCCAGTGTTATAAGGCTATATTCAAATAAACACCAAACACAAACCTTTCACTGAAAACTCAATTTTAGAAGCTATCTTTCACCTTTTTAAAAATAAATAAACTCTAATTGTGTGAGTGTACTTCCAGTTCTTTTTGAATACTGTGACATTATTAATATACAAATTTGGGGAACAATTGCAGTAAATTACCTAAGAAGCTATAGTTTCTGAACAATGCTTCTTGTTATGCTCAGAGTACTGAATAGATAAATTATTAGCTGGGATAAAAAAATGTATGAATACATGACAAGAACTTGAAGTTTAGAATAAGTAAGCCTGGAGTCGATACCTATTCTGTAACTTCAAAATGGTCTGACCCAAGGAAAAGTATTAAATCCCTGGGCCTCATTGTAAAATCAAGATAACAATATTCATTTTACAAAGAAACATATCTATGTTTTATTAGAAAGTTTTATGAAATGGTACTTAAAAATATGTTGTCTGAACTAAGGAATTGGAGATCTTCTTTATAATATTCAATATATTGATATTTGTACTTTTTCTCATTGGACTGAAGTCTTTTCATTTGTCTTCTTTTTAATTTGCTTTATTGAGACTTTGATAACATCATCAACTACTACATGTTCTTTTGTTACTTTTTCTCTTTCTGAGGCTTGTCTTATTTCTTTGAGCTGATTTAGAACAAAAACAACTAACTAGCCAGACTGTTAGTAAATGAGGTACTTGGATTGTTAGATAAAGCAGGAGTAGGTAGGCTCTGTCTGAAGGTTTGATGGATTTTGCTTTGGGTAAATGTCATTTTTTTAATAGTTTATATGACATTTCATTTTCTGCTCAGTTTTTTTTTGCTTTCTCTTAAGTTTTAAACTGTTATACATACTACACATGTGCTTTAAGATTTATATATGATTTGAATATTCTAACACTGAAAAGAACTCAATATACTTGAAGAGATTAACAAACAAATCAGAAGTCAAAAGTTCCCAAAATCAAGAACATCTGTATAGATGAGCTCAGTGATTTGCCCAAGCAAAAACATTTTTAATTTAACCTCTCTTAGGAATAGTCCACTTATTTTTGGATAAAATATTACCAAAAGAGTTAGACTGATCAAATACTTGAATATCTCTAAGGACAGCAAAAGCATCCATAAATAAAGATTTCTAACTAACTTAGCAATTAGAAGTCATATAATTAGTTTTTCCATTTGTGTCTTTTCATTAACAGCAAAAGAAGTAAAATATGAAGGTAGATTTAATAGAAGGTTCACAATAGAAATAAAGGAAATGAATAATAAAGACCTCTGTGTGAGCAGAGAAAGCTTACTTACCTTGGCCAGTTTTCTCCACCAAATCCATAATGCTGGTGTCCTTTGCCCATGGCAGAAAGAGGTTCGCCCTTTGGTCTGTGTTCTTCAGGGAGTGAAATAGGCATCATCCTGCCATACTCCCTTTCAGTGCCCCACGTTAGCCTACATTGTTTGAGAGACTCCCTTAATTCACGATATCTGAAAAAGGAGAGGCCTGAAACAGCTTCATCATGGAATGTTAGGATCTGAGTATTTGTGTTCCCCCAAAATTCATCTGTTGATTTACTAATGTCTAGGGTGATGGTGTAAGGTGGGATTCTTTAGGCCGGGAAGAGTTAGTAAAGATAAAGCCCTTATGAATGGGACTGCTGTTCTTATCAAAGACAGGGCAAGAGTGCTAGCTTCCTCCTCCATGTGAGGATATATTGCAAAGTGCCAGCTATGAACCAAGAATCCTTTTCATTAAGACATGGTCATGTTGGTTACCTCTGGAATTGTAAGAAATAAACATATATTGCTTATAAGCTATCTGGTCTGCAGTATGTTGTTAGAGCACCCCAACAGACAAAGAAAAAACAACTAAAATCCTGAGCTTCAAAGTTATTTTTAGATTGTTTTCAGAACACAGAATTATCAGTGCTGGGTAAATAATGACAGATATTATTTAGGTATCTGCATCTGCTGAAGCAGTGAGGTTAAACTCCTGAGGAACTGCAGATTATCATTTTTTTCTTTTATAGTTGTTAACACATGTACTTATTTCTTTTAAAAATCTTTATTAAGATATAATTCATATGCCAGATGATTCATCCACTTGAAGTATATAATTACTGCACACTTGAAATTCATACAAAGTTACCTCAATTAAAAAAACATACAATTAAGTGAATTTTATATAGTCACAGATCTGTACCAACATAGCTATGATCCTTTTAAACATCTTCATCATCTCAAAAACATCTTCAGTTATGGTCCCCCTATGCTAGCCCTAAGCAACCGCTAATCCACCTCTTCTCTCTCTAGACCTGCATGTTCTGGACATTACATATACATGAAATCATTTGTGGGGGCTTTTGTAACTATACCATATATCAGCTGTTCATTTCTTTTGGGCTGAATCATTTTCCATCTTATGGATATAACATGTTTTCTTCATTCATCAACTGATGAATGTCGGGATTTTTCTACATTTTGGCAATGGTGAAAAATTCTATGAACATGTATGTACTAAGCTTTGTTTGAGTACTTGTTTTCAGTTCTTTTGGGTATATACCTAGAAGAGGGATGGGCTGTATCACATAATAATTCTATGTTTAATTTTTTGATGAACTATTCTTGTTATTTATTTATTTATTTATTTTTAATTATTTTTAAAGATTTATTTATTTGTGCATACAGAACTGGGGTACAGGCCAGAGGCTCAGGGATGGTGAGAGGCTTCACCAGAGACAGAATGGGGAACAGAACAGGCAGATCGAGGAAGTACACTGCTGAGGGGAGCAGCGGGGGGTGGTGGGCAGGAGAGGTCTGCCACACCATGTGGTCACCTCGGAGGCAGGCAGGAATCGAACTCATGCGGAAGCGGCTTTAGATTATCAGTGTTGTGCTTTAACCGGCTGCGCCACCAGGGAGGGCCGAACTATTCTTGTTTTGTAAGGATAACTTTAATGAAATGCAGCCAGTCAGTCATTTTATACTGTCTACTGTCTGTGGCTGGCTTTTATTTTTATTTTTAAGTTTTATTTATTCATGCACAGAAGAACCAGAAGTACAGTGGGTGAGAGGATTCATCAGAGACAGAGTGGGGGGCAGAACAGGCAGATCTACTGAAATACACTGCTGAGGGGAGCACTGGGCAAGACAGGGTTGCCATATGGGTTAGATCACTGGGGCAGAGAATGGAACTCAGACCCTTTATGGTGATAGTGTTGAGACTTAACCCCTAGGCCACCAGTACACCCTGTCTGCAGCTGTTTTTATCCTACAGCAACAGAGTTGAGTAGTTGACAAAGATTGTAAAGTCTAAAATGTCTCCTATCTGGTCTTTTACACAAGAAGCTTGCCAGTCAAGCAAGGAGATTTGGGTGGCTAGCTGTAGAGACCTGTGGAAGGGAAGGGTGGAGGCACTCAGCTCTGGAGCCTTTACCTGCTTATGGCTATCATCAACATTCACAGTTTGAGGGGCATGACAAGTGAAAAATAGTTAAACATATTTGATTAACGAACACCCAAGCTTTAACAGCTGAGCTTTAAAAAGTTACATTTAGGCCCTCCCTGGTGGTGCAGTGGGTTAAAGCACAGCACTGAGAAGCTAAAGCCACTTCCACATGAGTTCGATTCCCGCCTGCCCTGGAGGTGACCACATGGCGTGGCAGACCTCTCCTGGCCCGCCTGCTGCTCCTCTCAGCAGTGTACTTCATCGATCTGCCTGTTCTGTTCCCCGCTCTGTCTCTGGTGAAGCCCCTCACCGCCCCTGAGCCTCTGGCCTGTACCCCAGTTCTGCATGCACAAATAAATCTTAAGAAAAAGTTACATTTAAATTAGATGAGTCAGTTTCTCAACATCTGACCCCATATATTACACTATTTCTGGAAGATGAGCTAGTAAAAAAATGTTAATCAATCATTTGGTTTGCAGGAAACCATTTCAAATGTGGCAAAGCAAAAATAAGTCATATTTCTGTTTTATTTTAGGGTATCCTATTTCTCTCCCTTAGCTTTAATGTTAATAGACTCTCAGAGAAGAAAGTACTTATTTATTGTAATTGAAGTATTAGGATTAAATAATTTTAAAGCTTCAATGACACATGTTTCCATAAAGGAAAATAACAAAATTATTAGTGCTGCAGCCTGTAGCTATATAAAATTAAAGTTTACTTGTTTTTGACAAAGATATGTTCCTTATGGATGAAACACTCTTGCTTTAGCGTAATTTTACAGAATTTTGAGCATTCCATTCCAAACTCTGGGGGCTTAAGTTAGCCAGTAGTTATTGGAAGGCATGATAAAGGAAAGCTGAGCACCAAGGTGCTGTCATCACCAGTTGGCTGGGCGCTAATAGTAAAAAACTAAATGAATGAAAATTCAAGAATCAGAAAGCAATGGAATGAATCCAGAAACAAAAGTGGAAACCTATAATGAACTCTTAAAACAATTCTCAAATGCTTCTGTAATTGAGATGTTTGTCTGATGAGCTAGAGAATCTGCTAGAGATAAGGTGATGTTAACTTAATAGATAAAAGGGATAGGAATCTGTGATTATTTGAGTAGCTATAACTGCCATTTTAAAGCTTTCAATGAAAATGTACAAAAGAATATCATGTGTTTATTAATATTTTTATAGGGATCAAGTCACACAAGTGGGTGTGTGTATCTTCAAAGTTTTAAAGGGCTGCTGTCATGGAAATGACTGATTATTCTTGTTTTGCATGCTTCTGAAGAAAGAACCAGGATCAGTGGGTAGAAATTACAAAGAGGAAATAAAATCTCTGTAGAAAGAAAATTACCTAACAATCAGGAGCATTCAAAAATGGAATGGACTGCTTGTGTAATAATGAGGTCCTAATTTGAAAACTGCTTAAACTGAAGAAGGAAGGGGCTTTCTGTCTGATTTATTAAAGCACATTGAAAAATTTGATGGCGTAAAATTAAAAACAACAACAAAATCAAGAGAGTCACCACAGACTATTTTTCGTGGTTCTTATGGTTTAGATCATTTTCTTATGATGATCAAGTAAATATGTTACAGAAAAGCTGGTATTATGATGTTGGCAAAATGTACCTGGAACTTTATATGTAAAATGGGGGTAATGCTAGTGTTGATGTCACAGAGTTACTCTGAGGATTAAAAATATTACTCCACACAAAGTATCTGGTACAGTGCCAATACAAAGTAGGCACTCAGTATATATTAGATGCAATTTTATCATAATCTGTAATTAATATTATAGGAAACTTGGCAAAGCAAAAATTTAGACTGCTAGAATGAACAGTAGTTCTGGGAGTATTTTTGAGCAAATGATGATAGGGAACCACTACACTACTTTTTATAAAGTTTGATTAATGTAGGTTAATTTCCAATTGAAGGAACTGATCATTCTAGAATGATGAGGATGTAGTAGATGACTCTGTTATCTGCCTTTTAAACACACATCACAGTTTATTTGTACATTCCTAAAAGAAGTGGACACCTCAAGGTTTTAGTTCACTGTTAGATATGCCTTCCCTGGGATGTGTTCAACAGAAGAGCCCCACTATGATAAATGTTTACCTCACATACAAAAATACAGTATAACTTTTCCTCCTTTGCTCTGTTTTTTACCTGTGATGTGAGGCAGTTGGGCGAGTAGTTGTTTCTAGTGGAGTGTGTATTTCGTTAGAGTAAAAGGTGTCGGACAGTATGTCAGATCCATCAAGCTCCCTGCAACAGTAGGGCCTGCCGTGAATTACCTCCATGCTTCTTGGTTAATCAGGCACAATCTGAAAAAGAAGAGGTGGACACACTTGACCACAGTTATGCTGACCCTTTTTCAACAGGCTGGAAACATACTTTGTACGACTTCATTGTTCAAACCAACACTGGAAATCAGGGGCTTCCCTGTTTGCCGGAAGCCCACATGTTCACACATGCATGTGACTGTTCTGAGATGTCACACCAGTAATACTTAAGTCCTGTGGAATGAATTTCAAGAGAAACAAATTCACAAAGTAGAAGATGTTTCTTAGAACACTGCGTGGCTGATCTGTATGTAGTTCTATATAAAACTGCTACTTCGCAGACATGGACTAAAATTCATTTTTGGCCTCACATTTAACCTTAACGATTCAAGTAAGCAGCTACTCCTCCCCTCTCCCCAGACCCTCTCCCCAAAGTTCTTTCTGAAAGCAAGGCACCGCATCCAACATGCTCAGCAATTGTACTTCTACAGGTGTCTGGGATCCTGAGCAGAGAAGGCCTTTGTAGAGAAGATGGAGAATTAGCAGAGCAGATTGAAATGAACCCCTAAGTCTCGAGCACCCCATCCTTCCCTAGGACTTGGGGGTTGGCCGCAGGAGGAGGCGCTGGGACCTCGAGCTCGGGGTTGGTTTACAGCACCAGCCTTCCGGATCACCAGCGCCCAGCCGAGCGGTGCCGCGAGGTTCGGGCGCACCTGGGGCACCGGCCAGGCAGCGGCACGAGACCGCGCGTTCCCTTCACCTCCCAGAGCTGGCGGGTCTCCGCGGGGCGTGAATTCGGCTGTTGTCCGCACCTGCGGCCCCGGGAGCTAGCGGGCAGGTGCGGGGGAAGGAGAGAGAAAGACGGCGGGAGGGCGAGGGGCGGGGTTGAGGGTGCCTGTGACGGCGACCGTGACCGTGACACTAGGTAACGCATCCTGGCTGGCGACGGCCAGCGGGCTACCACGGCTCGCAGAGGTTTCGCAGGAAGCCAGCCCCGGAGCCACGAGACTAGTGAGCGGCACGGGGCCGGGAAGTGAGGGAAGAGGCCCCGACCGCCAGTCCAGAGGCGAAAGGTGCGGGTCCGCGGACCTCTGCCCGGCTGATCCACCCCTTGTTCCTTCCGTACTACTCCACCCTAGCCTTGGGCGCCCCCGTTTTTCTTCCTCCAGAGCGTGGTATTTTACGTGTGCACTGGGTGGATGACACGGGCAGGATCAAGAGAGAGGCAGGGCTGGTGAGGCAAGAGCTTCAGACCTCTCCTCTTCCTTGCTTGTCCCTTCGCTGGAATAGGTGACAGTGCGACTAGATGAAGGGGCCCAGACGCAGCAAGGGTGGCTTTTGCAGGAATGGGTGAGGATCAGGTTGATGTCAGATCCATCAAGCTCCCTGCAACAGTAGGATCTGCCGTGAATTACCTCCATGGTTCTAGGTTAATCAGACACAATCTGAAAAAGAAGAGGTGGAACCTGCTCAGTTCCCAAGGACCTGGTTCTGCTTCCTTTATTTCAGTTGTCCAGAAATGAATATGAAACAAGTTTCTGCACTTCCAGGGCCATGAGGTTCTGTGATGACTGAGAACTGAGCCCCCAAGAAGGGGAGGTGTTGAAAGGTCACTGCAGGAGAGGCTCTTATTAAACCAGAAAGAACACAGAAAAAGAACACCTCTGAGAAGGGAGGTGTAAGATATGTCCTCTATTTTAGAAGTCTTTAATCAAACCAGCAGTGGGTATTCATTTGTGCAGCGTCTTCTATGTGAGAGCTGATGTAAGGGGAAGAAAGGTGCAGGAGCAGACAAGGTGGTATTTATAGTCTGTTTTTCAGTTCCTACACCTCTCCTGCAGCTCTTATAGTCAAGTAGAACTGTCTGTTGAGAGATTGTTGTGAATTTGGTGAAGTCTGGCCCCTTTATACATCTTTTTGCCCTTCAGTTTCTTATGAGTCCACCCTCCGCCCTAACCTCTTTGATGCTTCTGTTTTGGGGATTCCCTCATTCTAATGGGCTTTGTATCTTTTGTGTCTGAGATAGCTTTGATTCCCAAAAAGTAATTGGCCCACAATATAATAGTACAGGGTTAATTCATACTCACTCATAGATTCTGATCTTGTCTGTAAATTTCCCTTAGATTCACAGTCTACTGGTGCTAGTTTTTTCTGTTTAAAATTATATATATTTTTATTGAAGTAATTGTATAAAATTAGAGATACGGGTTCACACCCTTTCAGATATATACCACCACACCACACCCACCACCAAAGCACCAGTCACCCTTCCCCATAGTCTGTTTAGCTCCCTCCTCCCTTTGCTTCCCATATCTTCCCATCTCTCTAGTAGCCTCAGTTCTGTAGTCAGATTTCTAGGCTTTGTTTTGATTTAGTTTTGTCTGTATCTGTATTTGGTTTCTTTATATACTACAGATGCGAGACAACATTCTATTTGTCCTTCAGACTTATTGTACTGAGCATAATCCTTTTCAGTTCTGTTCTTGTGGTTGCAGATACTGCTGCCAGTTTTTAAGTAAGAAACTGGGCCATCATCCTTGGTACCTCTCTTTTACTCATATTCTTTATCCAGTTTATAACATATTCATCAGCTCTACTTTCAAAATATACTTAGAATCTAGCTACTTCACACAATCTCTTCCTCTACTACCCTGGTTCATTACTCTATTATCTATTCTCTGCATTATTTAAAGTCTCCTAACTAATCTGGTTTCCTTTCTTGTCATCTATAACCGGTACTCCATTCAGAGGCCAAAGGAACAATTTTAGGTCTATTAACTTGCCATTAGTTTTCTACTTACATGATCTATTCCTGTTCCTTACTCCTTTCCTGCCTTTTGTATTAATCAAGAATTTATTATTCATCTCCTCCATTAACCTTTTTGATGGTAACCTTTATTGGTTACTCAAGAAATTGCAAAATGCTTTCTAACTGTATTACAGTTTACTTAAATTAGTGCTTTCACCACATACTGGACAGTGAATGAGATATTTGAAATACCTGCTACCCTCAGCCTCCAGGGGAGACATCCAAAACACCCCCTACCCCAAATACATCGAAAAAATAAAGACCCATGTCACCAGAAAAAAAAAAAAAGGCTGAGATATCTAAGATACTTGTGCTTCCCACAAAGAAATGCCTTACAAAAGAAATTGTGAATTCCTGCATCTCCTGGAGGTGATCCTTTGCTGCCTTCTGGTCCTCTTTTGTATTAACCACCCCTTATAGGTACCAGTCACCAGACTACTCCAATAAGAATATAAGCAACAACTGAAAGCCACCCTTACTACATTAAAAAACAAAAAATGTGGAGACATAAGAACTCAGTACAAATATCAGAACCAAAAATCCCCAAAGGAGTCCTGACTCAGTGGTTGGTTTAATATACAAAGGTCAATCGTGATTCATATAACAGGCAATTTAACAATGTAAAATACTTAAAAAAAAAAAAGCCTCTGGACATCAACAAGCATCCTGAGGGCTTTGTGGTTAAGAGGGAGGAAGAAGGGAAAGGGGCAGGGGGATACAGGGATGGTGGTAGGGGAATACAATAAAGCAGAAAAAAAATTTAACCAAAATAAATTTTAACCCAACTAGCAAAAATAAAATTACACTGGGGTAATAAGCAACACATTGGAACTGTCCCTGGAAACCGGTGTACCACCCTAATTATAAGCCTTGTAGAATTCTTTGTAGATTTTGTGCATGTATATCTTTGCTAAACATAAAATAAATTCCATAAGAAGAATGCTAAGATTTGGGAAATTAATTAGTACAACTTTACTGTCTGTGCAGAAATGATGTCTGTAGTATTTCTGATGTGTAACTATCCAGTCTTTGCTCAAAGACCTTTATAAGGCTCAAATTTGTCAGATCTAATTATTAGAGCTAATTGTTAGAAGTTATTTTTTTTTCAGATTTGCCAATTTTTATCTTTCACCAATAGACAACAGCACAGAGGCCTTTCTAGTCTATGACTAGTCCTGATTTTAGAAGTCCAGGGTTTTCATTAGTCCCAACAAAGTGATCCTTCTCCCCTGTCTCATTTCACAGCTTTTCTGTATAGCTATGCTGTGTTTATTGGTATTGGGGTAAACAGTACCTGCACACTTGAAAAGTGAGAGAGTAGGTTTGATTAGGGTAACACACAAGACTTCAGAAGTGATTCAGTGTCCAAAGTAGGGCCACGCATGCGTGACCCTACAATGTACAGTTTTATCAGGTTTGATTGGCACGTGAAAGGCTCATGCATCAGGGAAATCATTCACTGTATTGATGTAGCACCCTTGGCTTCAGGCCTGCTTCACTCCTCCATCAGGCTGCCACCATTGACCTCTCACTGACCTTTGATGTAGGACAGGGCCAAGATTGAAAGGGAGAGGTTTAAGGTGCACTTGTTAAAATGCCACCCATCCAGACTGAAGTCCAAACAGCATAATTTACCATAATACATTTTAATTAATCAAATAAAAAAGAGGTTGTGGTGTCTAATCAAAGAAAGTAAAGCTTATTAAAAAGCAAATGGCTTAATTGGGAGGGAAACAAAAGTGAATTAGGTCAAAAAGATGTATTAAGAAGAAACTAAAGACATCTTTATTAAAATAGATCTATTGTTGGCTTGTGTGAAAGGAAATGCACATAGAAAATGAAGACTCAGGCAAATATTTTAGCATTTTATTGCTTTGTGACCTCAGTGGCTGTCAATTTTAGAGTAAATGCAATCTTTGCATTCCACTGCAGATATTTTAATATAACAAGATCTCTCTTTATTGAGGCAAACACATAATTATTTTTATATAATTCAGGGGTACAGGAACACCCCTTCAGATGTATGTCAGCACAACACACTCACCCCAAGGCACCCATAGTCCACCATGGCCACGCTATGATTTCTGTAAAAAGGATAATACTGATTTTCAATAGGTAGTTGATTTTGATTTAAGTTTATACTTTTCCCTAGTGATGTACTGATTCCCTGATGTTAATAATATTTAACTCACAGCTATACTAGATTTGCAAAAATACTTACTTTTACTTCATATTCATTGTTGAGTTACATTAGTTTAAAAATTTTAAATTGTTAACCTTAAATGTACAGTATATTATAAAGGATAAAACAGGATCATAATATTTTTGTTGTGATGGTAGTAGTGATGCTGAGTATTGTTATTTTGATCTAAGAATCTAAAATTATGTACAAATGTGGAACATTTTCTGCCCTCTAGTGGTTCAAAATATTTTTGCAGTATTGGTAACAACCTGCTTTACTTTTAACGCTATGTGGTATTTTAAAAGCGGCTTGAGAATTATGTGACTGCATTGCTGAGCTAATTAATATTGTTGCATATTTTAAGAAATAGAAGCAGTGCTTTCTATGTTCCCTATTAATCACAACACACCAATTCTTGGACATCAGACAAGAAGTAAAATACTCCCTTTTAAGTAAGTTTTCTTCAGTTTAGAAATGATATTCCTCTATAAGGACAGTACTAATTAAACACTAACCTTGTCAAATTAATAATTTAATTCTGCTCCCTATCATAACGGTGATTTTCCTGTTTGGATACTTTCAGAATTTAGTTCCTATTTAGGTGGAGATAATGTGTGGTAATATTGTTTATTTCCCATGTTATACATGGTGTCATTCTGAATTATATTATATAGAATTAAACAAACCACAAACTGACAAAATCATAGAGAGAGGGAAAAGATTGGTGGTTTCCAGAGACTGGATGTTGGGGATGAGCAAGATGAATGAGGGTGAAAAGGTATAAATTTGCAATTACAAGGTAAATAATTATTAGAGATGTGATACACACTTGGTAACTCTACATACACTTGTTGACATAGTTGACAATGTTGTATATTTGAAAGATGCTAAAATGATACATCTCAAATATTTTCATCACATACTTTGTAACTGTTCTAACTAAACTACTTACAATTATTTGCAATATATACAGATATCAAATCATTCTGTTGCACATCTAAAATTAAGGCAATGCTATATACAACATATTTCAATAAATATTATGATCTGGTGAAGGAAAACATATTAAAATGCTACTTAGATTATAAAATAAGGAAGTGAGCTTGTAGAGCCTGGGCAGATCTGTCTAGTTGTTCACTTAGTTTTCATGCTCTTTATGTGTTGTTTCATGCATTGGAGCAATGTGCTCAAAGAAGACACCGAATTTCCCAGCTTCCCTTACAGATGTGGGTGGCGAATGACATGGAAAAGAAAGTTTTAAAGTGCCATTTAAAGGGACCCTTCAGAAAAACAGCACCTGGGAGGGATCGTGATGAGCTGGTAGGGGTCAAATGTGTAAGGATCGTGGAGCAGAAAGACGGCAGAGGTTCAAATCCTTGGTTTCTAGAATTGCTACAACTGCCCAGAACTACTTCCTTCTAAACATTCTTACATGAAGAGAAAAAAACACTTCTCTTTGTTAAAATTATTGTTACATGCAACTGCATCCTAATTTGACTTCTGTCTTGAAGGATTTTTTTTTAAATATTTATTTATTTATTTGTACAGAACTGGGGTACAGGCCAGAGATGTGGAGGGTGAGAGGATTCACCAGAGACAGAGTGGGGAGCAGAACAGGCAGATCGACGAAGCACACTGCTGAGGGGAGCAGCGGGTGGGTCAGGAGAGGTCTGCCACACCATGTGGTCACCTCCAGGGCAGGCGGGAATCGAACTCATGCGGAAGTGGCTTTAGCTTCTCAGTGCAGTGCTTTAACCCGCTGCGCCACCAGGGAGGGCCCTTGAAGGATTTTAATGGGTAGAAAAATGGCTTTTTTTTCTACCCATGAACTGAAAGAATTAGCATGAACAAAGGTGTGGAAAGGTGAAAGTGTATGTTTTCAGGGAACAACATATCGTTATGTTTATTAATATGTTTTGCAAAGGACAAATGTTGCAACATGTTTGCAGGAAGATCTTTGTGGGGAAAAAAAGAAACCCATCCATGAAAAACTGGAGGACAGTGCTCTCACCTTCTTGCCTGTTTCATTTTGTTGGTCACACTTAGGTGAACACTGACCTTTCATTTTTCTCACTAAAAATTGGGCCCAGAGTCAGTACCCCTTGCCCCTTTTTATATTTCTCAAAGTCAGTGTCATAGTATGATGTATAAAATGTGGACTTGAGATTGTGTGGAAGTCCCCTTTCTGTGACAGCTATTGAGTATAACATGGATCAGGTATTCTGATTTCCTCTGAAGTCCCCACACACCACTCACCTACACAGGCTGAAGTTTAGGTTAGGACTCATCCAAATGGAATTTTCTTGGGGAAGGGAAGTGTTGGAAGGGAGGAGGAGGGGTGTATGGGATATGTTGGGGGCTTCTCTCAGGAGTGCTCATGGAGGAGAGCAACATCATCATTAGCAGTATCCTCTCTCCTATGCTTCTGTAACAAATGTTTAGAGGAAAGTGGGCTAAGAGAATTAGCCCACTCAAGAGATTGAGTGATTCTGATTGTTTTCAGTTGATTCTGTTTTGTTCTCAACATTTAAATGGCCAGTCAGATAAGAAGCTTCGTTTAGAAATTGACTTACATATTAATTTAAAATAATCCAAAAAAATCAAAATTTTCTATTGCAGTGATTCTTAAATGTCATGGGATCACATACCCCACTGAGAAGTTATCCAAGAACACAAACTCTCCCCAGAGTACACACCTATGTGTAATGATTCAGAGAAAACATTGGTTTTTTTTTAAAGATTTATTTATTTATTCATATATAGAGAGCTGGGGTACAGGCCAGAGATGCGGGAGGGTGAGAGGATTCACCAGAGACAGAGGGGAGGGAGCAGAACAGGCAGATCTACGAAGTACACCACTGAGGGGAGCATGTGGGTCAGGAGAGGGGAGCATGTGGGTCAGGAGAGGTCTGCCAGGAGAGGGGAGCATGTGGGTCAGGAGAGGTCTGCCTCACCCTGTGGATCTCCTTGGGGCAGGCGGGGATTGAACTCATGCAGAAGTGGCTTAAGCTTCTTAGTGCTGTGCTTTAACCCGCTGCGCCACCAGGAAGGGCCCCAGCAGCGAAGTTTTTAATTCAACACCAACATCTGGCACATAGGTGTGTACTTTGGGGAGAGTTTGTGTTCTTGGATAACTTCTCAGTGGGGTATGTGATCCCATGACATTTAAGAATCACTGCAATAGAAAATTTTGATTTTTTTGGATTATTTTAAATTAATATGTAAGTCAATTTCTAAACGAAGCTTCTTACCTGACTGGCCATTTAAGTGTTGACTGGTCATTTAAATTCCAAAGTGACATCACCACTTCCAGAATTTTAAAAGGCAGTTGTTTTCCTAGTCGTCAATCTGCTGACCTACTTGGAGCATAGGATTGGGTTTTGTGAAGAGTTGTTTTTGCGAGCATTAGTACTGTGCTGTGAATGCCCCTCTCCATGCTCAGCTATTGAGGACTACTGAGTTCCTTCCTCTTCACCAGGAGGGGCTTCTGGAAATGTGTTACATGTGCTTGAAAGAAACAAAAGGTTGGTGCCAAACCACCAGCCTTTGGGCCTTTGGGCCTTTGGGTAAATAGTGAGTCTGGGGGCAGCAGGACAGAGGAAGTATGTTGGAGAGTGATCTGTGGGTGACCAGATATGTGCTTTGGGAAAGAAAGATTTGTATAACCTATTTCAAATTGTATTTTCAATGGAACACTGGAAATGAAATGGGCATGTATGGGGTGGGTGCCCATATCCCAGGGCAGGGGCTGAGGCCACTGCGGGGATGGAGGGGTCTCATGAGTGACAGAAGAGTTGCAGGCAGAGGACTGAGAAAGGATGGGCATGCCATCCACCTGGGTAAAAATGTTCCTGACCCCTTGCCTCTAATCTCACTCTTTTTCACCCCAATGGAGTCCAAGGAAAAAGCCATAGAGTAAGGAAGCAGGTGCAGTTGGAAGGCAGAGCAGGAACTGACTATACTCCTGTATTTGAACTTAGGCCTTATTTGGGAACAGTGGAGAATGAATGAGTGAATGAACGAATACAGACTGAATTGTTGATTACAACGGGGGTCATGCATTTTTGTTTGATATCATTTAGGAACAATAGTGAAGTTCATGGTAGCTGGCCCATCCAGGTGCAAGTGCCGATTTCTGTACAGTCCCTTCTCTGCTGGCTATATTTTAAAAAGGTCAGTGGGCACAATAATAGCTTTGCTTTTTTGAACAAGTCACCAGCCCTGCAGTTATATTGTACATATGTCATAGGATGTAAACAGACTCCCAGTTTTGCATGATTGGCCCTTGGACTGCATGTAGAAAATGGGAACTACTGGGATTTATAAACAAGGGGAGGAGTTGGATGTTGGGAATGTGAGGAGAAAGTCTTGGGGGAACAGGAAATACTCACTATGCGGCCCAGTGCAAAATTTAACAATACTGCAACCTTGTTCAAGATGATTAAAAGCTTCAAGACAGTGACAAGAGCTGATTAAAAGACTGTGACTTCACGGGTTGCATGGCCAGGAAGTCACTTGGGTGAACCACAGACTTCAGAAGACAAAGGACCCTGCTAGGAGTTTAAAGAGGCATTTGGGAGGATGGTTTTGTTTTAACAGAGACTTTTTGCTGAAATGCTACGCATTATGATCCCCTCCTCAAGGTTCCGCAAATCTCAGTGCAACCACAGAATCCCTTATGTGAATGGATTTCTTGTAGAAGCTGGTGGAGGTGCTGGGAGGTTAAGACAGTAAGTCAAATATGTAAAGGGACAAATGATCTGGTCCTCTTCACCTAACATTTTCCATAAGTTTCAAGAGTTTATATAAAGAATCCTTGTTTGACATAAGAACTTGTTTTTATGTTGTGGAACATCAAGGAACAAAGTGGCCTTTGGTTTATTTATTAGTGTGGAAGAATGGTGCATATTTTCTCTATTGCTCAAAATTGGTGACAATCTTTGGGTATAGAGGCACTAAGTGCCTGACAGTGTGAGAACCATGGATGGGCAGGGCCAGGTTGGGATTTCTAGAGTGTGGCAGAGCCACACGAACCCCTGCCTGTCTCAGCTCGTGTCTCTCCCAGCTGTACGTGAGAAGTTAGCTTAGAGGAGGCCTGCTGCAGCTGTCCCTCATTCTGGAGGCCAAGCTGGAAGGGTTTCTAGACACTCAATCACTCGTAGAGTACTAGGTCCTGAAGGGGGACGGCAGTTCATTTCTGACAGCTGGTTTGCTTAGGCGTCACCCCCTTTTAGCAGGGCAGAGAGGAGGGGAGGCAAATGGGTGTAGCTGGGGGCATCTGGCAGTTGGCCTTGGTATGGTAAGGATGTCTGTGTTTTCTTTGGATTGTGTGGATGCTGAGAAAGTAGCTGGCTTGAGCTTTTTTTTTTTTTCCTGACAGTAAGGGAATATGGGGATGAATGGGGGTAGCTGGAAAAGAGCATGGCAGGTCTGGGGAGTGTGAAGCTGGGCATTGGGCTTCCTGAAGAACTCACTTGCAGAAAATGCAGCTTTAGACAGAGATGGCAAGACCCCACACACACACACATCGGCCTCTCCCTCCACCACTTTTACATCCTGGAAAGGGCAGGACAGGAGTGAAGGAGAGGTCACCAGCTCCCCTTCCACCACCCCATCCCACCACCATGCTCTTAGGTGAGAAGAGGAGGGTCAGAGAAGGAGCAGACCTTGTCCCCCTGCACTTCAGGAATCTCCAGCTAGCAGTCTAGCAGGCAGTGGGGGAAGGGAAATTTCGCTTTATATATGAGGTTAGCATCTTCAGCTGGGCTTGAGTAAGATTTTTAATATCAAGAAGTGACCGAGGAAGTTACAGAATCTATCCAGGGTATCATTAAGGGATCTCAACCCAGCAGGGAAAGGAGATTCAACACTGCCCAGCTGGGGGCAGGATGGGAGAAAAATAACACCACTTCTGGCTTATACTCTATGGAATTGAGACTGCTCAATAAACCTGCTATATTTGATGAAGAACTTCATATTGTTATGACGAAAGTTGAATCTCTGTACGTTTGTGTTGTGGTGTACAGTGTTCATCAATTCTTAGTTTTCTGAGTGATGGGATTTTCCTGTAAATCAAAGCTTTGAAATTTATTACACAGGAGAAAAGACACATACCAGAAAGCAAATTTCCAAATATAGAAGAGACCCTTAAAATGGCATCTGATGGTTACCTTTTTTATCACTATATGTTTTCTAAAAAATTCAGTCTATCAGAGGTTCACTGTTGATGCAGTAGAAAAAAAATGTGTAACAATCATGTCTCTAAGTCATTTGTTATTTATGTTAATTTGTCGATGATGTATTTCTGTTAACTTCTTTAATTTTCATCACAGTATTTGATAGACTACTCTTCTATTGAATTTTGTCCTTAAATGTAACTGTGTCTGATTTTTACATAGGACAGTCATATGGCTTCAGTCTTTCTTCTTTCTTTCTTCTTCCCTCCCCCCTAATCCCTTTACCACAGACTTCTTAAGTATTTGCAATGCTCTTTTTATTTAGACAAAATTATTTTATCTTTACAATATTCTTTGAATTGTTTTTTCTAACTGATCAAAAGATGGTAATGACCTTCCTTCCGTTCTGTTCTTTGCAGATTATATTCACAGCCTTGTGTCATCTTTAGGGATTGACTCCAGTTTTTTTCTGTTTCAATTCCACATCATCTATTTTCTTGAATATGAGTCTCCTAAAATATAAGCAGTACAAAAAAATGTCCTCACCCACCAGAATAATAGGATGTTAGCTCATATATAAATATAAACTGTGATTTTAATTGCTTACTTATATTTAGCGGACTTTTGTTGCACTTGAAATGAGTAAGATATCGATGGGACCCCAAATTTGAAATAGACATTTAGACTTACAAACTTCCCATTGGTTTAGCTCTCTTGCTCATCCCTGTCCTACTGCTATTGTCTGCTTGATCATTTCCAGCTCAGAATGATATCTCAGGACCTCAGCAGAAACATCAGCAATTCTTCTTTTCCTGATGAATAGCCTCCAGGCCTCTATGTGTTGCTTCTGAGTGCCCTTTCTGTTCCTCTCTCTTTTTGGCCTTCTCTCCTCTCCTCTTCATGTGCCCGTTGCTCTCACCAAGCCAAACTGCTTATGTTCTTGACTCACCATGCTCTGCTTTCCCTTTTCTCCCATCAGTCTCTGTTCACAATAGAGTCAGCTTTGCAAGTCTAACTTGTGAAACATCCCTGGATTCCCACATGAAGAAACAGTAGTTGTACTAGACCCTCCATAGGACCTCATTAATGCTACCTATTATTTCATTCATCCTGTCAAATATTGAGGACTTACCACTTACAGACACAGTTCTAGGCACTGGAGGTCTGTCAGTTGACACAAATTATGGGATGTATAGGAGTGAAATCCTATTAAAGGAGTGGGCCCTAACTATGTAATGTGCTGGATGTGGTTACATCCCATGGTGAAAAAGCAAGCCTTGGGGTGGCGGGGAGGAAAGAGGCAAACCAAGCCTGGAATGTTTTGTGAAGTCCTCACTGATAAGGTGTCACAGTTTGCCACTTTCCTTCCTTCAGGGCTTCATTAGAGTATCCTGTGCTACATTATAGGACTTTTTAAAAATTTATACTTTCTACTAGAAAATAATGGGTAGGTGGCTTTTAATTTTTGAACCTCTTCTCTATTATGATTTGTCCACAATAGATAATAATTAACACAAAGAGTGATTATAAATCCACTTGCCTATAAGATAGGAAACAGTAAAAGAAAAAAAATTAAAAGGGAGAAATCCTTCTGAATTTGAGACCTGTGTGAGTGTCCTTTGTATCTTGCCTATGGGAGGTCAGAGGGTGGACACTAAGTTATAGTCTTAAGTCGCACATGTCCTACTTAATGTGTGGTTAAGAGCAGTGAAGTGGATGCCCCTGTGTGGCTGAGGGGACACCCATCTCTCTACTTCATACTTATATTAGTGTTTACACCTGACTTTCTATAGTCTCAGTTTACATATATTTAGCTTCCTGTGTCTTTTCCTTTTTCTCTTTTAAGAAATGATGCTACTTAAGAACTGATTTTGAAAAGATGTAGTTCTTTGAAAGTTTTCTACCTCAACTCTATATATCTGCCCATGCATTTGAACTGGTTTATAAAGATTTACCTTGGGGGTTTCTGATGAGGAGTCCGGATTTCTTGGGGCTGGCAGGTCATCAGGGAAAGTAACTCAGTGGCAGATGGTGAATTCATGGATTGTTGGAGCAGGTCACTCAGTGTCTTGGTGATACTTGCTGTTCTACCAAACCTTTGGGGCAGATTAGGAACACGCCTCAAGATGCTTTCCTTCATGTGTCTTCCAAATCTCAGAGGCAGGTTGGCCATTTCCCCAGTGCTTCTTTGTTTCATGTTTCTCCCAAATCTCAACGGCAGGTTGGCTGCTGAGTGTGGCATTTTGTTGACTGCAGATGCACTCATCTTAATGATGTTTCCTGGTCCCCAATCTTTTAATTCTTCAAAATTGAGACTTCTTTCCTTTTTCCCTTTAGGGTCTCCTGTGGGCTATAATTAGAAATGACCATGAAAGTCATTTATCATTGTTCTAAAAAATAGATTTGAACCCTAAATTAACTTAAACCCAGACTTCAGTCTGCAGAATTGTTAAAGCTATAAGCAAACTTTGTGTTCACATGTGCAAATTTTTTAATAAATAATTTGTATTAAGCTTCTTAAAGCAATCTAGTTTCTCCATCCCTGGGCTATTGTAAGAAAACTATAAATTATTAATAAAATATGTATAGTGAATACAGCAATGTATTCAAGTGGCAGGAACATAATGAAGTACTGAAATGAAGCAGAAGGTTATTTTACTGCAGTTATTCTTTTTCAGTTTTTGATGCATGTTGTTATGAAATAGTTTACATAGTTTTATATCTTGACTTTAGAGAAACCTTCCACTATCTCTTCAAGTTTAATGTATTCCCCCTCTTTCACTATGGTCATAGTAGTTAACACTTAGAAACAAGATGCTAGCCAGATTTTTGGGTAGGAGGATTCAAGAAATTTCTTTACTACCTCCCAATATTCAGAGTTCCATTCTCAGAACACTTCTCAAGACACCATATTTTTATTAGCAAATAAGTTACATTGTTAGTAAAGTTACAATTGATTTGCAGTTTACTGAACTATGAGTATACCAACTTTTAAAGAACCATTTAAAATACAATTTTTAATTAGATTTAGTTTTACCATGAGTTTTTGTTCATATGAAGATTTTTAAACTTTGCAGGTTGTGTACATAATATCTACTCTTTTCAGCAAAGATGAAAATTATAGAAAAGCTTAAAGAAGAAAATAGAAATAACGTGCAGTCACATTAACTAGGAATAAAAATTTAATTTTGATATAGATTTACCACAAACATTGCATTATTTGCTTATAGTTGAAGACTACTCAAATGTCCATCTGCAGTATAGCCAGATTTATTTCTGCAGCTACTGATTACAGCTGTTTACTTCTGAGTCGAGATTTATTAATGTACCTTATATTTTCTAAGTTTCCGTTCTATATTTTCCGTTCTAAAATTTTCATGCTAAAAAGTATAAGTTACAGCATCACATTGTTATAGGAAGGCTGAAGCTTGACAAAAACAGCACCAATGATCTTATTCCTTACTTTTTACAAAAGTATTAGACTCAGGACCAATATTATGTGGTTAATGCTAGTCATGTTAGATAGAGTTAAGCCACTTACCTCAGGATATTTGCCATAATTTTCTTTGCTGTAAAAATTGGACATCATTAATTCATCTGCACAAAAGATTTTTGATGTTAACAGTGTCGAAGTGGCTAAAGTCAATAAAATAAATCGTTTGGATGAAATAACTTCCATTTTGTCCAATATCTAGAATTAAGTTTATATGTTTAACGCGATCTACAAGGAGGGTAGAATGAGCTTTTTATACTGTCTAAAATGAAAGGAAAGTTTGCCTTAACAGTGAAATCAATCCCACATGTTGTTAAGTACTAATATTAATTAGAGGGCTTAGCTAAAATATGTATGTAGGGAATGTGGGTAATTCATTCTGGGAAGACAGCAATTGCTTCTGTTTGCAAATTCATTCACTTTGAAAATAATTTTTCTTATTATGAAGGAGCTTCTAATTAGATAAGTTTGAGGTCACAGTAATTTAGAGTCCAAACAAACAAGAATGCTTCTTTTCTCCAAGTGCAAACAAAAATACTTTCCTTTCAGTGTTTGCGTCAATTCTTGGAAGAAGGAAATAACAGTATTCAATACATACCATCTATGTTAATTTTTTAAATCCATTCAAAAAAGCAAGGCATAATATTTTCAAAATGTCAGGCAAAATTAAGAATGTGAGAATTCCAAATCGCATAATACTCAAGTAAAATGTCATTAATTAACTTTTTGTAAATGCTATTTTGTTGTTAAAAGGCTTCAGGAATAAATGTCAGCAGCAACGCGAGGCTGTGCGTAAGACCATGCACTAGGCATTTTGACAAACTGGCTGTCTCAGGAGAAGCTGGAGACATTCAAGCCCTTTTGTATTAGCCCTTTGGGCCTTATTTGGCAAACTGTATAAATAATCAAGATTTTATTTCTGTGATGATGCTGCATCCTTCCTATCTTCTTAAAACCCTTCAAAGCTCTTGCAGAGATTTGGGAAGTGACATATATGCAAAATGTGTTGCTCCCCTGACCCGTATTATTTAGGTAATCTCAGAGTGCCACAGGCATAGTAACATCATGGTAGAAGAAAAGGATGCACAGAAACAAATGTTTATTTACTGAAATGCCAAAGCAGGTCTCTTGTGGAGTAGCTGAGTGGTATTCTTAAAGGCCTCCCTTGTCTCTAGACTGCCTAGGTTCTAGAGAAATCATGACTTGTTCTCACTTGTCCATTCAGCCCTCTCAAGAGAAAAAGACCTTACATTAATTGCTTTCAACATTAGTTACTTCTAGACACAGACACTTGGAAGTGAATTCACAAAAGAGCCAGTAATTGTACTTTTCGTGTCAAGAGTGGTATCTCTTGTAGCTTGTCTCACCAACCTGCCATTGGATAAGAGCATTAGGTATGAGATATACAGTGGGCAGAAGTGAAGATCTTTCGTGAGATATACAATGGGAAGAAGTATAGATCTCCAGAGTAAATCAAAATGATGAAAAACAATAGCAGGCAAATACTTGGGTACCACTTGGCCTCTGGTAAGACAATTGACATCACTGGCCTCGTTTGTTTTGGATTGCGGTAACCAAGCATCCCCACAGTAGGAGGCAATTAATTCAGTTCATATTCTGGTGTTAATTTTGTAACACTGTTATTGGATTATTTGGGTTTAATTTCCCTGAGGATTTAATATATCTCTCTTCCAATTTGTTCCTTCACAAACTGCTGATGGAACTTCCTTTTCTTGTGGTCAGTAGATCCAAACTTTTGAGAAATGGGTGAAGCAAGTTTACAACCTGGAAAATGGGGATCAGCCTGGGTCTCTTTCAAAATATGTTTATATCTAGTTGTTTTAAACATTAGCAGTTCACCCGTTTTCAGGGCTGCTACTTGGGATTTGGCACAATGATGAGGTTTTCTGACTGCAGTCAGCATCCTGAGTAGTTGATATGACTGATTATTCCCCTGCCTCCACCAGATTTAAGCTTCCAAATTTGCAGTGTAATTAGAGTTATCTTAATAATATAGCACTTGGCTCTTGTCAACCATCTCTTCAATTAGCATTGAAAACATTAACAGATATAAAACAATATTACCTAACACACAGCATGTAATCACTTTAAATCTTTTAATGAAATATCTGCCACAGACATAGCACATTTAGGAATTCTTGATTAGACATATGAACATAGAAATTTGACCTTTTTGATGTGTGGCTTCACTTATCAAGATTTTCGAGACCCTAAGGTTACTCCTGAATTTCTCTCTCCAGGTTGGGTACTCCTCCTGAGCATTATACTCTGCAGATATTCAGCTTCCTAAAAGAGAGTGCTGTTGGATGTCCCACAGTCATCTCAATTCCAGAATGTCCAAAGGAGACTTTATCTTTACAGTAACCATTTTCATTCCCATTTCAAGGAATAATACAGTATCAGTTAGAGATCAATCAGGAGACAGAAAATCCAGGAAATAATTAATTTGAAGAATTACTCATTGTGACAGGAGATTTTCTATAAAGGGTAATGAACCACTAGGGCCAAGGGCTTGACGTATTCCAGGAAAGGACAAATGGGAATTCAGACCATCCTGAGAAGGTATGGATGGAGGAGAAGATTGCTGGGTTACCAGGGCCAGAACCTATATACAATCACGAGCAGAAGACACCCTTCTGGGGTGCACAAGGGCCAAGGCTGGAAGACAACTTCTGGGTATCTAGGTATCTCTGAGACTTGCATGGAGTCTGCCGATGAAACTTGAGGGGGGTGAGTGCAACTAGATGGCCCCCACTTGTAGTAGTGGGTAGAAACACAAGCAAATAGAAGCATGCTTGAGCCACAAAGCATGCTTGAGCTTCTTCAGCTCCCTTTCAGTGCTTTCTACTGACAAAGCTTAAAGTTGTGCCAGTTGCAGTGGAAAAATCTTTTCTGGACCTGTCTATATTATCCCAGAGCTTGCAATGAAGTGTGGATTTGGAGCTAGGGGGCAATAAACAGATAACTAGCAGTTGCTAACATCCACCCATTTGTCTAAGTCAAATTTTTTTGTGATATTCATGATTTCTTCCCCTTTTTCTTGCACATCCCATTCCATAATTAGTGAACAGTTGTTTCTAGTTTTGTGCTATTACACTACATAATAATCAGTGCTTTCAGAGTGCTAATCAAATGCCAGGGACTGTTCTAAGTACTTTGTGAATTAATTTATTTATCTTTCACAATAATCCTGTGAGCAGGGACTATTTTTATTCTTACTCTACAGAAGGAGTAAGTAGCTTTTTTTCACCAATGGCAGAGTCAGATTTGAGCCAAAACACACACATGCCACTGTGCCAGTTTAGACAATCAAGTCTGGTTTCTTCTAACTTCTCAATAACTCTTACATCTGTTCATACCTCTTTATTCCCATTGCTGTTATCAGTCCACCATTCCCCTGTCTAGATCTTTTCTTGGTCCTCTTCAGTTCTTTGTCCATAGTGAAATTTGAAAAATTTTACAAACCATTGTACATAAGACTTTCTTCCTTAATAACTTTTGATGATTTTTCATATCCTTTGAGTCATTTGGCCAGTCCTTGATGACCTGTATTCTGTTTAATTATCTAGCATTATCTCTTGCCACTGCCTATGTCATTTGCTTGATGACAAGCTTCTTTTTATTCTTTCCAGTGGATATATTTTCTCTTGCCTGCAGGCCTCTGCCTGTGATTTTCCTTGCATGGAATATTCATCCCATCTCTTCTTTCCTTCTCTCACCATTTCATTGCTTGGGTCTCAGTTGAGGCACCATCGTGCAAGAAGTCTCTCCTGACTTCTAGCTCCAAGAAATAGCTCTTTGTTCTCTCCTGATCATGGCTTTTTTCACTCTGACTTGTCTCATTTCCTGGCCTGCCCCCCTCCAATGCTCTGCAAATATGTGAGAGCAGAACCTTGCTGGTGTCAATCACAGTGGTATTTCCATTGTCTATTTCACAGCTACTCAGGAACTTTTATTTCTAAATGAATGCATTTTTAAAAAATTAGTATTGGAAATAGGAGTTCAAACTAAAGTTTCTTGTTAATTGTTTTTCCCAGTCTTCCAAACTGTTGAACAATGTTTTCCCCTTGCTATGACTTATGCATTAGTAGAGCTTAAATTTGTGTCTTATCCTGAAATCATAACATCTTAATATTCTCTTGTCGAGGATTCACCTGTAGGACTTTCCAGATTGTGACCCATACAGGGGTAGTCAGGTATGAATAGACAGATGTGAGTTTAAGTTTATTCTGTCATAGTGCTGTATCTGATTTGGTAAGTTCAGGTAGCTCTTGCCAGGTATGGATTCAAAATAAAATGGACTGCATGATGCAGGAAGGCTTTCTGACGATGTTTCAGGTTCTCTCAACAGACAAACTTCATAGCCCTACTGGCTTCTCTGACTGAGGACAGAATAGGGTTCTTTCATTATTATTCCTTCATGCTCACTGAATGCACCCTAACCTCTGGCAAGTAGCTAGACTTGGGGGACAAATCACTTCTACCCATCAGCAGCTGAGCTGATTTGAGTTGGGCTTAGGACTTTGTAGGACCTTAGTATAGTTGTACTTTTGGTAAAACATTTAAAGTAAGAGGTTTTTATGGCACTGGCTGCACATTTTATTTATATTTTACAGAGAAAGACCAGCTCACTTCACACATTGATCTGTGCCCTATGAAGCCTCTGTGATGTCTACGAAAGAGGTGGTTAATTTTAATTTGCAGAGGAACCTCATTACAGAGCCCTGCTCCTTCTCCTCAAGTCAACAGTTTACTCCCAGGGCACTTCCCTTTTTATTGTCTTTTTTTCTTCCTTTCCTTCTAAGTATAATCCAGTTGTACTGTGCAGAAGAATTTATGGATATTATAGTGCTTGTTTGGATTTCCTGTTTGCAAAGTATTTTGCAACCATTTATTAACGAATTTCAGATCCTCTTTAGAGGTGGATGGTGATATTGCTGTATAATTCATTTCAGCATTGAATGTGCAAAGAGAAAGAAATACCTGCCTTGGTTCCAAGTAAAATCATTCTATGTAAATTGTATGAAATTATTATTTTTAAAGTGCGTGGTGGTGCCTGTGTTTCAAGATTTACGAGCGACTTGTTATAATGAGCCTGTCATATTTTGATAGCAGGATTGTATTTACTTCTCTGCTTTTTACAATGACAGATTACAATGCCAGAGGCCTTAGAAGGTGCTGACGTGAACATGAGACAAAGATTATTTCTCTATGTAGTAAAAGCTGTTGAAATTAAATTCTAGTTGAAGTAACTTAGCGAATCAATTTGTACAATACAAGAATAAACATTAAATATTTATCAAAATTAATTCACATGATTTATTCCAGAAGGTCCATTAAATGCCAAGGTCCTTGTATCTAAAAGATGAATTTTAGAACAGTATATTGAACAAACTTTCAATATAAGTATTAGGTTTTCCAAATGATATGGAGTGATAATACTTAAAAAAATTTAAAAGCAGTTGTGCAAGACTGATCAGGAAGCTGCCTTTCTGCACCACAGCTTTCCAATTCAGGCTTTTATGCTTTTTAATGTTTCATTTTTATTGGCATTTTTTCCTTGCAGGAAAAAAATGTGTGATTTTTACTGACCTGGCAGGGAGCTGTGATACCTCCTGCCAAAGTGTCAAGAAAACTCAGAATTCTCTACATGAGGGACAAAGACCAGATGTTTAGTTAAAACAACACATAGTTTTTACACAAATATAGACCATGGAAACTAAGACTTTTAGTGGAATTTTTCCTCTCTTTTGGTCTAGCTTTACTTTTAATGTTTAAAAATCCATCAACCCCCCACTTTGTAATCCCAACCTATGCCAAATAATGTAATTTCTTATAAGATGCATGCTTTTCAGCATCTTGGATTTTTATTTGCTATATTACATTTGTATTATATTTGTTTTGAAGGATTTTGCTCTAGCATGTGGAATGTGTTCTTCAAATAATAATTTGTTTTACTAAAAAGAAAAATGGAAGACTGAATAGCCTAATCCTTAGGTAGCTTCTTTTTCACAAGTCTGGCCATACCTTTGCTGGGAAGGAGATCTGTTGCTTAAACCTGCACAGATAATGTGTTTTGGAGGATGTTCGCAAAGACACTATTTTCATCTTTGTATCTGCTCCTGGTGCTGTAGATTCAGACCACTGCAAATGTGCACTTTCCTAGCCTGCCCACTACCAGTGCCCCAGCAATCCTCCATCACTTTCCATCTAATGAAATGAGCGTCATCCCTAGTGTGGATTCTCCTAGATGCCCTTTGAGCCCTAAGAAGTGAAAAGGGGGTGATTTGAAACATCCATATTTGCTGCACTGCCTGTTTTTCTCCTTTTGATTAGGGGTCACCCGCCTTCTATACTCTGACGCCACAGTAGCCAGGCACTTCTACCCATTCTTGAATTGACATGCTGGTACTTTGAGCTTTATCTTTTTTGTTTCCAGTCCTTTGCCTTTGGCCATACTACTGCCCTAGGTCTGGGCTCCCGAGGGTGCTGCATTCCCTATGTTCCTGTATCACTTGGATCATAGTTGCTGGACTTCATCACTGACGAGGGGCTTATACTTTGCAACACTGGCTCTACTGGACCCCCAAGGGAATGCATTCATGACATCGTTAGGAACTACAGCACAGCCAATTCTGCTGGTTAAACTTAAGCAATTCCAAGTGAGCAAACAGAAAATCCCTCAGCCAAGTAGATGTCTTTGGAGGATCACTTAAAGAGACACTATTCAATGTACAGTAACATTGGCTATATATTTAATTACAAGGGAAGATTTCCTGGACATTTCCTCAATTTTAAAAGGTAAAATGTAGACAGAAATATCCATATGAATTGAGATTAAATGAGCTAATAAATGTTCATGTCACTCCATGAAATACCTAGTGGATTTAACTCTACACAGGGTTTTGGGGACCATTTGAGCTTATGACATCAAAGAAACTATAATAAAAAGAAAATAGACAAAGCTGGTAAAGGTTTGAGAGAGATTAGATGAATAAGCCAGTATGTTAACTCTAGGACAATGTCCTATTATAATCACAGACTTGAATGCCCAGAGTGTTTTAGAGTGGTTGGTGTTGGCTGATTCACCCTAGTGGAGTGTCACTGATTCATCGATAGGAGTAGCCAGTGACCATAACTTAGAAACATTTGATTAGATAAATGTGGATCTTCCTGGGCCTATGCCCACCTGCTAAACTCAAGGTCAAAGGTAGTAGTATTTTAGCCTGATTTGTTTAAATTCACCAATTTAAAAATTCCTTTAATGTATATCTTTGCCTGATATTACTTGGGTAAAAATATACTAGGAAAAGGAGTGTCAATCCCGACACCGCTAACGACAGAAGACACAATAAACACAGAAATGGAATAAGTGAGACATTGCTGTGGGCTCATGTTGTGGCTCCCTGTGTAGTTTCCTATTCTTGTGTTTTGTAGCAGAGGCTCTCATATCAGCACAGCTGCAAAAGGAGGATCTTTATGGTATACTACTCAAGAGTCCTTGGCTCCATGCTGCTATTTCTAATGCACTTAAACAAAATGGGGAATTTATTATAAAGATTCCAAGGTGTCATGAATGGGAGTGGGGTCTCTAGAACTCCTGTAGCCTTGCATTCCAGTGTCCATTGGAATCTCCTGGACTCTTATTCCTTCTCTCTTGTGCATCATTCCTGTTATTTCCTTCTACCACCATCTTGATTTTTCTGCCTCTCCTCTCTATCCACTTGCCAATACCTCCTGGGTTTATACACCTTCAGTCATCCCCTGAGAAACTGCCTAGTTTCAGTTTCAGATTTAAAAAACTTCAGGAGGATTCTGATTGGTCCAGTCAAGGAAAGGTGTCCCCCTCCTGAACCAGTCATCTGTGGCCAGGGGTAGGTGTGGCCTATGAGTAAAAGAGTTGGGGGTAGGTGAAGCTACTGAAAAGAAGATACAAAAGACATCCCACAAAATGGGATAGATGGGGATGAGGGTGAGGGAGTCTGGACTCCTCTCTCCTTAAATCCAATTACCCACATAGAGGAAAACTGCTCCCCAAGTTGGTGAAAAACTTAGTTCTGATTTGCAATGAAAGGGTAGCTTCCCCATCCAGTGTTGATGTGGGTGCTCCCCTTTCTCTCTAAAGGAGAGGGAGGAGGTCACTATCCCAACCTGGTGATGGCAGTGGAAGGTGTTTTCGTCTGCACCATCTGGGTCTTTGTCTTTTGCAAACAGGTGTTCTTGTATGATATTTTTGTGACTCGTGGGGCTTTGATGGTAAAAACAAAACAAAGCAAAACAAATTCTAGATATTCCTTCCCCAGGGGCAGCACAAGGCACAATTCCCAGCTCTTTCTCTATATATCTATCAAATGCAGTGCCAACTTTGAGAGCCTGTAAGACTCCTTTCTCCCTGGGCAGGTGAGAACACTGGCTCAGGTGTTTCTCTTTGGCATGTGGAGAGATTCTTGTTTTCAGTGTTTGGCTTGCACCAGATATGAAGCACTGTCCTGAGAATTTCAAGACCAGGTGGTTTAGTCCCTAACTAATCCTAAACTCTTTTACCTTGGGCCACTTTCCTAAATGTTTTACACCCTTTCATTTGCTGTGGTGACAATTCTTACCTCATTTTTCCCCCCTAGGTCAAGTGAGTTCTATGACCTGGAGCAAAGTGGTTCATTGCTTTTTGAATAAAAAAATTTCTTTTTCTATTAAATTGACAGATTTGCCGTTCTCTCACTGCTTGTGGGTAGTCTTCCTTGGAAGCAGGCCAGAATTCCCTTTCCTTCCTTCCATAAAGAACTGTGTAGAGATCAGTGAGAAGTGTTTATTTTGGAGATTGTAAAAATAACACTCTTGTGTATAATTCCAAGTTAAGTATATATTCTTTTGATAATTAGCTTCATTGTTCTCTGTCAATTTTTTGACAGTATTTACACTAAATTAGAGGCAATAATAATGGGACATTCTAGTTCAGTCCTACAAGCATATCTGTCTACAATAAAATATTTGCTTTCTGTGACAGAAAGCATTTTAGAAGTGTTCATTAAGACAATTTGATAACTGTGTATCCATTATTAATAACCCAAGGCAGGGAATTACATGTTACGTGACTCATATAACCAATAAGGAAGCTTCCATTTCCATAATTATAAAGAATTCATAACACATCCATTTTACTATTCTGTATCATTTGACCCATTTATGGCTCATTTTGAAAGAGTAAGATTTAAAAATTTATAAGATTTTTCGATTGAAAAATCTGCCAGGTACTTCTCCCTTCCATTGCTATCAGTGAGTGCTCTCCATCGAAGAGGCCTTCTGTTTGTTTCACATCCCTCTCACCACTAGCATAGAAAGTTCCAGATGCTTCAGTTTATGATGATCCCTCTCCTTTTTGGAGAGAGCCTGAGCAGTGGACACATCCCCCTCCTCTTTCTGGAAAGTCTGCTATGGGACAATTGTCAAAAGAGTTGGAGTGGGGGTGGGTGATATTCCAGAACAAAATAAATCCATGGGGGTGCATGCAGTGTGGCCACTGACTGCCACATACTCTGTGCAGTGGCCCAGTCAGAGTTTTTGTTCCACCCATTTGGAGAAAAAAGTTGAACAAATAATCAGCAGGGCTGGCTGAGTCATCATCCTACTAAATTTCCCTCAAAATGACCTTTTCTGGTCGCTGCTACTGCCGCTGCTGCTCTTCTTACTGTTTTCTAGACTTAGCTGTGAGCTGGGAAGAGGAGGAAGTGGGAGGCAGACTGGGAGGGAAGATCACACCACTGGCAGCCTGGCAAAAAATGCACTTTTATCTTCTAGATTTTCTTTCTGGTCCAGGAGAGAGAACTAGGCCTACTGAATGATTACTGATCTGTAAGTCGCTTCCCCACCCCAAATCTCAAAAGCAGTGGTGTTCGGAGCCGCTGGCCAGTAGGGCAAGGCCATGCCCACCTGGCACCTGAGAACTTGGGCAGCACTGTTCTTGCTATGTGGTAAATTAGAAGCCAGAGACTAACTCCTTTCCCTCGGGAGCTGACTGCATCACCCTCTCTATTTGGACAAGCCAGTGAACAACAATTGCTGAAGTGATTTTGATGAAATGTGACATTTGTAGACTGTGGCCACCGACCAAAGAATCTGAGTAACACCATCCAGCATTTTATAGGCCACAAAATATAAGCTGTCCAGCATTTATTGCTTGTACTAACAGCTTGAGCCAAGTTTCCTAAGTCTCCAGCGTGGAGCTCTTACTGTTGCTAATTTTACTATCAGCAAAGGAAAGGGGAAGAGGAAACAGCATGGAGTAGCTGAGGGGCGTGCTGCTGTGAAGCACCAGGAACTTGGGCCATCAGGAGAGAGGGCAACTTTCTTTCTAAAACTTAAAAGGACTCAGTTGGCACAGAAGTAAAATGGAAAAATGTAATATAGAAAAAGTCCTATGCCGAGATTCTGCACTGGCCTCTCACGATGGCAGTGATATACATATCATGTCATTCACCGGGGATTGTTAAAACTCTCTAGGGAAATTTCCAATATGATGGATGGAACTCTAATATTAATATAGGATTCATCATGATAATGTAAGTCATAGATCTAAATCTCCCTCCATCAACTGAGTAATCCTTTTCTAGTCTATTATACAGGTACTACATTGCTTTAAATAGTGTCATATCCCGGAGACTTTCCTTATCTGCAGTTTCTGAAGTTCTGTTCACAGGAATAGTGGCCCACAGAGTCATTCATCTCTCACCAGGCTATCAAGACCATCTGCATTTCTCTTTTTTTTATTAATATTTAGTGCTCCTTAAAATATACTTAATTTGTAATTTTTTCACAAATAGCAAAAGCATCATTCAACATGTACTATGCAGTGAGTGTGAAGGGAGGAGCTGATTATTAATGAAATTGTTGATAATTATACAAAGAAGAAAGTGATTTCTGGGTTGATTTCATCATCTAGTATCAAACCTATGCATGGGTATTGTTCAGTTACCTTTTTCTGGGTAACACTGACACCAAATGCTTCTCTGGAATCTTAGAAGACAGTGACAGCCTTTCTGAATTGAGAATGATTGCAGTGTTGATAGTAGTAATAAAAATGTTAAGACTTGTTAGCTTTTTTCAATTAAAATTTGAATATTCATTAGTGGAGCATATTCCATCTCTTTCTTCATCTTAGTATGAAACACACATAAAACGAAATCCATGATGGGCCCTCCCTAATGGCACAGCAGGTTATATCACAGCACTAAGAAGCTAAAGCCACTTCAGCATGAGTTCGATTCCCGCCAGCCCTGGAGGTGATCTACATGGTGCAGCAGACCTCTCCTGACCCGCCCAGTGCTCCCCTCAGTAGGCCTGTCTGCACCCCATTGTCTCTGGTGAATCCTCTTGCCACCCCTGCACCTCTGGCCTGCACCCCAGTTCTGTATGCATAAATAAATAAATCTTTAAAAAAAATAGATCCATGAGTCCCTGCCATGAATATAAACCTAACCTGCATACCTTTATGCACACAAACAAGTTGATCCTCAAGTTTTAATCAGGAACAGAGGTTTTCCTTCCCTGCAATCACTGCTTGCTCTGTCCCTCTTGTCTAGATTGGTAATGTGCACTGATTCCACCTGCTCCAGCTCTATATCTGCTTAGGGTATTGATTTATATATGGGTGGGATGCATTTAAAAGGTGTCAAGGTCTAAGAAGACTTGCTATAAAGAACATAGTTTAACGTAGAATCGAGCATTTCCTACCTTTCTTTTAATTTTCAATCCTTTTCCTTCCGCAAGTTCTAAAAATGCATTGGGAAATGCTGGCCTGATGGAGGTGTTCATAAACTTGGATGTTCCTATTTTGGGGGGCTTAGATTTTTGTTGGAGACTTTGCTAAGGACTCTTGTTTACCCTTTTAAATCCTGGCTCAGATGTCACTTCCCCTGTGAAGATTTCTCTGCTTGCCCTGGAATATAGACAATATAGTTGTTCCCTTTTCCCCTTAACCTTATAATTTCCCCCCCAAATTTATTTTAATGTTTAGGTCATAAGATTATTTATTATTTTCACCACCCTAGAAGGGGTGAATTTACAATCTTCTTTATTTTAAGGAGCATATTTTTTTAATCCTTAGTTACAAAGTATCTGGCTCATTGTTAGAGTTCAACAAATTTCTGCAGAAGGAATGAATGGATAAGTAAAACCTGGGAACTTGAGCAGAAAAATTATCTTTCTCAAGCATTGATATGTGATTAATGAATGAACCCTTTGAGTTAAGTACTTTTTCCATATAGTGACTAATTTCCACTCAGTTGATTGGATTGAGATTGACTTTGATATGAAATGGTTAATCATTTGTCAGAAATACTAGATTGATTCTTAGTCTGTTTTCCCCGCTTGTATATGAAAGATTCTAGCACCCATTCATGACAAAGACATTTTTCTTATCTGTACTCATCATCAATCCATGACTTAGAATTTCCCTTTTTCTTTTAAGTACTAAGGTAAAATGGAATTTATAGACCTTTTACCTGTCATTAAAAACATAGCATTACAAAGAATTACAGAGTAGACTATATTGTTTTTAACTTTTATATACATAATAGTTAATACATTTTTTTTTCTGTAGCTTTTTGCTGGAGGCTTCAGGCTTTCAAATTTTATTGGTTTAGACGTGTTTTCCTTCCTTTTATTTTTAAAAATCTTTTGAAGAATTTATTAGAATAAAGTTAATTATGTCCTTTTTGGCTTTAGCCCACTCCAGTTCTATACCCACAAGTGATCAGTGTCATTCAACTGGGTTGTGGTGGTGGGGGGGAATGCAAGGACCACAGCCAGTAGAGGCTGGAATGGTACACTTAGGCATTCTTTTACATGTCCCTGTTCACTTTTGAAAGTGGTTTGCAAATAGACAACCTGGTAAGGACATTAAGAGGGACCAATTAGTGTGAGAAATTTAATTAGTCATAGAGACTAGGCTGAAAAAATGGCTAGGGTTAAGGTAGCCCTTTCTGCAGTGTTTTTGTCCGAAAGTCAGTGCACTTTATTGAAAGAGGAGATGGAAAAAAAGAGATAAGTCAGAAAGATTGTTAGACTGGGATGAGAAGCGCCCACTCTTGTCCTTGTTCTCTGGTGTGTATGTTTGCAATGAAGGCTACTATTGTACCTAAGTGATGGTCTTGGGTACTCCTGGTAGCATGAGGAAACCTAAGCAAGAGCAAAGGTTATGGAAGTAGTTGGGGAGGGGATGGAGAAAGAGAAAAAGGAAGAAGAAGAAGTAAGACTAAATTATATAATGGGAACAGCACATGATATAGAAAATTCTAGTTTTCAGGTGTTGTGTAACCTTGGGCAAGTTATCCAGCTCATAGTTTCTTCATATGAAAAGGTTGTGGATTGCTGGATAATTTCCAAGGAGTCTCTACCTCTGAAAGTCTGTGTTGGTGGTGTGAGATAAAGAAGTTAACAGAACCAGAGAAAAGAATGAGGTGTGTGTATGTAATTGGTGAAAGTCCCCCAACTCAGCTGCCCCATATACAGGAGCAGTCCCTGCTTCCTCATATCTGGGGGACGCTTACTTAGAATGAGGTGTTTCTTCTGTTCATTAGCTGGGGTGCAGATGAAATCTGGCTAATAGAGAAAGGAAATGTTTTATATATAACTCCTGCCAGGTAACCAAAAGTTGGTGGGCAGTAGATAGAGTCCTTTTTAAGCAGAAAAGTCTGGTACCTGCAACTCCATCCCAAGAAACCAAGTCTGGAAATGGTGACTAGATCCTCAAACTTCCATTTTTAGATGGGGTGATTTTCACACAAACTACTTGGCTGAGGACCAAGGGTTCCTGGGAACCAAGCCTCTGTAGCAGGGTTTAGACTCTGAAGGCCAAAACAAAGAGAATGAGTTTCACATTCTCATGCAACCACTCAGTTGTGTGAATTCCGAAGGTGCTTTAGAAACAGAGCTCAGATTTGGCCTCTTGACCGTTGCGCATTTCAGGGTGAGCTTGGGGACAGTCCACTGTGGAATGTTAGAAGAGTAGAATAAGTTTCCAGGGCTGTAGGCTGTTAGTTGATTCCCCAGAAAGCAGTCCTGTGAAGTCATTCTTATTTTTACATATGGCATATCTGAAAAAGGGATTACTCCTCAATTGCAACATTTTTGTTTTATGTGCCTCTGAAGTCCAGATATGTTTTGTCCTCCATCAAGTCTTAAGAAATATTTATCCTGGCATCTTCCCATTTTTCTTTCCAAATAGAAAATGCTATTTTAAAGACTAGTTGTGAAATCATTCCTAGGTATGCATACACATTATGTTGGCGATTTTAGAAAAACATTTAAGGAAAAGGAATATAAAATGATATTTCTTTTGTGTACCAGGCATTATAAGCCATCCTTTTTTTTTTTTTTGGATTTTCTTGATTAGCAAGATGTAATAAAATGACGTATATACTAAATCCATGGCAGGTATGCTTTATGTAGTGGAACAGAATATTGAAAACTGCATGGAAGATAAGGCAAAAAATGAGAATTTGAAAAAAAATGTTCACATGATAGCATTACGAAAGCAGTACTCTCTTCTGGTTAAATAAAGCATGAACAATAATTTTGGTTTAGGTATGTTCTTCAATTATGCATTTGATTTTGGTAATAAAGGATGCATTTTTTCAATAACATTTGGAATTTAAATATACTGTTCGTTTTCCCAGTCTTCAGGAGAGCACTTACCAATGCAAAAGTTACCTCTAACCCATTCTTGTCCATTAAAAATTAAATGCTTTTACAGTAAATTATTAAAAGTGCTAGGTTGGTTGCAAATCATCAAAGGTACCATAAACCATTATGCAAGCAAGCGAGAAGTCTGATTAAATCTAAGGGAGCAGAGGCATATACATCCCTTGATATCCATCGCAAATTCTAAACTACAAAAGCAACCATAAAATGCTACATTAAATTACTTAAAAAAACCTCCTCTAGGATTTTCAAAATCCAACAGTGACTTGCCTTTTCAATTAAGTATGAATGAAGAATCTTCTGCTGCAAAGCGGATACACCATTATAAAGAGGTTATTTCTATTTTCTTTAAACCTGCAACATAATTACCCTCATTTTTCTGATACCACTCACTTAATGGATTTGCTGAAAAGCTAGTTATTAATTAAGTCCCATTTCCTTACCAGTGTCTTTACCGTCATTTGATTGCATTGAAAATGGAGGATAGGCCTTGAATGTGGCAAAATCATGTTGAAAGTATCAGAAGTATTATTTTTTTATCATTAATGAAGTATCATTATTTTACATTCTTGCTTGTTTTTTCACAGTATAGGATTTCGCCATAGTTTTCCCACTGTGGAAACACCCACAGCCCTTCACCATAGTCCATTGTGCTCTCTCTCCTCCCTGTTTCTGCCCATCCTCTCCCTTTGTCCCTACCCCTTCCTCCTCTTCCCTCTTCTGGATACCTCAGATCTATGGTCTGCTTTCTAGGACTATTAGATTTGTCTTTCTCTTATCCTTTATTTGTTTTCTCTATAGTTTACCAAAGGGTGGAACCATCTAGTACTTATCTTTCTCCTTCAGTATCAGAAGTACTTAAATAAATTTTATTTAATAAAAATGTATCTGGTAATATGATTTTAGTCTCACTGAAGTTATATATATCAAATGTAAAATGTCTACCTTAGTGCCTGGTACACAAGAGATACTTAATAAAATGGAAGCTTTTCCTATTGTTAACCCCATTTCCCATTTGGAAAATCTGGCTCTCCCAGGACAAACTTGCCCAGTGTCACTGGAATTTGTGAGCTGAGGGCTGAGTGATTCTGAAATCCATGTTCTTCTCTCTGTCACTCCAAGAATTACTGGCTCCTTAAAATCTTCCATTGCATGTGACCATCTGACTACTTAAATATTTGTAATATGGCTTATTGAAATAATTCCCTGGCAAATAAAATGATAAGAAAGGAAAAATATAAATACAGATGTCCCTTTGCCAAATTTTGATAATTGTGGAGAACAAGCAATTACTGTTGGATTTTAAAGGAGAGTTTGCTCCTAAGTCTCCCCATCATTGTTCATGTCTGCCAAATGGGGTAAAGGATAAACAGTTCTGCAGCTTAGCTGGGAGTGGTTGAGTGGCTAATAACTCTGAATGAATAAGTGAAAAACAGACTTTGAGAGCAGAACAAGTGTCCAGTGATTTCATCTCAGTGGTTCTCAAACTTTAGTGCACATTAGAATCACCAGAAGACTCGTTAAAACAAACATGGGGTGTGCAACCCCAAGGTTTCTTCCTCAGTAAGTCTGGGGTGGGCTCTAAAAACGTGCTTTTCTAACTCGCTGGCAGATGACACAAATGCTGTTTGCCCAGGGACCTCCCTTTGAGAGCCACTGACTCCTGTTGTCTACTTTAATTATCAGCACAGCCCTGTGAGAGTCTGAGCCCCATTTTATAGATAAGAAAATGGACGAGCTGTGAGTTTGGGAACCTTGTCAGAATAATGGTTGGGATCCTGGTGAAGGAGCAACTGGGAAGTTGTCTTCAAAGAATCTTCAGAATTTCTGAGTCACCAGATAAAACCAAACTGGAAGCCAAGCCCTTGGAAGTACACTATAGAATGGAGACATTCCCAGGGGGAGGGGGAGAGAGGAGCACAATGGGCTGTGGGGGTGAAAGGGGTATAGCAACAGCACAGTAGTGTAAACCAGCATTACCTCAATTAAGAAAAATTCAAATCACTCTAATGGATGACAGATTATAAGAAGAATATAGCCCTTTATTTCTCTTCTCCCATTGATGACAGGCAAGGATATCTGTCATCAGAATGATAGAAAAGCTGCACTGGCACATATCCAGGAGCCACTTCACCTCAAGAACAAATGAAAACTGAATCCATGCTTTAGAGAGCCTTGAATACTTAGATAGGGAAACTGAAGCATAGAAAGGTTTAATATTTTGATTTTTACATTATATATGAATAACAGTACTGGGATGTTAGATGACATGAAACTTCAATTATGAGAAAAAATTTGGAGCCTTTGCTTGCCATCTTGATTGCTATCTGCCATGCACAACATCCACAAAGAGACAAGGCAGAAAGGCATTAATTGAGTTATTGTATATTTATTGCATCTTTTTCTTGTTAGGCACTTTTATAGGTGTTGGGAATAAAATGACAAACAAGAAAGATAAAATTCTTGTTTTTGCATTTTAAAGACAGTTATAAAGTCAGGAAAAATAAACAAACAGAACCTCCAAAACAAAGCTAGTACTAGGACACTTAAGAATTAAAAAATACAATGAAAAAATTACAACCAGGTAGTTATGGAGGAAATGTACATAGACTGAGAAATTTACTATCATGTTCTCTATGTTATTACAAACATGCTTTAATGGTTTACTAAAAATACAGGAAGAAATGAGGAGGCTTAACTACCATCCAAAAGTTGAGATGATCACATTCCAGTTCTCAACATTTCATTGTTATAACTTTTCTTATATCCATGAGTAAAACCCAAGAATTCCCCTTCAGGCTTCTCCAGAAAATTTCAGAATTCTCAGAGGCCAGCATATATTCTTTAAAATGTAAATAGACTATAAAAATCTGATATAAATATTTGAAAATTTATGCAGTAATACATTTTTAAAACAGGTACTAATAGTATGTGAGAACATGTATCTATCGAAGAAAAGATTCTTATGTACATTTTAACAACTAGGGCAACAATAATAGTAATACTCAAGTCAAGTAAGACTTATTAATTGATGGCCCAGTTAGTATGTGCAGTGTTTTCCTACTAACTCTGATGTGGCAGTGGTTATTTGAAGTCAGCCGTTGTGAGAGTATTTAAACAAGGATGTTGGTAAGTGATAATGTGCAGATCTTTGAAAAATACTTCTTTTTTCTTGGAGGGCTGGTTATTGGGAGAAACTCCTTCAAAGGGCTCTCATGCTTCTGCTCATCTTGCTGGGCATGCCAAGAATGCCAAGAATGACTTCTCTGCCCAGGGAACTTCCCAGGATTTTATCTTTCATGAGCAATTCTGAAGGATGAGGCAATGACTCCCTCTGGGGCAAAATGCAGGCTTGCCATAAAATTGGCAAAATTTTGGAGAAGTACTTTTCTCTCCTAGGATGCCACTCAGTGCACATGCAGGTGTCTCCTGGGGCTTCCATGTTGCCCTCGTGGGTCTTGAGTTCAAGGGGAAACCCATGCAAGCATGTCGATGCTTGTGGTGCCTGCTGTGCTATAATCAAGCCTGTGCTTTCGAACCCAAGCATCTCGTGTCTTCTGCAAGCATCCAGGAGATAGTAACAGGGTAATTTTAATAGCTTATAAAACTAGGCTAAAATCAAATTTTAGCTTTGACAGTTTTGGTGACAAGGCTGGGATGCTGACAATGACATGACTGTCTGAAAGCAGGACAAAGGTTCTATGAACCAGGCTCAGAGAGATGAGACCAATTCCTGAGATCTGGAATGTTTTTGTCCAGACAGTGAGGGAAGAGTAGTGATTGGGCAGTGTACATGGAGAATTAGTTTCCCAATTAATGGGCATAAGTTGAATGAATGTTTAGAGAATTAGCTACAAAAAATAGGACCAAACAAGTCACCCAAATGAAGCATGACTGTTGCTCACTCTTTCCTCTTGTTGGCAGAGGAAGAGATGATGCCAGGACAATGGCAGGCAAGCTCTGTGGCCCCCTGCCTAAAGGTGATGTGTTTGTATCTATTGAGCCAGGAATTCCCAGCATGAAACAACTGGTGTCATCAATAAAGTCCTTGCTATTATATAGAGCTTTGGATGAACCAGAAATGTTGGTTTGAATTGAACTGAAAACATTAAGATGGAAAAGTGGACACAAAAGCTGATTAGTAGCTCAGAGGCAGTACGCTCATCCAGCCCTTGCTATGGGCTCAACTTGGTGGGTGAGAGGGTGGGATGTGAGGCATAAGGCTCAGCAGAAGCCCCCAGAACAAGAGGTGGAACGACCATGACTGTGTTCAGGGACAGAAAACAAAAACAAAACTAACACACACTTACAAATGTGAGTTTTCAGAGGAGCTAGGACAAGGGTAAAAATAAGTTAGATTTTTTGATTGACCTAGTTCAGAAAGCCAACTGAGCTTACCTCGGTCACTGTACACCAAATTTGTATAAAGCATTTGATGGAAGCTTTGTTGTGAAAGAATGAACTAATTCAGCTTTAAAAAAGGAGAGAGTCAAATTCAAATGTGACACTCTACAGTGTAGCTGAAAAGAAACAATTGCTTGATTGTCACTGGGTGACCTTACTTTTCTCTATAGTCATCAGCATGGGAAGACATAAAGCAGGTAAACCTGTGAGTTTATATAACTTTTAAATCAGAGGTAGATGCTGTAAAAGTAGTTTTGATGCATATGGGAGGAGTTGGTTAGAGGAAGCCTGATTTCCCAGCTGCACAGGGAGAGCTGGGGCCAAGGACCTTTGTTCTTTTGTAGACCCGGCCTTCCAGTCCCTATAGAAGGAGAGTTTCCAGCTGGCCTAAGTCAGTAGAACCAGGAGGGCTACCCATTGCAGACTCCTGGAGACAACAACAGATGGCAGATAGGCAAAGCAAATCAATCAAGGCACCAAATGTTCACAGATTTGGTTTTCAAATTCAGGAGCCTAGTTACACATGGCCACAGTTGTTATTGTGTATCATATTTATTTGACAGCAACCTTTATATTTTTCTTACTGGCACAGACAGAATATGTGCATTGTATTTCAATTAGCACTTCTTAAAATCCAAGTGATTTGGAGACTAAGAAATCCAGTATGTCAGTACGTCACACAAGTTTTTGAACTACAGGTTTTAGGACAGTATGCCTTGTTGGAATTCTTGTTCATGTGCCTGGAGGAGTCAGTCATAGCTTTTTCAGATCTCTTATCATCCTTTCCATAGTCCTATGAGAACCTAGCTTTGTATAGAGAAGTCTCACCGTGTCCTCCCTTCTTTCCCCCCTCCCCCAACATTCATTTACTCTTCCACATGAAGGCCTTTGGTGGGAAATCGGCAGCCAAATATCAATATGGGGCCGGAGTAAAGTCTAGTCTTTGGGCTTAAGGGTCATCAAAGCCCAGGGTCTAGATTTTGCTCAGATGGCATAAAGAGATGTCATATTACACTTACATATTTGAAACATAAATATCCCAGCCCATGGACCAGATTTTTAATGGTGATCGTAATGTAACAAATCAGATGTTGATTTATAATGCTGTAGATCTGAATAATGTTATAAACCAATGTTATTTCAATTAAAAATTAGCACCCTTTTGTGAAGAAATTTCCAGGGTAATTTGGTTACAGGCAGGGAGATGAGGAGAATGGGACTGGTCACATTCCAAGAATAAAAAGAATGTCAAAGACATCTCAAGGTCCATTTGGAAGCAGTAATTTCAAGGCAGGTTGGTATATTGGGCTGAGAGTCACAAGATTCAGGTTTTGGTTCCACTTCTACTAAGAGTTTTGGTCATGCCTTTAGAATAGTCTAATTTTTGTGAAACAAGGGGTTAGTTCTCCCTATTTGACCCTTGGTAGCCTGTATCACATGGCATGGCAGGTGTAAGCCCGAGTTTCTCCCAAAGAGAAAGAAGTGCAGGCAGTGTCAATGGGAACCCCCTTTACTAAGGACATGTTTGACACAGACTTGTTTAAAAGAACTATGATGAGATTTTATTGCTTGATGTCAAGTGAGTGAAAAACAGGAAAACAACTACCATTGTCTTTAAATCAGGGCTGGTTTTCAGATAAGTCATCATATTTTGGCTGTATATAACTTTTCTTTTTTTAAAGTTTTTTTTTTCTTTTTTTTTAAGTCTTACTCTTTGGGGAAAAAGGGGGATTACTAACTCATTTTAGAAATAAGCTTGTGGAGAATTTGAAACTGCTAAGAAATGGCAGTCCACATCTAATAACATGATTGAGAAGGCCCCGACTGACTTCATCTGCCCCAAATGTCATTTAACACTTCCAAAGTATAGGCAGTACTTTCCCATTAACCCTTTACTTTGGGCTAGTCATCAGATTAAGTAGTTAGCTGTCATCTAATGAAGGACAACATGTGGGGAAAATCAATCACAGATGAGATGCATTTTTTTGGTCAAGAAGGTAGAGGGAAAGGTCTCGATGTTCACAAAGTGCTCTTGTGGGCAAGATAAGTCCAGGTGGGAACTTCTGGGGAGACTCAGGGGCAGGATGTGTGAGCTAATGCAAATTGAGGATTGACCCTTGGAGAGGTTACTTGTGAGGCCAGAGGTGGAATAACAGGAAGGGTCCACAAAGCAGGAATTTTGACACATTTTGGAATTTCATGTTTTTGTCTAAGGTAGGAATTTCTAAAATATTGCATTGAGCACAGTAAAAACTTGGAAGAGAAGGTTCTCAAATGTTACTTCAGTTGCTTATTCTAGAGACACCTGTCTAGACTCCACCCTCAGGGTTCTGACCATATGGACTTGAGATGCCTCGAAGAATCTGCATTTTCAGATGGTTGTGTAGGTGACTGATGCAGGGGACTCATGGATTACACTTAGAGTAATTCTGTACTAGAGTTTCATACAAAAAATGAACAGTGTGCATTTGGTAAACACCGGAGTGGCACTTGGGTCTCCTTTACCTGTACTATCTAGTGTGATATTGCTGAGGGGTGAACCATACCAACCAGCCCTGAAGTCAATGGGCAGGCAGTTTATGACATTCATTTCTATGCTTTGGAAAGAAAAGTTTCCTCACTGCAATTCTTGCAGTGGCCTTGGATTGAGAGAGTTATGGGGACCTCCTGCATTTCCTCAACAGGCTATAGTTCAACCTGTCACTCTTGCTGTCTCTGAGGCAGATCATAAGGTAAGTCGGGGGCTTCCTGGTGGAACTGGAAGGTAGTGGAAGCTGGAGCATAAACAGAGGAGTGAACAGGAACCCAGTTCTCCAACACATCCATCTGAGAATGAGAGAGCCCACAAACTGAGTCATGGGGCCATAATTCCATCGCAGGATTCTGGCAATAGCATATACCACTTGAATTTTGCCTTGTTAGTTTATGAACACATTACCTTCCCTTCCCCTACCTACTTTCAGCCTTGAAAGATTAATAGCTCTGTAAATTATAGTTCTATTAATATATATATATATATTTTGTCTCAATATGAGGTTTTCATATGGGTGGGAAAGTACCTCAACTTGTATCTCCTTGGGTGACAGACATGTTTTGCTCTGTGCATTAAAGCAATTTCAGATTTGTGAAATAACAAGACACTTCCAGACTCACATAAATTCCACAAAAGGCTGTGGACCTTGAGCCAGATTATTCTGGGTTAAGGAACAGCAAGTTCAGATAAAGACAAGGAAAAGATGGAAGCTGAAGGACACCCAGATGGGTAACAGCAGAATAGTCTGTCTGTAGCTATGTGATAGGCTATGTGAAGGAAAAAATCTGGGCTTTTAGTGAAGAGGTATGTAAATTTTTAAAGGAAAAGCGTCAAGAGCATGGTTTTTAAACTTATTTGTGCCTCATTTTAAAGCTTGTTTTGAACTCAATTATTTCACTTAATTTGCTAGTTTAAGAGAAAAGATAGAATTTGTGACCAGTGCTAAAGGTTCAGTGTTAGTATGGCTTGTGCTGGCCATTGTGCCATATTCTTGTTGGAGAAGAACCGTAGCACCAGAGCCCGTTCTTTCTGTCAGTCTTGACACAAAGATGTCACCATTCCTAGTTAGTTGTCACCACCTAGTTGGTGTTAATTGGAAACTTTTCTTGACGTGGGGCAGAATTGCTTGATTGTCTTTTCCATGTAACTTAAGCATAGTAATATAAATAAAGTAATAGTTGGGAAAAAAATTCAGTAGGTTTTGCCTAGTGTGAGTGTGTGTGCGCGCGCGCGTGTGTGTGTGTGAGAGAGAGAGAGAGAACATAAGAGAAGATATTTAGACTTAGAAGGCAATATACCTGTGCAGGTGTGTTTGAAGGTGTGTTTGGGGATTCTTAAGTACGGAGCCATAAGATGAGGAGGGTATCCAGGTCTCGAGGTTGCTCAAGAATGGTCCTAGGGACAGAGAGGCTGGTTGGAATAGGGGGGAACAAGGAGCTTTATCCTGAGACTACATTTGCATGATACATATGTTTTTTGATTATTTAGATTATCTTCTAGAAACTTTCCCCGAGGAGTGTGTGGCATGCTCCTTTTGCTTTTCTTTGATGAGAGAAGAGAACCCATCTTGTCTTACCACTCCTAATTTTCTGTAAAGCTGTGCATATATCCAGATTTTTGGTTTACTTGAGTGCTGTATCCATATCATATCCAGCAAGACCTGCATCACCCTATTTCTCATTGAGTATCTCTTAGGCAATTTTGACATCATAGTATTCCCCCTGAAGGTGACTCTTTACTGAAACTGCGTTAGATGTCTGTGTTAATTCATTAAAACAGAGTCTAGATCCTCTCCCTAGGAAGAGGCTCAGTGTCCATTTTAACATTCAGTGCTGTGCTACCAAATAACATTGTGGAAGGAAAGGGGAGGAAAGAAGTAGAGGGAAAGAAAAAAAAAGAATACAAAATTAACCAGAAGAAGAAGAAAAGGGGAAGGGATACAGAAGGGAGAGAAGCAATAAAAAAGCAAGGCGGTGGGAGGGCACCAGCTGCTATAAGTACCTTTCAGCCCCACTAAGTCACAGGAAGGCACTGTGGCAGTAAGAGCAGCTTCACACTTCCACCACACGAGGGCAGACTCTACTAATGAGAGAGAGAGCGACACTTGCAAAGGCTGCAGGTGAAAGCCATTCTAGTGCAGAGAGGGTTCAGGATCAACCTCTTTATTCACTCCCTGCATTCCATCGGGCCCCTCAATAGCTATGGGGTCCACATCACATGCAGGCAAAGTAAAAGGGGAAAAAGTCAACTCTGTTCAAACAGAAAAACTGCTCAACTTACTATTTAAAACGTAGGATCACTCACAGAGGCTCTTTTCTGCACGTCTTTCTCTTTACTACAGGGTTATTGGTTATTGCATATACATTAAGTGTGTATTATTGTTCTAGGTGCTTCAAAAGTTGGAGAATGCTGGTCTTAATTTCTTCCAACTCCTTTTCAATCTTTGCTGCTTTTATATTTTCAGTGCAAGGTAATAGCATGGGAATTGCAGCCTGCTTTTCAAATAACACAAATGGATCCTTTTCTGTTAAAAGAACATTTTTCTTTAAAGAATGGTTGAACATAACCAAGTGACTTCAGCTCGTCCTGTGGTGCTTAAAAAGCAATTGTTGTGTTCATCTGATTGCTTTTGAATATGATGTGACTAACACAGTGATAGTAGAGGGAAGTCTGAGCTGAGATATTAAAGTGGAACTTCTTCCGACCCCCAAGTTGTTATTATTATCTCGTCTAACTGCATTCCAATATCCATGCCATTTTCTTTCTTGTGGGATAAGCTCCTCGTACTCCCCACCCCTGCCTTTTAAGCATGTTTATCAAGTTAACTCCAGTAAATTTTACATTTTCAAAATAACTTACCAAGTAGCCAATTAAAGCCAGAATCTCTTAAAAATCTTCTCTTAGAAGTGATGATTGGGCCTTTGAGATCAAGAATCTCATTTGCAAGTTTAAAAGGAATAATAAGAATTTTCCACTATCTACTGGTTGAGTAAAAAGGGAGGAAAGTGCAACTTTGCTCTTTAAAAAAATTTTTTTTTTTAAAAAAGTGGTAGCAAATTGAGCGAACAATTGTGGGAAGTTTGGCTCCATTAGATTCATGCTTTTCAATATGCCCCAGTTAACAATAAAAATCAGTTTATGTGAGTTTGTGAGGTGACGGTTTTATTCAAATTGTCTGTTAAATTTGGTGGCACAGGAGAAATGAAGTAAGGCTACTGTTTTGTAGAAAGGTTTTGGGTACCACCATCTCTTCCTCCCTCAGTATAATGAGGAGAGCATTGCTTCCACTTAAAATTCACATAACTTTTCATGAAACACCATCATGCTAATTTAGTCGACGTCTCCTTTAACATTTATAATTCATTGCAGTGACAGAGATGATTATTTCCGGATGTGGTTTCTGTTCTCTCTGTGTTGCAAACTGCATGCTGATGTTATGAAGTCTTTGCATGAAAAGAATTTTAAAAGTAATGCTTTCTAAATAGATTTCTTGTTCTTAAAAAGTAGGAGAACTGACTATAAAGAGTGATTTACTATAAGTCTCTGTCTTTGCAGCAGGGGAAAATTGGGAGAGGATCAGACATCCTCTCCAATTTGGCCACCACTTTCTTAGTTTAATAGTGTTTTTAAATGAAATCTCGGACACAGTTTTCATCAAGGCCATTAACTTATACCTTGCAGAAACATGATTCTAAGTTTTCTGGAATACAGAGGGGATTTGTAATGTAGAAATACAAGAACATCTACAATTTTTGCTGAAAGCTGATTTGATCTAATACGAGAGTCCCTCTCAGTTAATTGGTGTTAGTGGAGAAGGTCTAATAGGTACAGAAGGACTGACAAACTCATGAGGTTTGTTGTTGTTTTGTTTTGTTTTTGTAACTAAGCATAGTAGCAAAAACGTTGGCTTTCTCCTACTTGGTTCTATCCCTTGAGACCCCCCTTTGTTTTTAGTACCTAATTTTACTGTTGATTCTTACTAACCTTCAAATCTCAATGCATTTTTAGAAAAAGTATACCAGAAGTAATTACTTGGAGAACACAAAGGCCACATCTATATATGAGATCAAACATTTCCAACCTTCTCTTGCTATTTATGTCTAAATAACTATTCTTCTAGCACTTTTCACTTGTTTTCATGACAAACAAACAGCAGGGAATGTCTTTCGGTTAATTATACAGGACTATTATGGGATCCCTCAGGGAGCAGGATAAAGTAGAGTTCATCTCTGCTTTAGTTTCAAAGGGAACTAGACACCAAGAGAAGGGGGAGGACTATACCAACTTTTCAGATGACAGGTAATTTGGGTTCAGGCGTCCTTCCTTGGAGGACCCAGAGTGTCTGCAGGATAACTTCTAGCATCCTGTGAGTTATTTTACCACAAATACCTTCCTCTCCTCATCCATAAGGTTGAATGTGAAAAGGTTGAGAAAAGACAATAGCAGTTACCAAAAAATACATATTTAATACCTCTTTTGGAAAAAACCAATATAATTCTCATTACTCAGAAGCTTCAGTGTTGTACCCAGGCTGCAAACCCAGCCCCAAGCACCAAATACTCCTGCCTGTTTGTGGGAGATGGTGCACATAGGCCTCTAAGAGGAAGGATTCCTTCAGCTACAGAGACAGCCATCCTGTTCAGAGCTCTTCTGAAAGGAATTCCAAGGGTACTCTAGTTTCATGTGATATTACTGAGTACCTGATCCTTTTTATATCTATCAGTTGTACTTATCCTTCAGTTTGGTCAATAACACAGTGATAGGTGCCCGGGACTTATAATCAAGCACCTTAGGGATCCCAGTGCCCTGGGGAGGGGATGTGCAGTCAGGTTTGGGTCATGTGCCTGTCCAGGAGCCAGGAGTGGATGAGCTTAGCTCCACCCAAACCACAAGGAAAGGGCTTCCCTCAGGTGAGAGAGATTTTCTTCTGAGAAACAACCAGGGAAGTGACTGTGGAAACTTTAAAGCAAAACATGTCCAGTCCTTAGCTATACGCATCAAGAACATCACTGCTCCAAGACCCACACCGTATTGTCTCTTAGGAAAATGGTGATGTTCCTTTCTCTTTTTGTCTGCTCCGTCTATAGAGTTTGAATCTGTACCTTCCACTCTGCCCAAGGCCTTTGACATTTGCTCTGCCCTCTCACAGAGCATCATCACAGGACATGATGCCCACCTTACAGCTACTTTTAAATGCCACTAACTCCATAAGTGGCAGTGTGATACCCCCTCTGGCTTCGCCATGCACACTCCCAGAAGCCGCTGTTTGTTTTCTGGAGTGGACATGGCTCTGTCCTTGATCTTTGTTCCATCAGTGACTCTTGCTGGATGGAGCGCTGTTCCTCGTGTTGTCTGGTCAGCTTGCTTGGTGTGGTCCCTTTTGGCCTCTCTTCGCCTGGTCTTTCTCACAGCCAGGCCTAACCAGGTACTGACAAGGACATGACTCATAATACTGCAGGAACCCCGCCAACTTTGTGCAGAGACTGATCTGCGGCCAACACGCTCATTTACTAACCTGCAAATAAGGGCCTGGGGAAACATAAGGGCATGAGCTTCTAGATGACGACATGGAACATGTGCAGTGGGTGCACTTTTTCCTCTCGCATGTATGGAAAGTATTAGGAGGAGAAATACTCTCCTCGGGACATACTTTACATTGGTGGTCATGTTTTCCTAGAAATTGATTTGACTTTTAACACTTCTGAGGGGATCTGATGTGAAACACTTAACATCGAGGGAGGAGAATATATTTATTTTCTTTCAACACCACCATGGCTATAAAATTCCTTTCTCCACAGAGTAATGTGTATTGTTCCATATATTGTGATCTCACTGCAGTTCGTTCATTCACTCCCTCCTTTGTTTATTCACAGACATTTGAGCACCAGGTTCTTGCAAAGACATTAGGGGAACAAAAATTGATAGAACCCTGCCTTTGCATATAATGAATAAATTAGGTATATGTAGGGCCTTAGGTGCATCTAGGGCGACCAGCAGACCAACAGAAGCCTGGAGACAAGACTTCGATGGGGAGGCCAAAAGTCATGGTAGAAATGTGGACAAAGTTTATAGCAGGAAACTGATGACTCATGATGTGTAGTCCAGGAAGCAACATGTTGGATGATTTGGGCTTGAACCAGCCTGGTGGGTCTGAGAAAGAGTAATTGGTACAGAGAGCATAGGGTCCAGGACAGAGAAGAGAGGAAAGCAGCAGGGTGATAGGCAGAACTCAGGTAAAGAAAGAATTTTAGAATTCTAGTGAGGTGTTTATGTATTATCTAGGGGTAGGAGGAAAGGAAAGGGCTTTATGCCAGAGTCCATCATGGTTAGATTTACATTTTAGGGAGATTATCTATCACCACTAGAGGGAGGAATGAGGTACGGACACCAGCTGGGAGCGATGACTTTTAAGCCAGGGATAGTGAAGGCTTGAACTAGGGTAGTAAAAGGTGGGGATCGAGGCAAGGGGACAGACTCAAAATACATTAAAAGGCATCAGAGAGTGGCTAAGACTTAGGATGAATGCCTGGCTTTCATTTGGATGATGTGGTAAAGCCACAACTCCAGTCTGGGAAATAAAGATATTAATAATTTTGGAGACTAGGGTATCAGTTCAATTTCAGCTCTACAATGATCTTATTGGAATTAAAAGAGGATATCTAGGTGTATGCAGTCATCCAAGTACAGCTGGCTGATACATGAGCTTGAAACTGAAAAGAGAAGTCTGGGCTAATAATATAGTCTTGACAGTAACTTGCAATAGAAAGAGTGGCTAACCTGGGTATGGGGTGGTTGGTACATGAAGTCACTTAGGGAGGACATGCAGAATGACAGGGTAAGAGGACCACAGGAGGTTCCTAGACTCTTCCAACATTCAGTGAAAACCAGGAATTGTATAGATAGAATGCATTCTAATAAGAAAGAGATGGCAAACTGTGCTATGGAGAAGAAAGATGAAATAAAGACTGATAGATCAGTTCTGGCTTTGTCGAATAAAAATTTGATACCTTTGCCTGAATAATATCAACAGAATTGAGGAGCAGAAACTTGCTTGCAGAGGGTTTGTAATTGAATGGAAGGTGGGAAAGCAGGGATAACAAATAGGAAATATCTGTATTGCTAATTTAATTCTTGATCTTCTCTACTGGAGTGCAAACCCAGGGGGAGTAGGGATAGTATTAATGTTTGTCAACATTATATACCCAATACTAAAAGTGGTGACATATCTCATGTAAGTATTTCACAAATAGCTGGTGAAAGAGAAGAGAGAGACACAGTGGTAATCAAGGGGCATAAGACATAAGGGAGGCATTTTATTTTCTTCCAGTAAATTTGAGGAAGAAGTAGAAGAGCTTGAAAACACACATGAAGAAAAGTTTTAGCAAAAGTATAAAAAGATTTCTGTTGTGGATATTTTAGCATCCACTTGCATTTCTGTTAGCTCTTAACAATAATCATCCAAAATCAAAATGGGCATAGGAAGCAACACAAACTGCTAAAACACCCCTTTTAATGAAACTAAGAGCTACAAATGTAACTAATTCTGAAACTAAGAACTAGTGATAGAGAGGGAGGATCTCTGAGAATCCTATGAGGAATTTGTGAGGGTGTAGAGACTGCATGTCTCAAAGAGCCAGCAAAAATAGAGTGGAACCTCTTTGAGGTGCAGACCCCTCAAATTCTCACTGCAACAGGGTGCATACCCAGGGGACGGGGTATTTTGGGCTCTGCTTTTAAGAAACAGAGGAAGCAGTGTCCTGTGAGAAGTTACACAGAAAGGCTGAATGTAGAGGAAATGGGTTGTCTCCATCCAGAGAGAAGAGAAAGTTACTATTATGGTAAAGACCCACTGCTGCCAATTGACACTACTCACAGGACTCTGGGTAAGTAGAAAATGTCATTCAGGTTGGAATGTGGCATCAGACCCTTCCCAAATAACAGTTGCGTATAGGTGGTCTAGAAAAAAGAAGGAACAGGAAAAAGCATGTTTGGAAAAGAAGAGTAGAGGAAAAATATTTCCTTGGAGCAGAGGTATATTGTGACCAAATATATTGCATGAATTAAAAATAATCAGTGGAACAATTGTTTTTATGAAACAAGAACTTCAGAGAGAGATGTAAAAGCCCAGAGAAGAGGTGGTAAAATGTAGAAGATAGGCCCTCCCTGGTGGTACAGTGGGTTAGAGCATAGCACTAAGAAGCTAAAGCCACTTCTGCATGAGTTCGATCCCCGCCTGCTCTGGAGGTGACCACATGGTGAGGCAGACCTCTCCTGACTGGCCTGCTGCTGCCCTCAGCAGTGTACTTTGATGATCTGCCTGTTCTGCTCCCCACTCTGTCTCTGGTGAATCCTCTTACCGCCCCTGCATGTCTGGCCTGTACCCCAGTTCTGTATGCAAAAATAAATAAATCTAATTTAAAAAATGTAGAAGTAAAATATGAACTGAAATAGCTTAAGAAAGAAATGTTTTTAAAAATCCAGTAAAATCATCTTAGCAATGAATATAAACTTAGAAAGAACACAGCGAGAATGGGTACTGCTAAAACATAGCAAAGGACCCAGAGGATCAACTAAGAAAGGAAGAAAAAATTTTAAAAAATAAAGAAAATGTTTAAAAGAATGAGAGAAAAATGACTGATGGGAAAAACAGGTAAAGTTCTAAAAAATACTTAAAAGATGCTCAACCTCCCAAATATTAAGAGAAATGCAAGTCAAGCATACTTTGAAATAAGGACTTCTGTTTCCAGCAATGCTACTAAGACACAAGCAGATCCTACATGGATATTGTTTAATGGTTTGAGGATAAGGGATGTCTTTTTCTATGAAAGTGGAGGATTGGAAATGAGATTCGTTCAGAAACAAGAAGTTCAACTTCTGTCTTCACAAACATTCTTTCTTATATAGAGGGAGTCAGACACATCTGCTAGGAAAATGGGCACGGTAGAACGGAAAGAAGAAGCATCAGAAGAGGACTGGAGGTTTGGAAAAAACATCTGTGATTTCCAAGAAGGGAGTGTTATCTGACAGATGTAAAAGAACTGTGTGCACAGTGTTTCTGAGAGGCCTTTCTGTTAGTGTGGTCTCCTACAGTAAGGCTCAGCTGCCTGTCTGGTGAGTGAGCAAGACAAAGGCTGGGGTTCCAGAGTAGATCAGCCAGAGAGAAATACACGGGGGCAAGAGTGCTGGCCAAGACTGATTGCAGCAGAAATGGAGGGGGGGTCAAGGAGGTTCATGATTTATTGGATTTGAAGATTTCAGATGTTGACTATTCCAAGCCCTAGAATGTTAGGAGAGGAAGGGCTCCTTAAGGAAGAAACACCCTGAGGAAGAAACACCTGTTTCTTCCTTTTCCTAAAGTAGAAGGCATTCTAAAATCTTCACAGGCCACATTTTCTCATGGCCAGATCAATTTGAGTAAGATGTCAGCTCATGGAGAGGAAATGTACTCTCTGCCGTTTCATGGGGCTGATGTACTCTCTTTTTTATTTCACCCAAGTGGCCAAAGTGGCTAGCTGACTAGGGTTCATCCTGAGGACCACAGTGCATATTTTCTTCCTCTGTCAACCTTGTCCACACAGCTTAAAGACACAAGCACTGTGGCTCATGTCCTTGATTTTTTTTTTATTCCTTGAAGCTGTATGGAGTGTGGGGAGATCTAAGATACACGTTTGGGCTCCAAACATGGCTAAAACGGAAACTTGCCACAATCTGAAACTTGCTAGATTGTGGGGAAAGGCGGCTTCCTATACTCCAGGCCAACCCATTGCATTTACTTCTCAGGGTAGAGAGTGTTTTGGGGAAGGGCGGCTAAGACTAGAGATTTTAAACAAATATCTTTTTTATAGCCTGGGCTGCTCCCTCCAACATCTAGCAAGAGTCCAGGGTGTTGCCATCAACATGAGACTCTATAATGAAGAAGGTCTGAGGATTACTGAAATAAGAGAATAGTGAAACTTCCATATTTTGTTTTAAGTTTAGAAATGCCAAAAGCACTTTTGATTCAAGATTGTAGCAAAATTCTTCATCCTGGAGTTGACAGTTTTAAAAGAGCCACCTCAAAAACTAGAAATGTTGTGGTATTTATAAGATTGAAAAGAAAATGGAATTAAGACTGAGAAAATGATAATGATGATGAGATGATGATTTAATAGATCAGTAAGCTTAGTAACACCGTAAATGGGTACCAAAAAACAATTTCTAAGCTATCGTTATTTACAGCAGAAGACACAAATCTTGATAATACATGTTCATATAAATATAGGGGTTTCACTTTAGACAAGTAAAGATAAGTTCTGTAGTAAAATATCTTGTCATTAGGGGGATCCAAATCTCTTTATAGAGATTTAGCAGAGGAATTCTGCCACATATGGCAGAACAGAGTATTTGTTGAATTTAATCTTACTTGGAGCTTTAACCTCAAGTCTCTGTTGAGATTCTTAAACCCTAAATGTGACTTTCTTATTAACATAGATGATGGTTTATTGCAGTGTCTTAATAAGGAAGATACTTAATGTTAAACCCAAATAACACTTTCCTTTCTTGAAAAGAGGGTCTCTCTTCCCAGGGGAGACATAGATGGAGTTATTTTAAATTCCCTACTTAGGAATGGGATAGGCTGGATGCTTGTTAGTGAATGGGGTCTAAAGACTCTATAATTGGCAAGTTGGTTGAAACTTTTGAATATGGGACGCAGGAGAAAGGGTAGATAAAAGGAGTTAGATGGTTTCTACACAGTGTTAGCAGGTAGACTATAGGTATTTATTATAATGATTATATATTTTTAAATAAGAGAATCAATTGTAGTAAAGGCACTTGGAGTTAAGTTGTGGAAGAAAATTTGAATGTTATATTCATCAATTGGGTCATCTGTGATAGTAGAAGAGAAAGTTACCATTATTCAGGAGTGGTTTAGCACCTTCACTTGTCCAATTCTAAGACCAGGAGTTCTGGAAGTCAGTCTTGAATAGCTCTGCTGTGAGTCCCTCTTCCAAATATACTGAGATGTAGTTCACAGCAATACTTAATTCTCTTACTTAAATTATACATTAATGACTTTTTTTATATATCATAGAGTTGTGTAACCATTACCACACTCAACTTGAGAACATTTTCACCCTAAAAAGATACCTGTACCTTTAGTACAGTCATGCCCAATTTTTCTCTATAGTCATCTTCTTGTCTAGAAACCACTAATTTACTTTCTGTCTCTATAGACTAGCTTACCTTGAATATTTTATATTATGGAATCGTGTACTACATGTATGTTCTTTGGTAACTGGCTCTTTCACATAGCCAAGACTCATATATGTTGTAGTGCATATCAGCACTTGATTCTCTTTTAAGTCCAAATAATATTCCATTATATGACTATATATTATATTTATCCATTTATCACTTGATGGGCATTTGGATTTCTTACCCTTTCTATCAATTAATTAACAATGCTGTTAAGACTAGTATACAAATTTTTGTGAGAATAGGAACTTTTTGTTTCTTTGGGGTATGTACTTAGGAGTGGAAATGCTGGCTCATATGATAATAATATGTTTCAATTTTTGAGAGACTGCCAAATTGTTTTCCAAAGTAGCTGTGCCATCTTACATTCCAACTAGTAGTAAGTGCAGGTTTTAATTTCTCCACATCCTTGCTAACATGTTATCCCCCACATATTTATATCCTTCCTAGTGGGTGTGAAGTGGCATCTCACTGTGGTTTTGTGGTCAATGATAATGAGCATCATCTTACGTATTTACTGGTCATTTGTATTTATTCAGATCATTCACCCATTTATAAATTGGATAACTTCCTGAGTTATAAGTGTTCTTTTACATCTTAGATACAAGCTTTTTACTGAATATATAATCTGTATTGCCTCCCTCTAGATTTACTCTTACTGAACTGTCTTTGCTACTGCAGAAAGTCTTCTGAGAAGAATGCTAAAAAAAAAAAAAAAACTGCTGTATTTATGATCATTATGCAGTTCTACTCAGGAGCTTCCAAACATTAGGTTTAGGAAAAATGAAAAATATACTTGCTGCCAGTTATAGATTTCATTCTTTTTCCCACTTTAGGAAAGAAATAAGGCAAGAGGGGAAAGAAATTTGTACCATATCTAAGCCAACATTCTACATTAGACCTAATGCTTTAGATTTGAGAGGTTTTTGAAAACATACCAGTGCAAAATGGAAGATCTGGTTATCCAAAGTTCATGTGAACATACTTTCCTTTAAAGGAATTATATCTTGCTTACATGTTTTTTTTTTTCAGTATGTTCATTTAGAGATCATTTATTTCCTAGTATTTAAAATCAAGCCCACCCCAACAATTCTATTTGTTGCTATTTTTAAAGTCTCTATTAATATTTCTTTTTAAAAAAAGATTTATTTATTTATGCATACAGAGCTGGGGTATAGGCCAGCTCTGGGTACAGGGGTGGTGAGAGGATTCACCAGCGACAGAGTGGGGAGCAGAACAGACAGATGGATGAAGTACACTGCTGAGGGGAGCTGTGGGTGAGACAGGAGAGGTCTGCTGTGCCATGTAGGTCACCTCTGGGGCCCAGGATAGAACCCACACCAAGGTGGCTATAGCCACCTGTGTGCTGCTCTTTAATTCAGGGCACCAGCAGGGAGGGCCATGTATAAGTTTTAGCAGTGCCAACTAAAATAGCTCTCCATGATTCACTTTTAATTATGTGGATCATAGCAATTTTAATTCCTTATTTAAGTGGCCATGGAAATTTACATAGTAAAAATACTGCTTGATATAAAGAATTATTCAGCTGCTTTTTAGGATAACTATATAAATACCAAATCCATGGAACATCGGAGCCCAGCCTTAGAGATGGCTTACTGCAAATCCTCTTTTATAACACTCTTGATCTGTTTACCCCAGTAAATGCATCTTAATATATATGACCTTGAAAAATACTCTTTGTTATTCCAAAATTTCTAGAATTCACTTTATAATTCAGTAATTATTTTAAAAGTTGACCTTTAATTATACAAGTACTTGCTTATTATAGAAAACATAGAAACTATATATGAGCAAAAAAGAGCAAAATAAATATTACTCATAGTGTTGCCTCATAGAGAACCACTATTAACAGTTTAGTGTGGGACCTTCCAGAAAAATTGAGATGATGAGGCTAGCACTGTCTGTTATCTACTTTTCCTGTTAATAGTACACTGTGAATATCTTTCTCTCTATATATATGTATATATATATATGACAAAAATATTACATATACAGAGAAAATAACCTTGTTTGACAATTAGATTGACCTATGAAGTGGTCAGTGAAAGCTCTGTTTTCTCAATTATATGCACCAAGAGATAGAGGTAAAGAGAATGTTACAGGGCTGATATTTTTTGCATTTTGACTCAAAATCTTGTGTTCTTTTCTCTCTTATGCTGATAATAGCATGGCAACTCTATAAACACTGAATCATCAATGCAGGAAATTACAGAAGATCTTAATTAAGGGCATTCCTGAGTCTAAGTAAACAAAAAATATTGAATTGAATTATGAACTCCTGTTGAAAGCAATTGTATGGCTTTTTGTAGCTCATTAGCAGCTAATTAATTGCTACCATGTAATATCTTAATTATGCAAACATCTTATGAACAAAAGGGAAGATAATTTATAAACAAAGGGAAAGAACAGATGGGTTTCTATACATTAGATAATGATTATCCAAAAAGTACTCAACATGTTGAAGAGGTGAGCTGAAGTCTGTCAAGAGGATATGTAAAACAGATGACGGCTAAGTTCTCCACTTGAGATCTCCAAATCTGCTGCCTATCTGTAGAAAACTTACATATATGAGGTGTCTCAGTTTCTCCCTATGCTAAACTTAGTAATGGTGGCAGCTGAATGGATATGTGGTAGGTTGGCAGCTTCTGTATATGTATGAGGACTGGTCATAAGGGTCTGTTTGCCATGTTCCCACATGCTCCTCTTTATTGCATGTGGCCAAAGAGAGTTTCGCTAGTTTCTATTCTTGTATCTGTTCTTCTTTGTACCATATTAATGCCATATTGCTGTATTGCCTAAGGCATAGTTCAGTGGAAAATAAATCTTTCTTTAGTAAAACATCTAAACTGAAGGTCAGCAAATTATGACCTGCCCTCTGTTTTGTCTTAAAAGGTTTTGTTGGCACATAATCATGCCCATTTTTGGATGTGCTATCAATAGCTGTTATGTTCAACCATGCAAAGTAGTAATTGCACATAATTGCACTGTGGCTGATAAAGCTGAAGATATTTGTTTTCTGGACCTTTACAGAAAATGTTTGCTCATTCACCATCTAGAATAAGAATACAGGATAGGGAGGAGAGTCCCAATCTCAACTCCAGGCAATGCAAATTAATGAGACAAAGGTCCATAGGCGCATTCTGGTAAAAATTCACCATCATGGTCCAGGAATTTACAGTTGCCTTATCTGTGATGATAACAAGATTGAAACATTTTAATGTGGAAAAGATTATTTAGAGATGAAGGAAAGTGGATGGGTATGGAGGATTCTAGCTGAATTAAAATACAGATAGAATGATAAGTGGAAGGATTTTGTAGCTCCAGCTAGGATAAGGTGACAGTTACAAGGAGACTGTATTAAGTCTATTTATTGGACTTCTAACAAGGATTGAAGCAACATCATAGGCTGTTAATACTATTTGTGGATACTGTACCCTTTTAAACCACCAGGGTCTGCATTATTCTGTCTGTTGTGACTAATTTTTTTAGATTCTCCATGATAGCCTAAGATTATCTCATAATAACTCCCTTATAACAAACCAATTTGGGGGAGTCTAAATTACATACATAATATTGATTTTCACTGACAAGTTAATTATCCAACCCATTGCTTCTCTTTACATGTCTCTGCAACCCTTTTCCATGACCATATTCTAACACTCAGTAAAACACTAAGATTTTGCATTATTAAAGAGACCTCTATCTTGTAAGTAAACATGCATATATTTATAGGGGACATAGAGAATTGGAAATGACTGATTCAACATTTTTACATCATAATTTTGTTATATGCATTCCTTTTCCCCTTTCTTTGTTTTACTCCCATTTTTCATCTTGAAATAGGTGTCCTTGACTGTTGGTCAGAAGAGCTAACTGAGGTTATTAATATTTTCTGAACCTATTTCTTCTTATTCTCTCTGCAATCCTACCTTTTCCTGTGCTGTGTTGTGTTCTCCAGACATAATGTGATTCTGGTTAACAACTCTACCTTAATGATATGGGAGGTGAGAGCTTGTCTCTCTTTTCCCAAGATGAGCAGAGCAGTCCCAGCAGAGAACTCAAAGTTATGGGTTATTTTCTTAATGAAAATGTTGCTCAGATTAAAGTGGTTGTTTCAGTGACTTTTGCACTTCTTGTTGATGGGGAAATTGTGCCTCCTGCTATGTAATGGACCCTGCTGTGTCCTTGGGGGTCCTATGGGGAGGGGGTTTACAGATGCCTTCCCAGACAAGTGGCAGGCTCAGATTTCCCTCTTTTCTTGTATCCTGATACCCTGTTTCTGGGGTACTGCTGCATCCTCCAATCACCCTGTTTCTCTGCCAGTTCAGCCGTTTCCTTTGGTTACGACCCTGAACACCTCTGTGGAGAGTAGGCAGCCTGAGAGATGTTGGAGCTGCTCTGTGGTCTGTGGCAGAGTTGGGGGATGCTCACTCTCCTTTGTGTCCTTGCTGGTGGAGGGGCACCTATGTAGTTGTGCCCAGAGACGCTCAGTGATTTTGGTGAAGCTCACTGTGCTAGTTTTCTAGGACTGCTGTAACAAAGTACCACAAACTGGTGAGTTAACCACTAGAAACCTACCATCTCACAGATTTGGAGGCTGCAGATCAAAAGCAGGGAATTGGCAAAATTGGATCCTTTCAAGGGCAGTGAGAGAGGATCTGCTTGTAGGCCTCTCATCTAGCTTCTCGTTTGCTTATATTCTTTGCTGTTCCTTGGCTTCCAGAAAGTTCCTTGACTTCTCCCAATTTCCCCTTTCATGTTCACATGATGTTTCCACTGTGTATGTTTTCCTGTGTTCAAATTACCCTTTTTCAAAAGGACACCTGTCATTTTGAATTAGGGCCCACCCTACACCAGTATGACTTCATCATATCTAATTACATCTGCACCAACTTTATTTCCAAATAAGATCATATTCTGAAACACTGGGGGTTAAGACTTGAATGTATGAATTTTAGGAGGTTACAATTCAACCTATAACTGCTTCTTCAGGGTTTGTTTTTAGATTTCTCTTAGTAACAATTGAGTCACTTTCGTCATAGAATTGAAACCAAAGGAGGATAACTAGGACAGGTCAAATGAACTCAACTTTGTAAATGGGAAAGTGCTGTCCAGATGGTGGCTATTATTAAGGAGTAATGCTTTTATATTTGCATGGAGTTTTAAAAAGTCTGCATGGAAAACATAAAAGATGACAACTCAAACTGCTTTTCCTTGAGTCAAGGAGGATGGGATGGCCTTTGAGTTTGTCCCCGTAGGAAGGCAGTGTGAGACGGAAGCTGGTGTTGAACAGGAAACTCCTAGCCAGGGCTCATCTCCCTTCTACTTAGAGGATTGCTTATGAAACTTCTCCAAAGAAAATGAAATCAAATGCCCCCTAATTCAACCATTTTGTAATTCTTAGTATTTGATAGCAGGCTTGGGGAGTCAGAACACAGAAGGAATTTTAGAGATCCTTTATTTGGATGCGAGCTGGCTCAGTCTTCGTGTTATTGTTCTATTGATGAGCACAGTGAGTCCCAGAGAGCTGAGATACCACACCTGATTAAAGAGTTTTTTGTTTATGATTTTTTTCATAATGGATTCATAATTCACTGCTTACAATGCAGTGCTTTAGAGTTAGTGGGCCTTCCCTGAATGCTATTGGTTGGCTCACTTTGCTTCTGTGTTTTTATTAGTCCAGATATCATTTACTCTGTTTTAATCCTTCTTTAATTGTCTACTTTACTGGAGACCTTTGAGATCAAAGCACGAAAATGCTTGTATCTCAAAGTCTAGAACAAGCTCTTATGCTTTGACACGCATCAGCATGTCACAGATTGCTGGGCCTATTCTCAAAGTTCAATAGGCATGGGTTAGGGCTGAAAATCTGCATTTCTTACAAGCCCCAGGCATTGCTGATGATACTTGTCTTTGTTGCGCACTATTGTATTGCAGTTCCTTTCCATTAAAGGTCTTATACACTAGAGTATGTTTTTTTCTAGATGTAGCAGAATGGCAGAACCTATTTAGAGTGGGAAGGTTTGGGGATTTTAGGAAGCTCCTCACCCTGCCCTATAACAAGAGGACCAGCAGTGGCATCAATACTACTGGGAGATGCTTAGAAATGCAGAGTCTTAAGACCCTACATGAGATCCGCTGAATTGAGATCTGCATTGTAAGAAGATCCCCAGGAGAATCAGATGAACATAAACATGTGAGAAGCATTCATCTAAGAAGCGCTAGCAAATCTGTCTCTTAGTTGATACGAGAGCCAGCCCATGTGAAAGGAAATGCCACAAGACATTTCATCAGGGATTTGGCTGTGAATACAATGTGAATTATGCATTTTAGGGACAGGGAAAGTTCACCAGGGGCTTGCCTACACTTGGAGCCCTGTAACAGCATCTAGAAAGGTTTAGTTAGCTCCTCAATATGCTCCTTACTCAAGTGAGACTAGCAATTGCCTACCAGGAAGCCATGTCTAGCTGATATTCCCATTACTCTGAACAGGAATTTAATGCTGACAAGGAGATTTTGAAAAGTAATCTAGCTGTTATGTTTACAGTGAAGTGCTGCGAAAAAGTAATATTTTTCAGGTAAAAAAAAAATCTGTCTTCTATTTCCCCTGTATCATCTTTAAACTCCTGGTAGAGTGAGACCTTCACAAAATGAGCACTCTGATAAATGTCATTAACAGTGATTTGCACCACACTGGTTATATTTTAATGTAGCTCATTCCAACAAATGTTCTGCTTCCCAGGTTCGCGTCTATATACCCAGCGACAAAAAACGTACACTGCTGAGTGTACAGAATACTGGGCTCCAGCTAAGTGTGATTAGATATTGATTTCTGAGCCCTGCAAACACTTAGCAATGCAGAAGCACTGGGCATTGGATCATTATGAAACTTCGGCTGATGTTGGCAGAATACCAACAGTCTGTGGAAAATTTCTGGAGTGACTGTAAGACTCAGACTGTGGATTTGGTCCTTGTGTGTGGCCTTGATCTGTGTCCTCACCTACTGATTGTCCTTTCACCAGTCTTTGTGCCCGTATTTGCAGACACAGGCTTTTACACACCAAAGGGGGAGAGGAGAGTTGTTTAGTGTAAATTCATCCTGACTGCTGGAAAAAAACAAAACAATACAAAGCAACCTGAAACTTACAGGTGATGAACCTGCAGTCATAAAGAATAGTACAGTATAACTCTTTTATGCTTGTATTGTATACAGTATTGCTCTTTTTTATTTGCAGTGGGAGTTGCTATCAAAGAACTATAAAAATATCTTTTTAGTGCGCAAATATATGGTGCTGAGAATAAGAAGGCCTAATCTCTTCACCAACTGTGGGAGATTAAAGATGACTAGATTTTTGACATTTCTCTCTTGAGATATGGGCAAACTCATGACTGCTTTGATTAATACAATATGGTAAACGTGATATTTGCCAGTTTCTGAACCCAGGACTGGCAGCTTGTACTTCCTGTCTGTTGGAACCAGACTATGAGTAACTCAAGACACACAGGGAGACTACATACAGGTACTCTTTGGCCCACAGTCCTCGTAGACTCTCTCATTAGTGGTAGATCTTAACCAGCCATGCCATCTTGGATATCCAGTCCAGCTGACTTCAGAGGACTCCAGCTGTTACCTGGCCATACCTGCATGAGAGACCCAAAGGGAAACAGGTCAGCTGAGTCAACACTGAGAGAATAAGAAATTGTTTTATGCCACTGCATTTTTGAGCTATTTGTTACAACCAATCAAAAATTGAAAACAGAGGTCACTATAGTGGTAGGTCACTCTAGAGCTACATAAATCCATTTTTTCTCTTTAGTCACGGTCCCAAGACTCACACATAAAAGGCCCTTACTTCCCAATGCAAATGCTTGCTCCACCTTAGCTTGCAATATCCTACATTGTAAAGTTTGAACTTTACTGAGAAAAAAAAAACATGTTTGTTTTCTTAAATTATCAGAGACCATCAGTAAGACTACCAGGTGTTTCTAGTTCTGTTCTCAAACCCAGAACCAAAAGCAGCTTTATGCACACTCTGCAAGCTCGGACCCAGGTGATTCCATGTGGTCAGTTCTTCATGTGGTCAGTTCTTCAGTTCCTTTGGGTAGGAAATATTTGGGCAGTTTTGACCAGAGTGCCAAATAGTGTTCATGAAGTACCAATGTTATTGACTTCATAGCTGATAAATGGAAGCTACCAAAGGACTTTGACTATGTTGAAGTCAACATTTTATTTTGGTCTTTCTTCCTATTTCTCTGTGTCTATTCATGAGTCATTACACACTGAAAGTTGAGGTTTTAATAAACTTTAAAGGCAAATGCAGTCTCCATTTTCTGGCTCAACATTCTCAACACTGTACATTAATACTACCTGGAGAATATTCTAAAAAGTGAAACCACCCACTGCCTGGATCTCACTGCAGACTAATTAGGTTATCCAGCATTGATGGTTTAAAAATTCTCTTGAGGTGATTTATATATGTAGGGAAGGCTGCGAAACATATCTAACCTAGTGATCCAATGATCTCTTATTCATGGTAGATTCTTTCTACCAAATACTTTTAATAGTATAAGTGCCCAAAATTTCCAGTTCTTTAGAGGTCTATCTTAATGAAGTTACATAGTCTTATAATTGGCATATTTTTAATTTTTTTGAATTAGTCATACTTTATTGGTGCCTGTTTTCTACCTAATATTAATGTTCTTAACTCTTTTCCTCCTCCTTATATTGATGATAGGTCTGATGTGTGTATGTATGGAATTCAGTAACTGTTTATTAAATGAAGACATGAATGGATGTTGGAAAATCCACTCTCATGATCTCACTCTCATGGTCAAGTGTGCTTTTGTGTGGATGGAGGTGGAGGTGCTTTTGTGTGGATGGAGGTGGAGGTGCCTCAATTAGAATTGCCCCATGGCCACCTCTCTGCACTCTCTCCCTCCTACCACAACAGAATACAGCAGTCATTGTTCTTGAATCTATATCTCTGGATGCTCCCTGCACCATTATTTTTCCCTATTCTTACTATTCAGTCAAGTTTTCCCCCCCTCATTTAAATGACTGTTCTTTACAACAATCTAAATACCTACTTTCTACTCTTGCAGGTGTGATGGCATCAGAGGAAAGATGGATGTTCCACAGTGTGCTGTGGAACAAAAACCTTTTGAAAGTATGAAAGTACCAAGACTGATAAGGCTGCCTGCTTATCTCCCCACTGCCAAGGGACTAGCTATTTACTGAGCTGAAGTGATAAATATTCCAAAAGCAAGCTCTGAAGTTACCTAACCCCCCCCCCCCCACACACACAGTCCTCTTTGTAGAATCTCTGCAGTATCTGTATGATGGAGCCACTAGATGTAAACTTTAGCCAGCAAAAGAGACAATGGATAATTGTTTTGGGTTTTAGGGCCTCTGCTGAAATGTTACTGATTGCCAAGTTTCCAGTAATCTTAGGACTGACTTCAACTGGATACATCAGTGTGCTCCTTTTTCACTTATTGTATGTGGCATCCTTTTGTGTGTTGCACAGATTTTCTCATTCATTATTATTTCTCCTCTGAAACCCAAAAGGAATCTCATTTTTTTTAGAACTTAGAATTCTAAGAGGTTACTAGGAAAGTCCTCAAATTGGCCTGTAATCGAAGAGTTCTTCTTGAAGTTCAAATCTTTCTTAGCTTTAGTCCGAGAGGGAGTTATGATTCAGTGATGGACTTATGACATTTCTTATTGGGGATATAAAAGGTCAGATTTTAATAGTTTCTCTTGATATATGCATCTGGATTAAAATCAGACAGTTTTGAATGATGGAATTTAAATTGTAATTTAGTGAAGGGCTAAGAGATGAGAAATTATGGCTTCACTGAAATACCTGAGCTATACACCAATTCTTTAGCATTCTGCATGGGGGTTTGTGGGCAAAAGTAAAATGTAGCTTTTCAAGGACACTATTATGGTGCTTCAGGAAAAAAAGCAGACATTCATGTTGGCTTATAGTAATTACCAGACTTTCTATCTTGGAAAAATGAAGACAGTTGCCATAATATGAATCCTTGTCTTTTGAATCCTTGTCTGTTGCTTCCCATTTTACCTCATCATCTTGTCCCCCTTTAATGAGAATTCCTGAGTACATAGATATCTCTTCTTACTTCTTCGTGTTAAAAAGAAAAGGGTTACATAAATCTGATTAACTGAATGGGATTTTCCCCTTCCCAATCTAAGAAAATCACTTCTATTCTGTCTGTTGTACATGAATAAAAAATTTTAAGTTAGTAAAACATTAACTAAGATCAGCAATAATGTGGTAGAAAATATACTAGGACTGGATTTAAACCATCAAGCCTTCTTATCACTTAGATTCCTTGAACTTCAGTTTCCTCATCTGTAAATTACCCATTTCCCTCAGTTTTCTTACCCAGTAAATTGTTCGGAGGCTTAAATAAAACCGATTTCCTTAGAATGGCTCTGTTACCTTCTGTTCTGCAGTGTGGCAATCCACTATTCATGGTGCCTGGCAGTGCTCCCTTATAGTGAATTATTTCTTATGTGCTTTAATTTTCTACTTGTGAGCTTATTCTCAACTGGGATTATTTTCGGTCCTGTGGGTCCTCTGTGCCCTGCTTTGTGGAAATATCTTTTTTTTTTTTTTTAAGATTTATTTATTTGTGCATACAGAACTGGTACAGGCCAGAGGCTCAGGGGTGGTGAGAGGCTTCACCAGAGACAGAGTGGGGAACAGAACAGGCAGATCGATGAAGTACATCACTGAGGGGAGCAGCGGGTGGGTCAGGAGAGGTCTGCCAGCCATGTGGTCACCTCCGGGGCAGGCGGGAATCGAACTCATGCGGAAGCGGCCTTCGATTCTCAGTGCTGTGCTTTAACCCGCTGCGCCACCAGGGAGGGCCCTGTGGAAATATCTTTATAGAGATATTTTCTACTTGCCATGTCTAGGTTTTCTAAGTATTTCACTTGCCTACGATGAATTTTCATAGTTATTTGTGAGTTTGAGATCCCAATAACAAGTGGTAGTATTCACTTGGACTTCATATTTACAAGTAACCCAGACTAGAGCTTGGGGGCCCATCATATCTTTTAGGGACTTTTTGCCTCATCTCTGGACTCCTTTTAGGAGTTCTCCCATTCCTCTTAGGCAAAGGAGCAGTGTTTGTGTAGGAGCCTAAGTTCTAGAATCACACTTCATATAAGTCTAAGACTTTACCTGTGCATTTCATCAGAAGTTTGTGACTTTACTCCCTTGCTGTTATCAGGCCTGCAACCTAATATGCCATCTCTGGGATTCAGATGCAACTGACTCACGTGCCCTGAATTTCTTTGTGACTTTTTAGTAACTGGAAATTTTCCCTGTGTCTTCTGAGTTTGGCTTTTAAAAATATGATTGTAGTTGATCCAGAGTCTCTGTTTTGTAGAGGGAAGGAGAATATTAACTTGTGTGTTGCTGGAACTAAAAATCAGATTCATACTCTGTATGAGCTTTTTCCTTGATTGTCCCCTTTATTTTATTTAGAAAGACACCTCTGTTTTGAAACTGACAGAAGCACTGCTTCAGAAGTGCTGATGCCTCATCCCGGGACTCAGAATCCCTGGGGATTCTGGCTCCTTTAGGGTGCAGGATCCAGATGGGATTCTGCATTTATAATAAGCTCCCAGGTGAAGCTGATGCTGAGTAGAAGGTTAAGAGAGACTGTTAGTAAACTCTAATCAACTGCTAATTTATCAGTTGCTGGAAATCATCTGGTGTGGTTTCCTGGTAAAATCTCCATCATCTGGTTGCTCTCACAAATAAAACTTTATGTCAAAAACAGTTTCAATAATGTAGAGAGCTATAAAATTTTCTCCATTTGGAAAAATAAATCCATAAATTCAAAATAAAATTAAATAAAATTGACCTTTAATACCCGCGAAAACACTCAGAAACCCCCATCATGTTTCTAAAAATTCCATTCTACCTCCTCATTTTCCTTTTATTAAAACTTTTTTCCCTCAAGCTAAATTCTGAGACAAACAAATAAAAGAATTAACTTTTTAATTCAATTTAAGTTCTCTTTGTCTTATATTGTTAATATTAATATTGATTTTTAAAATTGCAACTGTGTGGCATTATTTTAGAGGCTTTAGTCTCAGAACTTACTCATTGTGGTTAATATCAATCATTGAGGAGTATTTGAGTACCAAACAACTGATTTGTCAGGCAGATCTTCAGAGTTTGAAAGATTATTTCTATCAAAGATTCAACTGCAGTTACAAGAGTCCATTGCTCTTAGGTAAGATGGGAAGCATTTCAAAGATGTTCTCTTTGTATCCTAAAATATAGAAAAACAAATCAAAAGTTGACTGGCTTCCTGGCAGGTCTGACTTTGGCCATTTACATCTTAATTTTATGTATGAAAATTGGTCTGATCCAGGAGCATAAAGGTAAGAGACATATTGCGATCCCTTATGTGTTTTTGTAGAATACCAGGGTGACCTATGTCTGTGGGGCTGGTGACAAGGTAGACATGGAATAGAGGCAGCCTGGGCCAGGTGCTGAGGATGAGAGCTTAGATTCTCTCTCCCTGTCACCATGCTGCCTGCCCTCGCTGGACAAGGCCCCTCACCTCTCACATCTGTTACCTCATCCAGGACACAAGGGGTTGTGTTCGGTCCTCTACTCTTTCTTACATCTAAAACCTACTGTACAGCTTCCATCACTTATACCATATTCCATGTGCCAACTGGTGAGCAGGGAAAAATACCAAAGTTGTCATAGTTTTGGAGAATCTGAGAAGGGCCTCTGAATAGGAAAAGTGAAGAAAGTTGTAGGAAAACAGTGAACCATGTTTTGTTCACTGTTTTGAGGTTTTGAGGTTTTTATGAGCTAAGTTGACATATTTTCATTGTTGAAAGAGTATAGTGAGTTGATTGGTGACCCACTCAAAGGATATGACCACCTGAGACCTGTGATTGTGACCTGGATGGATCTCTGCAGATGTAATTAAGTTGGGGATCTTGACATGCGATCATATTGAATCAGGGTAGGCCCTAAGTCCAACGACAGATGTCTTTATAAGAGAAGAAAGGGAGAAAAGACACATTCACTAAAAGGCCTTGGCAGAAGTCAGAGAGATGCAGCCATAAGCCAAGGAACCTTAAGACTTGCCAGCAGCCAGTAGAAGCCAGGGAGAGATATGAAATGGATTTTCCCTCAGTGCCTCCAGAGGAACCAACATTTAACCACTTGGTTTCATACTTTTGGCCTCAAGAATTATGAAAGAATAAATTTATTTCATTGTAAGTTCTTGGCAATTTGTAACAGCAGCCACAAGAAGCTAATTGTAAACCAATTGTATAACAATACCCACATTGAATATTCTAACTAAACTTTTTCATTTATTACTTTATTCTTATTTATAACATGCCACATTATAAAGTAGGAGGTATCACCACTCCTGTATTATAAGCTAGAAAACTGAGGCTCAGAGAGGCTAAGTAGGTGGCCTGAGGTCACACAGTTAATATATTAGGAAACTGGGATTCAGACCCAGAGCGCCTCCCTCTTAGTGATGTGGTCTCTGGGTGGTGTTTCTTCACTAGCCAGTGAGACCAGCACCTTAATTTCCAAAATAACTGATGATGCCCATTGTTTTAAGGTTATGGTGGCAGGGCCTTTGACAATACAGTTACCTAAAGACAATTTAAGTCAGAAAACTATACTCTTCCAAGCTGCAGAGGTGTAGAAGATATGAAAAGCATTGTTCCCCTTGAGAATGCCATACAACTCCTCAGTATCTTGGGCAGAACTTTGGCACTTTTCTGGGAAGTAGTTAGGTGCTGGAGAAGTGGAAATTTTGAAGGTGCGATTTAGTTCTTGAAGAAGTAGAGCACTATTTTTTTAAATATACCAGCAAGCATTTAAAACCCAACTAGCAAAAAGGAAATCCTGGAAAAGCATTTCAAAACACAAACCATATACTCCTATGGAACACCCAGTTCTCAGGGGCCCTCTCTGGTGGCACAGTGGGTTAGAACACAGCACTAACTGAAGCTAAAGCCACTTCTGAATAAGTTTGATTCCCGCCTGCCCCGGAGGTGATCCACATGGCGTGGCAGATCTCTCCTGACCCTCCCGCTGCTTCCCTCAGCAATGTACTTTGTAGATCTGCCTGTTTTGCTCCCCACTCTTGTCTCTAGTGAAGCCTCTCACTGCCCCTGAGTCTCTGGCCTGTGCCCCAGTTCTGTATGCACAAATAAATAAATCTTTTTTTTTTAAGAACACTTAGTTCTGAATTAGTCAGGCAGCCCAGAGAGAGGCACAGGGGTAGTAAGCCACTTTAAGATGCCCTTCCATGCCCAAAGGGGTCTGTAGGAGGGAGTACCTTTCAGGGGCCTCCTCAGTCTGGGAAAGTTTCCAGAGAGCAAAGCTTAATCTGAATACTGGCAACCCCTTCTGCTTTCATAGAACTCTCTAGGGTGTATGTCTGGGGAGGGGGGATTGTGGGAGTGCACCATGTCAGTCTTTGGATTGCCAGATTGATTGGGAAGACCTGGCTGGGAGGCACTTTCATGTAGGTCATGGATCAAGAGTGCAGGGACTGGTTAGCTTTAGGAAGACTAAAGAATGTTTTCATACAAGGACCAGCACCTGTTCTCTGAAAGTATTTTTGTCTGGGTCATCAAAGAGACCTTGTGGGCATATAGATAACTCAATTGAAAATGGAACAAGAAAGGGAGGAAGACTGGGGCTAGGATCAGAAACTGAAGGTCAAAGTATATGGACTTGAAGAAGCCGCTTACCCTTTTTGCCACTCATTCCTTATCTGTAAATTAGGAATTTGGCTGAAATGGTCTCAGAGGTTCCTTTAGCTATACATATTTTGTAATTGTAAATCCTTCACTTCAACTGGAAAACACCTCAGAACATATGTTCCAGGGATGGTGGCTCACCAGTATTGCCCTCTCACAGAAGAAACTTCACGATCATCTATCATCTCTTCATAGAGAGAGAAAATCTAAGACCTAGAGTTATTAACTGATTTTTAGTGGTCATCACCACAGGTGATGTGGGTAAGAGTTGGAGGCAACTCTTACAGCTCCTCAGTGTATGGTCTGTGCCTTCAACTCTGAGATACACCCCCCCCCCAACTCATTAGAAACAGAAATGTTCTTTCAGTGTGAGAGCTTTCCATCTCTAATAAGTTACTGGTAAGTAATATATACATGGATATTTCAATAATAACTGTGTGTGTAGTGAGGGGAAAGAATACAGGAGAGACTAAGCCTAGATGCCCCCGCCCCTTCCCGTGACCTAAAAACAGCCTTTATTTACCTAGTGACAGCCAAGGTTTTGTTCAGGTTTGGAAAATAGCACCGAGTCCTAGTCTTCTATGCAGTGAATTGGGAAGAAGAAGAAGAAGAAAAAAGGGGCCATTATTCATACCAATACACATATGGAAAATTGTATTTTCTTAGAAGAGACAGGATATTTTGAGGTATCATGGCGGAAATGGTGGTGGGGATAGTGGAGGGAGTGGTGGCTATTCTTTTTTTCATAGAGAAAAGAATCCAGTTCTTTGTTTCTGATGCTTTTCACAGATGTGACCTATTGGTTTTTACATCAGATGTTCTTATGTCGGTTTGATTTATAGAGTGGCTAATTCTGAGGATGGGGAAATCAGGATGGAAATTTTGGAATATCAATCACAATCTTCATCTGCTTCCTTGTCTGGTATGGCTATAATTTGTGGGCTCTACATGTAAATTAGACATTTTCTTTTTCAACAAGGAAACTAGGATAAGTAATGAGTGCACTCCACGTGTGTGTGTGTGTGTGTGTGTGTGTGTGTTTGTAAACAGCTCCCACATCTGCTTTAAGAAAAAATGATAATGAGTTTTAAGTTTATCTCATAAACAGAAACAGCTTTGTCCTCAGCAATTCATATCCAGAATCCAACAGTTTGTTTAGACTCGGAGTTTGAAAGGATAAGCAAAACTAGTTGACAAAATTGAGACATCGCTTTAATGTTTTGTATTCCTTGCTGTGTGTTAGGAGGAGAGTTACTGGGGCAGGTAGGTAGTGATAGGAAAGGATGCCAGAGGAACGGAACTTAGATGCTTCCCTCCTCTTGTGACCCCCAAATCAAGAATTGGCTTGGACATGGTGTAACCCCAGGCGGTCAAGTCACCCTGAGGAGATGCTGTTGGGTGGAAAAGATTAGGAGTAGGTGTCTTTAATTTTTATGCTCTAGGGCCTGAATTTTACTAATATCTCTCACCGGTATTTATTATTACAAATAGTCTGCCTGAAATTCACCACAGTGAAGGGGCTCATTTAAGATTGGGTTACCCATTATCTCCCGGGCAACAACAACAACAAAAACTCATGTTTATAAAATGCTATTCAATACTTTGATGTGACTTGCTGTTTCAAACTATGGTGCTGGGCCACTTGGTTAAGAAGAAAGAGGTGGAGGTATAAGGGCAGTCGGCTGTGACATCTGTCACCTCATTGATTGCCAGGGCTGATTGGGCTGATCTGGCTGGTTTCCTTCCTCACCGCTCCTTGTGCATCCCTCCCTGAAGCTGTGTGTTTAACATAAGAGAAGAGGACAACCTTCCCCAAATAGAGGGACTGGTGTTTGGTTGAGGATATAGAGTAGCTGCACTCCTCTGCTAGAACCTCCAAACAAGCTCTCAAGAACAGGCTCTGAGGCTGACTAAGAAAACTAAGGATAAAGTTTTTTGTTTTGTTTTGTTTTGTTTTGTTTTGTTTTTTTTTAAATAGGCTTAACAAATAACCACCGAGTCTTAAGGGTCTCTCTTACTCTGTCAGATGAGGATACAATATTACTTGCTCCTTTGGAAGATGTTGAGAGTTGGCCTTATGCTACACAAACAGCAGCTGCTAAAAGCATCACATCTTAGTTCCCATTTGTGTCGAAAGTTTGTTTTCAGTCACTCTCAGTGGAGCTTTGGCATGGCAGAAAAAGAGCCGAACAGTATCTGCAGTCCTTCTGTACCTGCCTATAAGTGGGAAGCGTCTTTCTCAGTTTTGCCTGCGAGTTAAACTCATCTACCATGTTTCTTCTTGCAGCTTTAGTCAAGGTCCTTTTCTAAAGGTGACTGAGAGCCTCTTACAGCTGCCTGGCCAGATAATTCTTCTGGTGGAAGGTGTGATGTGGTGGGTTTGCGGCATTACACTCACAGTTCAGAATGGAGCCAAGTCAGGATGTCTAGGTGCTAGGAATGTTCCCTCTCTTATTTTGTAAGTTTAAAGAAACATCGCTTTAAAGTTACAATCCCTTTTCAGGAAAATGCCCATTTTTTTATGGCTTCATTTTTTTTAAAAGATTTATTTATTTATTTATTCATACAGAACTGGGGTACAGGCCAGAGATGTGGAGGGTGAGAGGATTCACCACGAACAGAGTGGGGAGCAGAACAGGCAGATCGACGAAGTACACTGCTGAAGGGAGCAGCAGGCGGGTCAGGAGAGGTCTGCCTCGCCATGTGGATCTCCTCCGGGACAGGCGGGAATCGAACTCATGCAGACGTGGCTTAACCTTCTTAGTGCAGTGCTTTAACCCACTGCGCCACCAGGGAGGGCCTATGGCTTCATTTTTTTTAAAAAAAACTTATAATAGTTTATTTTTACATATTCTTGTGCATTTTTCCATCTCAGTTGCAATCCCCTTGAGTTTCCCATCACCAAATCACCCATGTGTTATGGCTTCATTTTAAAGTATTCATAAGCTACAAACATTAACTATCCACAGTAGTCAAGATTACAAGCTTTGGTCTAATGCCTGCATTCAAATTCTATTCCTTTAAACTGAGTGAAGAGTGTGATTCCTATAACCTCTCTGAAGTTGAGTTTCTCCCTATAAAACACAAGTAATAACAGCATTTATTGGTTTGCATAGAAAGAGTTAATTTGTGTCACGTGCCTAGCATGGTGTTTGGCACCTGGCAAAATCTCACTAATGTCATATTATTGTTCAGTCTAGATGAAGTAGGTATTTGCTGAGATTTGAGCTGCAGTCTTTGTCAGATCATGTAAATTGATCAGGGGCCCCACAAACCATGCCAGAGGGTCAAGTCCTGTGCAGGTTTTGGAAATAAAGTTTTGTCGTACATGCCACACCCATCTGTTTATGTGCTGTCTCTGTTGGTTTTTGCACTGAAGCATCAGAGTTGAGTAGTTCTGACAGAGGTCATGGAGTCTGCAAAAACTAAAATATTGACTATTTAGCCCTTTATAGAAAAATGCTGCCAATCTGTGTCCTGGACTATTGACTCAGTTGAGTCCTAATTCCCCCTCTGTAGCTCACTTGCCTGATCTTTGATACATTATTTAATTGCTTTTGTTTCCTCATTTTTAAGAGGGATGGCCAAAGAAATCTGGTTGGACATGTGGCACATGTTAGCCCCTGGAAGTGAAATGATACATGGTTATCATCATTGCTAACTGTGCAGGCAAGTCAAATATCCCATCTATAATCATGCCGATGGGAATGTGACCCTGGGTGATTGAACATGTTACAAAATGCTTTTCATGCAGGCAAAGGCAGGCTTCACTAGGAGTTTCCTGCCTATTATGGCTTTAGCCTACAATTTCATCTTTACCTAATACATGTATTCTGTAATTATTTTTAAAAGGAGAAAAATTGTAAAGAAGATTAGTTGAGTATAGCACCATATCACATTAAGACTTATACTGATATCCTCAAGATCTGGTGTTAGACTCCAAGAATTACAGACACAGATATCTCCTATACTTGACATTTTAAGACCATAGCGGAACATAAAAATGTGGGAATACAGATTATCCTAAAAATGACATTTTTATGATAAAAGCAATCTATTAAAAAGTCACATGAATGGCTATACCCATTTGACATTGCTAACAATATAATGATGTGTTAAAATGCTAAAGGAAGGATTATGTCAGTGTTTGATGTTTTTATAAGTTGCTGCTGTATAAAAATGTCAAATAAGAATAATTTTATACTTGACATTTTTCATTTGGTTTTCTCTCTTGAAATAGTTCTGTGAGTTCTGGTTACCTCTTTGCTCTCACTTTTGATTTCCCCTCCCCTAAATAATTTTCTATGCCCATTTGTATCACTACTTTATTTCCTCCTCATTAAATTTTTTCTTCTCTTAAAAGAGCTTTTGGTATGCTCATATATTTCCTTACAATTCTGTCCAATTTCCTCTTAATATAAAAGAATGACTTACTTATTTTTTTTTTCAGTGAGAATTCTGAAATAGTATCTCCATATATCTTTCTGGCCATGTTCACAGAGGCTCCTCTCTTCATATAATCAGACAAGAAGATATGTCAGATCTTTCATTTGGAGAAATAAACTTTTCCTTGCCTTATATTTTTAACATTGTCTTTTTAATTTTCAAAATCACATCTGCAGTTCCATGGCTCACTTTAGCAAGAAGGGTCATTATTCCTGTCCCCATGCCTAAGTGCCCTGGTCATGCAGCAGCCCTGTTCTTATGTTTTATATATTTTATGTGTGCTCTGGACAGTATGGTAGGTGCTTAATTCCATTGGCCTTGATATGGGCAGCAGTTTCATAGGAAGAATCTCTGGACAGACAGGACAAACAGAAAAAAATCAGAGGTCCATAATTTGAAGTGTGTGAGAAACAATGATTCCTACTTTTGGAATAGACTGGCATTTCTGCTGTGTGTGTGTGTGTGTGTGTCTACGTGCATGTGTGTGCCAGAGTGTGCACATGTGTTTGGGCAATTTGAGAACTATGATAACTTTGGTTCCTCTGTGTGCACACAGACAAAGGAATGATAATATGTTTTTTAAATTAGCTCCCACAATTGGGCCCTCCCTGATGGCGCAGCGGGTTAAAGCACAGCACTGAGAATCTAAAGCCGCTTCCGCATGAGTTCGATTCCCGCCTGCCCCGGAGGTGACCACATGGCGTGGCAGACCTCTCCTGACCCGCCCGCTGCTCCCCTCAGCAGTGTACTTCGTCGATCTGCCTGTTCTGATCCCCACTCTGTCTCTGGTGAATCCTCTCACCCTCCGCATCTCTGGCCTGTATCCCAGTTCTGTATGAATAAATAAATAAATCTTTAAAAAAAAAAATTAGCTCCCACAATTAAGAAAGTCAGAATCTGAGTTTGCTTCTTGGTTTTCTGAAGCCACTGAAGTTATCTGGGCCTCAGTTCTACCAACATTTTCCTTCCACTCCCTGTGGATTTTCTCTTTACCTTTAAAAATCCTGTTCTTTCTTTCTGCCTAAGTAAACACCAACCTCCTGTTTAAACCAGTCCCTCCACCATGGCCTTGAATGTGCTTTCTCACTGTGCCCCTTGAACTTCCATCCTGTTAGGAATAGCTTTTGCTTCCTGCATTTTTTATTTTCCCTGTCACTAGCTATAAACCTCCCTGCTTTCTCCTGTCTTAAGAGATTCTTCCTTGATTTACCTGTAGTCAGGAATAGCTAGCTCACTCTCTCCTGTTTAAAAATTATCTATGTATAATTTCAACACCATCACCATCTACTCAGCCTTGCTTTCTGAGGGCTCACTTCTGCTTCCCACCAGGTCCTGAGGCTAGTCTGCTGAAGGTTACAATGGGTTTTTGACTACCAAATCCAACCATCTGTTCTTCATCTCATCCTTCCTGAATTTTCTTTGATATTCGAGCTCTTTCTTCTTGCAACTCTCTCCTTCAGAATCTGTTTCAGCCTCAGGTTCTTTGTAGCTCCATGGCCTCTTACTTTGCCAACACCTCTTCCTCATGTCATACCCCGAGTGTAGTCGCTCCTAACAGTTTTGCCATTAGTTCTCCTTTTATTCTTCACCTTTGAAATCTTATAGCCTCTTATCTCCTGAGATATTTACTTATTCAACTCCAGAACTCAAAATTTTCCAAGCTAACGCTACTCTTCTTTTCTCTGTGGGATGTATTAATCATCTCTCTTCCTCTTGTATGAACCCAAAATGTCCAGAGAAGAGTCCATCAGTTAAATACTTTATTTGGGAAATACTATTTCCATAACCTGACTTAAATAAAATGTTCCTTTTTTCCTTTTTTAAATTTGCTAAGATTTTTTTCCCTTGCTGTTTTATAAACAGAATGTTTTGAGAGTTCTTCTCTCAGCAGGTTCCAAACATAAACTTGCCTTCCTATTCTTACAAATAATAAACAGCTTTGGGCTATAAAACCTTTCAAATTGTTTTTTTGCAGAAGGGATTTGCGTGCTGACTCACTCCTACTATATTTATAACCTATCGCCAGACCAGTGCAAAGGCAAGATTTCTAATAAAGCTATGGAAATTACATGCATTGCAATGGGGCTGAATACATTTACATTTGTAGTATTTTAACATTTCCAAATTTATTGCAGATTACCTTGTTTGTGCATGTCTGTGCTTTAATGGCTTTTTATAGCAGAAAATAGTGGTTTATGATTGTATTCCCAGTAGAAATTTATTATGAATCCACCATATGGAGTGTTATATAAAACTAAACTTGTAACATGGGTAGTTTTATTATTGCTAAGCAAGATCTACTGTACATTATTGAAAATTAGTGATAATAGACATGTCAAAGAAGGGCTCTTGGTTTATGAGTGGAGTTCATTTTATGTTTAAATTGTCAGAAAGATTTTAGATTTTGTTCTAAGATGAAAGCTCTATCCTTTGACAGTTAAGATATCAGGTATTAGAGCAGTATAGTACCTTTTCCCTCTCCTGTTCCCAGGTTCCCTCATGCTGATATTGCTAAAGCATGAGAACAATATCAACCTCATATGTGAGTTCATCTTCCTATAAAAATCACTGGTATAGTTAGTTTCTAGCTACCCCTGACAGCCTTAAATTGTTAGAAATTTCCATGAAAAATGCTTATGGCAGCTATTGCTAAAATACATGGAATTTTTATTTTTCTTAACCAGAACTTATTGCATACCCTACTTGATTGACTTAAGATACCCATTCATTCTACTGGCACTTTCTGTTCAAAGGAAGTGGAAGGGTGAGGAAAGAAGGAAATTAATATTTATGTTAAGCACCATTTTGCATGACCTCAGGGACATCAGGTTCCTAAACCTTTGTGTTATAGGTAGAGTTATAGGAACTGCACCTAAAGATACTTAAGAAATGCATGAAGTTAAAGAAAAATATATATTTTCCACCAGGAACTCTTAATTACTTTATAATCAGGAGAGACCCCCATAAACATAGTTAAACATTAAAAATGAAAGCATCATGGGCAAAACCTTCTTTTACTGCACTTTATGGATGAGCATGGTTTTTTTGAGGATTGTTTTCTATTTCCCTTACATTGTGTTCCCTGACAGAACTGACATTGTGGATACAACCACTGGGGAAAACAAGGAAGGAGTTAGAGGAGGTTTTCAAACACTCAGGTTTTTGCAGAGTGCACCATTATGTTGTGGGATCAAGAAAGACAGAACCAAGTTTAATATGTCATGCATTTGAATGATGGTTCTGCATATCTACCTATGCTAAAAGGTTTAATGTACAGATGAATTAACATTCTAAATTAGAAAATTTTGCATTAATCATTGCAAATATAAAATATTATAGAAAATTTTGAAAATTAACTTAGTATTTGTTACCTAACTGATTTTTAGATGCTGTTCTATTCTATCGGAGACATTGGCGATAGGGCAATCTAAGATTTGAGAGTATTTACATTTTGTCTTCAGCAAGGTGGAAAATCTGGCTGACAGTTTTAAAACCAAGAGGCAGTTGAGATTTTCCGTACTGAAAATTATTTCTACATATCTTTGTTAATTCTTATAACTCTATATAGTACATCACATTGAAAACTCATATAAATTAAAAAAAAAAGTGACTAGCTAAGAGTTATTGGTAACTAGAAATGTATGTCCTCAACCAGCTCTTTTGATATTCTACAGCTATGGTTATTTTAATTTTTCTTAAGTCAGTGGTCAAAGCTATTACTAAGATGTTGAGCAATAGCTTTTCACTAGGCACCAGATTAATAGAAACTGAACAGTCCTCCATAAAATAATCTTCCAAAGTGGGTCCATCTTTCTCCTTGTAAAGTCTTCACCCCTACTAATATGCTAAAGAGAAAGTGTAAACTCCAAATATACAAGAAAGTGTACCAGAGGAAGAGCATGTGGGAAACAGAATGGCTTGACTTTGCCTCAGTCTTAGTCATGGCTCCAACTGCAATGGACCATGTTCATTCTTTTGGTAAATGATCTTTTAAAGATCTAGAAGTACAACTGGTTTTCAGTAGGACTTATACATTGCCAATGTCTTGTCAAGCTTTTCTAGTTATTGGCATCGTTTGTTTCTCCAGCTATGTAGTTGTTGTTGTTGTTTTATACTTCATTTCATTTAAACCCATTACTACAGGAAACCAGCAGCTCAAAGTGAGAGCATCATTTCCAAAACCAGACGTATAGGCATCCAAGAAGAAATTAATCAAGGCAGAATGAGCAGACAGCTGTGAGACAAGAAAGGGAAAGAGGGGAACATAGTAAAGGAAGGAGGGGACAAAATTAAGCAAATCAAATAGTTTACTGATATATTCACATCAAGACTGAAAGAAAAGGCATATATATGGAAATCAGTAGTCCCTACTACTGAAACAATTTAAAATAGCTGATATGAAAGAAATTAAAAACTCTTTTTGCTGCCTTTTGTGTTAGAATCCTCTTCAAACTGCTTCTGGTATCTTAGGGATTAGAAATTTAGGGATAGAAAAACAATAGAGCAGATCCATGTGTAGTGAGAAACATGCTATAAATTATACTTTTAAGTTGCTCATGTAATTTCTTCAAATGACCAACTTTCAGTCAAACACATGCTTTGCAGATGCCTCTGGCTAAAACATGAAATACTTTTTTTGAGTTTCTTTCTGTTAAGAGAGTGACAGAGTATTTGGTTGACTAAGTCAATTATCATCACTTCAGTTGCTCTTTATAGCCTTTCCCGGAATAAGAGCCTGTAACAATAACAGCAAATGTGTTGACTCCTTGGAAAAATACAAAAAATAATTATGATGTATACCATCAATTAGCAGTTGGTCTCAATGGTGGGAGGAGGGAATGTATCAGGGTCTGTGTGTGTGTCTGTGTGTGTCTGTGTATGTTTGGGGGAGAGGAGGGTGACAAGGTGGGGAGCTGTCCCTTTCCCCAAGAAAACTATATATACTACATAGGTGGCCAGAATCTCTTATGGGTGGGATTGTAATTCTGTTACTCAACCCTCTGTGTAGAGGATGATCAATTTTTGTGTTTGACTATACAAACTTGGTAATCAAGAGGCTGTTTCTTCCTGTTTGTGCTCCATAATTTGGATTAGCTCCCAAATTATCCAAACATGCAGGCTTAGTAAACTAAAAGTGAATTAAGTTGACTGAGAAACTGGTGAAGATTTCCTAAAATAATAAAATAGGTCATTGCATATTAAAAAATGGTATGTATAGCTAGAGAGATTAAATAAAAGAACTTTGAAGGACTACCATTTAAGTCATCACTGATTAATTAGTTCATTTGAACACTTTTCCCCCAATCTTTATCCATTCTCGTAGCTGTTACAAATATCTCTTTTTCTTTGCACGTCAGTAGTTTGCATTTAGAATTAAAACATGCCAGAATGTGGAAGGCTGTAAAAACTGTTTGGAATTTCACACTAGCATGGTGTCAAAAACTTTTGAAGATGACTTGAAAATATCTTTTGATATTTGTCACAACCACAAAGGAAATTTATTTTACTTAGACTAATTAATGAGGACAGAATTATTTATTCTTTCTAGAATTCCTGATCATCCCTGTTTTCTAACCAAAAGCTTGGATTCTTCTTCTTCTTTCTTTCTTTCTTTCTTTTTTCTTATGTGGGGGCCTTTTATATAGCTTCAGTGCAGAAATAAAAGAAGAAATTTGTGTAATAATGTAGTTATAGATCCTCATGATTATAACTTATTTCAGCAGTTTTTGTGTTGAAATAAGGAATTTTATTTAATTTACATTGTAAGCATAACACACAAGAATGTGTTTTTAATATCTGTGGTGTTTCTAATTACAGATTTAATCTATACTAGGAGTTATTTTTTATTTTATGTTTTAAACTGATTATAATAGGGTTTATACTGCATCTGGATAGTTTCTGGGTGAACAGAGATTTAATATTTTATTCTGGCTTTTCTCCTATTTGAAGATTAAATAATTCTATTGTATATAAAGCATCACTGAACAGAAGTTGTAACTGTTGAGCACCTTGTGCGTACATGGCCTGTACTAGATTCTCTTCATATGTTCACATTTATTGCATTAATAATTCTGTGAGGTATTATATACCTAGTTATTAAATTAGTGCACTGATAATCAGATTAAGGTATATCAAAGGAGGCTTAGACATCAAAGGAATTAACATCCATAATTAACCAGTGAAGACATAGAAGATCATAGAGGCTAAGTAAATTTTCCAGGGTCACACAGGTAGTTGGTGACAGAGTATGATTTCAACTTTTCAGCTTTATATTAACCACTTTCTTGTATGATTTACAAACTATCTTTGTTTTGATGAATGGTCATATATTACTTGTATATGTGACCACTTCTGGTCATCTTAAAGGGCAACATTTTTATTCATATGATAAACTATGATCTGCCTATTATTATTTTTTTAAGATTTATTTATTTATGCATCTAGAACTGGGTGGGGAGAGGGTTCACCAGAGACAGAGTAGGGAGCAGTACTTGCAGATGGAGGAAATACACTGCTGAGGGGAGCAGTAGGCGACAGAAGAGGTATGCTGCGCCATGTGGGTCAGTTCCTGGCCAGGGACTGGACTTTTGATGTGGCTGCAGCCAGTTTCACAATGCTGCACTTTAACCCACTGGCCACCAGGGATGGCCCATCTTACTGTTTTTTGAAGTCTCATTGTTTTGTAAGTTGTGAGCTGCAGTAGTGGTCATCGTTGTGGTGCTCCAACATAAATATATGTAATACTGACCAAGAGTTTGCTCTATTCTTCTGCTTTCCTTCCAATCTAAACATTGACCTGAAACTGAGACATTGAACATAATAGTTTATTGAAGCCTGACATTTCTAGCCAAATTTATTTGACCAACTCTTGAAAGCCTTACTAAGTTTAAAGTATTCCATAAGCATGTGTCAGAAAACATGAGAATCATGGGAAAAGATGATGCTTTTCCTGAACAGCTGCTTTGCAGAAAGGGGATTGAACGTGAAACATCCCATCTTGGCAGAATGTTGTAAGAACTTGGGCTTTTTATCCTTCTTTAGGAGAGGTGCCTCACCTCTCCTCACAGTTCTGAATGATCCAGGAATGTCAGATTACTTGCATTCTTTTGATTCTTTCACAGGAGAACATTTTGCACTTTCCTAAAAACACAACTGTCAGCACCTTCACTTTTTGTTCATCCTGTTTCCCTGCCAAGGGTAACTAGGAAGATTTCAAATTCCCAAGTGCTTGCATTTGTGAAATAGCAGTGGGCAGCCATTCAGTTTAAGAGGCTCCCCAACTTGTCATTGTAGGGTTCTAATTCCTCTTCCTCAGAGTTTCCTGGCTCCTAGTGGTGTCTGGTTAATGGCCAAAGAAGGTCTCATGCAGGGTGTTCCCTGAATTGAGATGCTGACTGATCCTTCATTATCATCAGCTGTCATCTTTGAAGCACTTCCAAGACCTTCCTCTCTTGATTTCACAAGGCATTAATTTCTTGTTTCTATGACCGAGATGCTTATAAGATGTAACATAACATTAGATTATCTAAGTCTCTGAGAAAAGAAAACTTCAAATCCAGAGAGATTTTATATGCATTAGAGAATAAACTCAGTGACCTAGACACATTTGATACTTAAAACTAACAGTTTCTTTTTGGATCTCTGATGAGAAATACTTTATGTTTCTTGGAGTATGGAGCCCATCATTGTTTGGTAAAGGAAAGAAATCTCTTAGTTGAAGAGTTCAATAATGTATTAGTAGTATTTCAATTAATAATTTTTAATTTTTAAAACTATTTTTCTTGGCCCTCCCTGGTGGTGCAAGAGGTTAGGTAGGACATAGCACTGCAAGCTGGCTGCAGCTGCTTCAGTATGAGTTCGATCCCGGCCGGGTGATCCAAATGGCGCAGCAGACCTCTCCTGTCTGCTCTCCTCAGCAGCCTACTTCCTCGATCTGCCTGTTCTGCTCCCCGCTCTGTCTCTGGTGAATCCTCTCACCACACCTGCATCTCTGGCCTGTACCCCAGTTCTGTATGCATAAATAAATAGATCTTTAAAAAAATTATTTTTCTCACAATAATCTTCTCATTCATCCAACAAAAGCCCCTTAAGTAGACAACCTGGTTTCAAATCCTAGTTTTTCTGAGTGCTCTGTAACCTTGGGGAAATTAACCTTTACTTAACCTTTCCTGTTTAGTTACACATTTTTAAAATGGACATAATAATAATGTATCCTAGGATTGTCTTAAGAATTATATATAATATACAAGCAACTCTTGGCACATAGAAATCCCTTAACTGTTTTTACTGTTAATTAAGGCACTGTAATTGACCCTACTGTAGTCACAACTATCTAAGGAAAGTTCCTTGCAACTGATGGTTATGTACTTAAAGTATTTGAAATATGGACACAGAGAACCATAAAGACATTCAGTCTTGAGTAACAGTATGGAATATGTCACATGGCTAAGTATAGTGACTTCTTTTGTCCCTTTCAACTTTAAGGTTGGAGTAATAAGTTGTATTTCTGTGTAGTCAGAGAAAGATTCAAAGAGGAGGACTCTCAAGATCTGATCCCACTTATTTTACCCCATTTCCCATTACATTCTCATTGTTCCTTCCCCCATCTACCTCTAACCATTGACATCCTTTAACTGAACTTCTTAAAGACACAGTCAGTTCTTTTTTACAGTTCCATGCCCTTGCTCACACATTTATTCCTTCCCAGAATTTTATTTTTTTTAAAATTCTAATTATGAAAGAATCATGAGGTTTTTGAACAGTAGGCTCATATGCCCCTAAAATAAGCCAGAACTCCTGACCTTGTTTTTCCAGCATTCCCCACTCTACCGGCCTCCCCTGCTTGCCTCACTCCTTTTGTCTTTACCGAACTTAAACACCATTCACCCTAAAATGTCCTTTCTTGATTCCTAAATGGAAGGAGGGGTTAGTGATACCCAGAAACTGAGTTTGCTTTATGACCTTCTTAGTGGTGTACTAGTGGATTTGAAATCCATCATGCCTCATGATTTTTATATGTGTATGCGTTAGTCAATCATTCTGGAAGTAGTTAAAATGACTGATAAATGCTGTACATATAAGAAGTATGTATGGGTATGAGAAGTATGTGTACTATGGGTTTAATTTCTGGAGAATAGGGTAAATGCCATCTGTTTTAGGATGAAAAGCATATTATGTATGAGATAATTCTACCTTCCTTTCAAAGGGTAGAATTAAAAATAAGTCTTATGATATGGTAACTTATACTTGAAGAGTATTGTAAACCAATACTACCTCAATAAGAAAAAGTTCTTTAGGGTCTTGGAAAAAAACCTTATCAAGGAATCAAACTTTTGAATGTCAGAGCTAACAGTGCCTTTGATTAAATGATTAATGGCATGGTTTTATTTCTGATTGCATAAGTTGGAGGATGAAGCTATTTCTGTAACTGCCTATCAGGTAAATACATGTAGAACCCCAACTTGTCTTGAGGCCATGCAGTGTTCCTGGGAGACAAAAGGAAAAGAGGGATCTCAGGCTGCATTTGAGGGATCTCAGAGTGCGTTTGAGGGATCTCAGATTGCATTTGGTAGCTTTGCTGGGTCTAGAACTCTGAGTTCTACCTTCTGGGAAACCAGGCAATTTCAAGTAATTGCTTCAACTCCTCCTCCACCCCAACACTTTTCTCAAGCTGTTCATGAATTTCTTAGAAGCCCAGACATTGACCTTTTCTAGACTCTCAACTTGTTATTTCTGGAGAGTCCTGTTTAACTCTTCACAGATTTTCATGCAGTGTGAGATCCAGCGAGTCCCTAATTAACTGTGTGACCTTGGCAAAGTCACAGTAATGACTTACCCCTAGTTAGGAACCTGGGTTTCCATCCTCATACAACTCTCTTGTTTTCAAAGAATCTACTCATTGAGTGGCAAATTCTGAATATTGTGTATAAAAGGTTGTTAAATTATCTTAATTGAAGTGGCAAAGGATGAAAATTGAAGATTACTCAGAGCTGCCATGACAACCCTTCCCCAGTCAACTTCAAAAGACTTTTGCCAAGACATTTGGCTGTGCAACACTTAGTCTGTACCTCTATGGGTTAACATTATGCCTCTGTGTTCTGTGGTCTTTACACATGAGATGAAAATGAAATGTGAATATTATTTTTAACAGACTTGCCATTATGCTGTCACCATCAAATTCAAAACTTTATTTCATGTAGAAAAAGGCACTACCAAAGACTGAAATGAGGAAAGAAATAAATCCAAGCCTTGTTCTGATCCCTCTTCTATTCAGGCCAAGGCGGCTGTGTTCAAAATTTTTCTGAGATACTGACATAACCTGCTCCTTTCAGGGATGCTCCTGTTTGATGGCATTGCCTTAGAAGCACTATATTTGGATCATTTTTTTTAATATAGGAAAAGAAAATCCTTCTAAAAGAATTAGGCCAGGAGTTTTGTCTGGATTAGTCAAATACTTGGTGCCATAACAAGGGTAGGCTACATTTATAAAGACAAGAAAACCTTGTAGAGATCCAAGTGAGGGACAGTGCCACTCTGGCCAGGGAGGCCACACAGGAGAGGGCAGTGACTGTGCTGAAGTCCAGGGGCTGAACTCACAGTCAGCAGGGCTGGATGCCTTGCATCTGGGGGCCACCTGCCTTTGGCCAGGACCCTTCCCATGCAGCACTTCAACCACTTGGCATCTGTTGTCACAACCCTACTTCCTTTTTGGACTTTCTTGCCACCTTTTTAGAAGGTGACATTGGGTTGCATTAGGGACCCACCTAGATAATCTGCGATCCTCTCCCTTGTCACATAGAAGTAAGGTTAACCTAGCCACACTTCAATTCCAATTTTTACCAGGTAAGGTCACATCCATAGCTTCCAGGATCAGAATGTGGCTATCTTTTGGAAGATCATTATTCCCCATTATCCATAGGAGGCTGGGAATTGGAAGTTAAGCTTTAGACATATTAAAAGCCAAGTTGCCTATTAGGTATGCAAGTAGGGATAATGAGAAAGCAGTTAGATAACAGAATGTGGAGGTCAGGGGAGAAACCCAGGCTGGAAATATAAATTTGGGAGTCATAAATATGCAAGCAGTATTTAAAGTTATGAATCTGGATAAGATCATCTTAGGGGTATAGACTGAGTATTTTTCTGTGAGTTCTTCACCCCAAATCCTCCCAATCCAGGAGTTCTATGTTGAAAAAAAAAAATCCTCTCCTTCTGAAAGAATGCATAGCATAGTAGTTAGGAGCACACACTTCAGAGTGAGACTGTCCAGGTGCAAAGCCACGACCTTGGAAAGACCTCTTGGTCTCTCTATGCCTCAGTTTTCTCACCTGAGAAATGGAGCAAACTAGTACTTATTTCCTAGTTTGTTTGTTTGTTTTTAGTGTTGAATGAGTTAATACCTGCAAAAGACTTGCAAAAGGAATCGACACACAGGTAGTGTTATCTGCATCTCTAAGTTTAGCATAGATATCTTTGGAACTTATTTAAAATCCGGAGAACTGGTCCCTCCCTGGTGGCACAGTAGGTTAAAGCACAGCACTAAGAAGCTAAAGCCAGTTGAGCATGGGTTCGATCCCCACCCCAGAGGTGACTAAATGGTGTGGCAGACCTCTCCTGACCCGCCCACTGCTCTCCTCAGCAGTGTACTTCATCTGTCAGCCTGTTCTGCTCCCCACTCTGTCTCTGGTGAATCTTCTCACCGCCCTTGCACCTCTGGCCTGTACCCCAGTTCTGGATGCATAAATAAATAAATATTTTTTTAAAAATCCAGAGAACTTAAGGAAGGGGGGATAGACAATGTGATTGTCAGTCATTTAGACCTTAGAATGAATTAATTCCTTTATATGTTCTGAGGGACTCTGGAAATCATGGGGCCTTGGGTAGCTAGAAAAAAGATGAAACAGAAAAACTGATCAGTCAAGAGAGAAGTAAAATGAATGTTTGTCTGACTCAGTTTTGCTTTTGAGTTGTCTCTGCCTATTATTCTGATTATAGATTCTGAACTCATTATTCAGCTAGTCCTGGTTTTTATGATAATGTTTCTTAGAGACCACTTTCCCTTTTTAAGGAGTGAATTAAGAGGCATCTCTTAGTCGTTTGCATTAACAATCAGTGAATCAGAAAACCAACAAACAATATTAGTTTACTAATCATATGTCTGATCTTTTAGGAGTTAGCACTCTGCCTTCTCTTAATAGGTGAATTGATGATCAACATCTTTGTTCTACTTTTCTCTTTAGGGAAGATGTCTTTTAATGGTGGTTCTCAGACTTGCACATACATAGGATTCTATGGGAGACTTGTTAAAATGTGGATTCTTTGGCCCCACACATGTATCCGATTAAGTAGCTATGAATGGAACCCAAGAATTTGCAGTTCTAACAATTCCCAAGTGGTGCTGGTACTGCTAGTTCTGGGACCACACTTTGAGAGCCATTGCTGTGCAAGAGAGTGCTGCCACTAATTGTGCATTGGGATGGTCTGGGAACTTCAAAGGGCCTGATGCTTGAGTCCCATCCTCAGAGACTCTGGCTTAATTGGTTTGGGATATAACTTGGCATTGTAATTTATGGAAATGACACCATACTTTTAGGCACAGAGGGTTATGATAGAAACTGTTATGATTTGGAGCAGGAAGAAAAAAATTGCTTGTATGTGCCTTAGGTTTCATTTCAAGGGCAGAGAATAGAAGGGTGAATAGAAATGTTCCCTTTTATTATCCATCCATAAAATTAAAAACAAAAGAAAAACTTTTTTCATGAGGATGACTAGATTAGTCTAATAAGTAAAAACTTTTTTTTAGCTACCTTTTGGGATCTGCAGGAGAGGAAATTGCTACTATGGTAACAGGACTGTTTGTGCAGTGAGTCCTGGGGGGGGGCACGGTGATGAATAAATACCGCTATTGATGTTCTAACCCTATGATCTTTCTCAAGCCATTCAGCATGAGGTAGTACTCCTCTATGTTGTAGCTAGGAAAACAGGGGTTGGGAGGGGGGCTTATGCCCACTGAAGGGCTTTGGTAGAATCATCAAGAAAAATATTAAGGTTTTTGTCCACCCAGGGCAAGTAATTCTGGATCAGCTAGATAGAAATTAGGCTATAAACATTGTTAATATACCATGGAAAAGGCTGTTAATTGTCCCTCTTGTCAGCCTCCAGGATAGAGGCCATGTGAAACAAGAAGTTTAACTAGCTGTTGGCTTTACTTTATTTGATAAAGTGTAGTTTACTTTCTACTTGAGCTTTTTATTGACCATAATAATTCTAATTGAAATAAACATTTTGATTACAGCTCTGTTCTGCAACTGCTTAATAGGGAACTAAAATAACTTTCAATAATCATTTTGTCCAAATGGGATTCATTTAGCCTGACAGTTATTCCAAGCATTTATTGGCACGCGGCAGGCTGGGAGTGTTTCCGAGCATAATTACAGGAACATTTTACACTGGGGTTAACCTTACCAAAATGACAGACTGAAAAGTGGTGTAAAGGAGCAAAGAAAACCCATAATCTGCCATAGAAACTCATAAATGAATTCCCCTTCTCTACTGTTTCTGATGCCCAGGGCACTAGTTAAAATTAAAAGGAGTTTTCTTTTGAAACTGACAGTCTGGCTGCAGGAGTACATTGTACGAGGGCAAACCTGGTGCATCTGGCAAAGGGGTATTTTCTAGCTCCTCAGAATTCTTTTGGTTTAGTGGAGGGACCTGGGCCATCAGGTGGCCTTGGAGGAGATGAACTTCTATACAGCAAAGGCTCCAGACCCATCCCCACCAAAGAGAGCAAAAGAGCTCCTGACTTCTCTCCTTTTTTTCTCAGCAGGTCCCGGAGAAGAGATCAGACTTCTTGGGGGCACTGATCTCTTTCTTCCGTGCTCTTCTAAAGCATGAGCAGTTTTGTCTCATTTCCTAGAAATCTCCGTTTACTCTCCAGTCCCAGCCACATGAAACTTTTTTTTTTTAAAGATTTACTCATTTATTCATACAGAACTGGGGTACAGGCCAGAGATGCGGAGGGTGATAGGATTCACCAGAGACAGAGTGGGGAGCAGAACAGACAGATCGACGAAGCACACTGCTGAGGGGAGCAGCGGGCGGGTCAGGAGAGGTCTGCGGCGCCATGTGGTCACCTCTGGGGAAGGTGGGGATCGAACTCATGTGGAAGTGGCTTAAGCTTCCTAGTGCTGTGCTTTAACCCGCTGCACCACCAGGGAGGGCCTACATGAAATTTTTGATTTGTGAAATTGGAAACCAGAATCCTCATGGATGTCATAACAGAAGAGGCCATCAGAGATGACTGATTATTATTGTTGTAAGCAGAGCTGTTTTCAGTCTGCTGGACAGTGATCTGGGAACTTCTGGAATGCTCAAGGCTCTTTGGGATGAATAGAGATTGGAGGAATCTGTCTAGAGGTCCAAGGGTAACTTTTAAGCCCAATACAATACCTTAAGAAGGTTCATTATTATCCTGACAGTGCTACTTATTTATGGCCAAGCTTTCTTGGATACTTTTTGAAAACTGGAAACCTATACACAAATATTCTTGTGTGATATGATGATTCACCAGGGTTATGATAATGCAACAGAAGCCTTCTGCAGTTACTCTGCCTTGGTTGTTTCAAACTAGCTGCTATTTTGAAGAAACCTCTGTGATTCTACCTAAATGGAGGAGGGACTTTGGTAAGTGTCTTGGCAATAGCTGCCAATTCAAACTGCCCTGACATCAATACTGAGGGTAGTGCTACTGTCTTCAGGGTCCTTCATGTTCACCTGGAGGGCTTCCGTTTATAGGGATCCATCTCTGAAGTAAACCACATCTGAAGCCACCTCTCTGGACTTTTTATTTACCCAGATCATGCAACTTCTTTGTTCTGTGGATAAGTTTGGTTGGGTTTTCAGTTGCTTGAAACTAAGAACAATCCCACTAGTAAATGAACAGTTTGTATTATTCCACTAATGCCAGGTGAGGTAATAAAGTAAATTTATATATCTGCATTGGGAAGGACACTATGCATTTCCTCAAAGGCAAAACCTGCTATGTTAAGACTCTATATTGGGTAATTTTATTTGATTTCAATCTTCATGTAGATAAAAATAGGATTTACTAAATGTTGACAAAAGTTATTAAGCCACTTGCTTATATAAACATATCCACAGAGCAGACACTAAATCCATTATAGGAGTCACCTGGAAGAGTTTGCTTTTTATATGACATAAAAGGTCACCATTACCATTTATTCTTAGAACTGGCTATAAGCATCTTGCTTTTGAGAGCCTGAATGAAAAATCACCTTTTGTTTATGTAAAAGTCTTTTATTGTGTTGGGGAGTGGATACTTTAAACTCCTTCCCAAACTTTATTTTTTTTATAGGTCTTTGGAAGATAGATCTTACCTTAACTCTTGTGCATCTCTTTTGCCATCTGCAAAACCAAACCTGTTTTTGTTTATACTGGTCTAATTCAAAATTGTATCTTCCTTGGATAATTTCCTTATCTACCTTCCTTCCTGAACACAGACATGACAGAACCGGGGCAGACAACAAAAATAGAGTACTTTACTATGACCAACATTCATAGGGCCACATCTCTTTTATAGGAAGGATCTTATCTATGTTTATAGAGAACTGAGAGTAGAGGGGATCTACAGGGGAAGGGAGGGTCATATTCTAAGTCATGCAGAGGATCAAACAAATGAAAATTGTGAAATAAAATTTCAGTTGTGGACTTCTTGTACTGATGTGACTTTAGTGATTAAAAAAAATTATGGTGTAGTAACTCAAAGCCATTACTGGAAATCTGGACCATCTCTTTGAGTATAACCTTGAGATTCCATAGCTAGTAGTTTTCATTCTTTGTGCTTGTTCTGAATTCCTTGGAGTTTCTCCCGAATCAGTCCTCCTGGCAGGTGCTTGTCAAGGTGTTACTGACAGGCAGGGCTGTGGCACCATATTGTGTGTAGGTCTTAGTTCCATGGATGCTTTCTGGTTTTGTTCTGTTATCCCTGGATAAAATTTAATTACTAGAGCCATAACCCTCTATGCCCAAAGTTGATCACTGGTCTATTTTCTGAATATTTCAGGATTTTCTTTCTCATAGTCCCTTGGTTTTAAGAAGAGAAAAATGAGTGTCATTCCATTTTTTATAGCATTGCAATTATAAAATAAACACTACATTGTTTGGGAATGAATGTCCCCTGGCGCATCAGGTCCAGTCCCAAATGAAGGGTCCAGATGAATTCACCTGAGCTATTCTCCTTCCTGGACAAGACCTGTTCCCTGGACACTACCATCTTGAGTAGGGCCCATTTCTGTACCTCTCATTATCTAAATCCTTCCCGATTCCAACTGTTTGCCTGTTATAAGTGTTATGAATTGAATTGTATCTCTCAAAATTTATATGTTGAAGTCTTGGCCTTCATTACTTCAAAAATGTGGCCTTTTTTGGAGATAAATGTGGCCTTTTTACTGGAGTAGGATGGGCCCTCATCCAGTGCAACAGGAAGCCTTAAGGAAGGGGAAATCAGAGATACAGAGATAGTTATTTGAAGATTGGAGTTAGGGTGCCACCATCTTAGGGACTCCCAGAAATCAGGAGAGCATTCAAACAGATTCTTCTCTAGGGCCTTCTGAGAGATCAGGGCCCTTCGTACACCTTGATCTGGACTTAGAGCCTCTAGACAATGGGTCTCCGTTGTCTAAGCCACCCATGGTGTAGTACTTTGTCATGACAACCCTGGCAAATGGATAGATTCTCACCATCACGATTCCTTCTTTGTCTTGCTCCAGACTTTGACTTTGCTTTCTAAGATAGAGGTTTACTCTACAGGACCTTCATGATGACTGCTTAGTTAAATTACCCATCTCCAAGGTGTGACTGAACTATCACCAGTGAAGAATCCCATGCTATATTGTGCTGAAATCCATATCTGAAGAGCCCCATAGCAGATAATCCTGCCTAGAAGCAAGCTAGCAATTTCTACAAGGCAGATATGATAAAGCCTGTACATCTCTTCCCAGGGCATGATTGCAGTTTAGTAGGTCCTTAGTGTTTCAAACCAAAGAAATTAATAAGCTAAGCTTTCCTGGTTTTGTGACAGATCACTGGGGAGAAACTCTGAGAGGGAGGACAGTTTTTAGTGGGGCTGAGAATAAAGGGGGTGAGTCTGGGAATAGAAGAAATCTATCTCTATATGTCCAACAAGTCACCTTGTGCAGTTAGTAGTTTGAGGTGCCCCTCTCTGAAACCCCACTGTGCCCACATCTCTGGCCTGGACTCCCAAGCAACTCATATTCTATAGTAGGTACAGCTGTCTGCAGTTTTCTTTCTCAAGAGAGAAAGAAAAGTTTCCTCAAATTCCTGTCTTCCCTGACTAGAAAAGAAGCTCAGTCATTTATTGTCATTCTCAAACACATTATTCAAACTCCAGAGAACTTGCAGTTTGCTTTGAGAAACCATGCCGTTCTGGGCGGAAAGGAATCAGGAAGGAACATGTTTTGCTCACAACAGCACTTTGAGGGGCTTTTGCCCACAGAGCGACATTTGTCCCTGGGAATAAACTCTAAATTACATCACAAATGAACATTTTAAAATTAAAGCTGGCATTTCTGACCTGGGTGCTGGCAGCTGCGATCATGCTGAAAAGTGACATCATTTATGACACTGGCAGTTAAGAAGCCCAGCGTTTGAGATCGTAAAACAGTTTCCAGGCCTGATTTAATATCGATTTTGCTGTCAGGCTAACTTTACTTTAATATTTAAACAAATGTTTAATGTTTAAACAGTTTGGTTTCTCCATTTTCATTTTTTTTGTAGCTTTAAACCCAGTGTTATCTATGTCGTAACAATGTCCCCTTGGGCCAGCTCCAAATTCTGCTACCCGATCTTTAGCAATATTCTGATTTATCATCCCAACATGTCATGGCTCTAAGTATTTTCTTCTGAGATGGAATGACCATCCAGTTGCTCTGTGTATATAAAATCTGTCGTAGGGATGTTATGGTGTTGTAGTGCGGCATTGGTGCACTGTGAGGCCTGTGGTTATGCCCAGTCACTGGCTTTGGAATAGGCACATTAAACCTACATGAAGAAGAGCTGAGAAGGCATCCTCAAAGGAGCCTATAGTTTTGAACTAACAGATTCTTCTTATGGCATACATTTGGGATGGGTAGCTTGATGGTATTTGGTTTCTTCTCTGCTCAAATCAATAATTAGTTTTCATCCATACTTAGTTGACATTATTCTTCTGAAGCTGCTTGTATGTGGGACAAGATGGTGATAATAGTGGGAATCACAGCCTGTGAATTTCAAGGGGAAGGCGATATTTATGAAATACACTGTGGGAAGCCAGTCTCTAGTTGCCCTTACTACCAAGCTACATTCAGACTAACTAATAAATCACCTAGCAGAATCCAGCTAGAATGGAATAAAACAGGTACTTTCAGGGCAAAGGAGGCAGTATTTTGTTTTAATAGGGAGTCCTTTTTCCCTTGCATTCTTAACTTAGACATCCTGCCTATTCTTCTGGGGTTTTCAGAATTTCCCCATTTCTCCTGCTCCAGAGATAAAAGGGCAGCCAATTTATGAACTATGCACCATGGGGATTATAAATCTCTCATTTGTCTCTTCTCATTTCTAGCTGATATATTTTTGAAAACAATAGCCTGGATTCTAATTTTTAAAATATTATCTGACCAGAGACTAAGTTTGAAATTCAAAGGGAGCAAATAGGTTTTCTGCCATCTAAGAGACTCCTGATTAGTATTTCTCACCTGGTTTTCAACTCACATGCATTATAAATATGTAAGGAAATTCTGTGGCTACCTCCCCCAAACTGCAATTATTCATCTTTCTGAGTGCTCTATATAGAACTACCAAATCCCAAACCACCAAATTCAAAGATGCTTCATTTGTTAGAAATGTAGGGAAATTGGTTTTAAAGCTGGTCTTGATCTCCAATTCAGTCTCTCATATGCTACCCCTCTAGAGATCCCCTATGCTTCATCTTTGATGGTGAGGAGTAATTTGTGCATCTTTGTGGAAATAAAGGTCATGTTTTTAATCTTATTATATCAGCCTGCCAAAAATATTCTTACTTTTATAAGGTAGAAACAAAGAGATGATCTTGACCCTTCTGCTGTCACTTAAAAAAATGTGTGTATGTGTGTGTGTGTGTGTGTGTGTGTGTGTGTATGTGAAGGGGGGCGATTTGGGAGCAGAGAGACCATTGAAACTAGACTATTCAACAGTAACTTCCTCTTTCTGTGGCTTTCAAAAGGCCATATCACAGAACAGTCGAGAACTATGCACAGAACCACATGGTGGGAAGGAGGCTTTTACTGAAAATACAGACCCTAGACTCCCTCCCAGATTCATTGTTCCTAGATGTGTGGCCTCGACACTTCTCATAAAACTGGGGTTTAAGGTCCACTGCAATCATTCCCATCACATCTATCCAGGGTAAAAGGAGAAAAAGCAAAATCTGTGGCTGCTAATAAACATGAGACGACATGGAGAAAAGGGAAGCAGAGCAGCTTTCCAGTATGGCCATCAGACATAAGCACAAAGCTCAGTGGGAAATGGACTAGCCTGCATAGCCCTCTGTAAAATGGGACTCATGGCCAACGTCCTCCACCAAATTGAGTTGTCTCGTTTTTCAATGACTGGGGACCCCCACATTGTTTGTACCTTCTTCTGGTTTTACTTTTAACAGACTCCAGCCCTTCACACAGTTTCTCCACTTGAAGAATATGAATTGTTGCCACTCCTGCTGAGCAGTTGCTCTTTGAGTCCACATGTTGGAAGGGCTCAGCATGGTGGCCCACCCAGCAGCAGAGGGAATGCCCATTGCATTTCCCCTGTGACATCTCAGAGAAGACGTTTTGTTAATGGACTGAGCTGAGTGTGTATGAAAAAGGGAAAGGAGAAGTTGGAGGAAGAATGAATTGGAGAAGACCAATGTGGGAAAAGATGCAATGTTGAAAGTAGGTTCTTATTTTTTTTTCCTAAGATTTATTTATTTATTCATACAGAACTGAGGTACAGGCCAGAGATGCGGAGGGTGAGAGGATTCACCAGAGACAGAGTGGGGAACAGAACAGGCAGATCGACGAAGTACACTGCTGAGGGGAGCAGCGGGCAGGTCAGGAGAGGTGTGCCGCATGGTGTGGATCTCCTCCGGGGCTGGCAGGCGGGAATCAAACTCATGCGGAAGTGGCTTAAGCTTCTTAGTGCTGTGCTTTAACCTGCTGTGCCACCAGGGAGGGCCAAAAGTAGGTTCTTATTTTGCAAGATGTGATGCATTAATTTGCACGTCTAACCTATTTTTGTGTGTTTACATGCTTGGGGGAGAGAAGGCCTAAAGAGGATAAATGAGGGGTCCCTAGTGAAGAGATATATTGTCGGCCCATTTGATAGGGTAGATGTAACCTAGCTCTCACCTTATACCTCTTCTCAAAAAAAATAAAAAAAATAATACTTGTGTCTGGTGCTGTCTGTTTGAGACAGTCCTGGAGCTGGGCACTGATGGATGACAGGCTGGCATTTACTCGTGGTAATAAGGCTCTGAGAGATTGCCAAGCAAGTGAAAATAAAGGTGTAATGATGGAATTATATATTCTCTTTCTGTGATTGAAAATAATATCAGACAACTGACTTCGGTGCCAGACAGATTACATAAGCACAAGTTAAGTGGTAAAATAAAAATGAGTGATTTTCCTCCTTGACTTAAATACAGCACTAAGTAGTGTGCCCTTGAATTCAGCAGAAAGCAATTTCCTCCTCCCCAGTAACAGCTAGGGGGCATTGCAAATGCAAATTGAGTTAGCTTTGCATTTTTAATATTCCACATATCCATAATTCACTGCTGAGATTTTAGAGATGTTATTGCTGCTACTCGGGCACACTTAAATTATTTTGCACCTCTGAACTTTTGCATTCACTTTAACATTGGCACTTAAGATATATGTTCTAATCTATAAGGAGGTCTGTGCTTACTAGACACTCCAGTCATCGTGACTGGGGGCTCACTGCAGTTTAGGACAGACTGTCACTTAGCTTGTCATGGTTTCTTGCAAAGAAGAGCTTGTTGAAATAACTCCTCCCTAATAGGAAAAGAATAAGACCTCAGCCACTGTGTTGCGATGTGTGGCTGCCTCTTGAAAGAACATAGGCGCCTAGGATGTCACAAGAGCAGTGGTAAAGAACCTATTCCAGACCCATTGTGTGCAGTGAAATTTCACCAGGTGCCAATTAATAGTAATCCAATTCCTTTTTGAAAACCTTCCAGAATGTGTAACAGGACTAAGTTTACCTTCTTGGGAATGGATGACACTGGGGACAGCGAGAAATGAGGATCTAACATGATTCTTGCTGTGTTTTATAAGTTTCCAACAACTTTGGATCCTTCCTGACCTGAGACTAGTAGTTAAGGAACCAGTGGAGGGCTGGCCAGTGATCTTGCTAAATTCTCACTTGAGAAATACAACTGATAGTCTTCCTTCAGACTCAACATTAGGTGTGTTATTTTTATGTGAAGCTTCTGTGGTGAAGTGTGACACAAACCAGGTAGCAGCAGGGGGGTGTGGGAGGGCACTGCAGAGGGGACTTCAGACCCCCCAGGGCAAAGTGACAAAGGGGAGATGGCATTTGAGGGGTAGACAGTAAGGGGCACTTCTCCCCGTTTCTTCCTTCCATACTGAACCTGGGGAATTTATTAGGCCACTTTGGGGAATAGGTTAAGATTCTTGAGAAAAAAAGTTGGCATATGGTATGCCACCAAGAAGGAACATACACAATTTGGAATTAGAACACCTAATGTCTTCATTTTTCTCCAAGACCATGCTTACATTGTAGATCAAAGTGTCAAATTAAAGATAAAATGCCACTAGGTTGGAGTCACCCAGGAATGAGCATTCTGAATTATCACTTCTGGGCTTACATATGAAGGCCACCAGTGTCCAGATAAAGACTTTGATGAATATCCAATTATACTGAGAATGAATTATTGAAAGAAAATATCAGGTTAAACCCAGAACCCCTTTTCTCCATCTTTTCTCCTTGTACCAGACACACAAAGACACCAGCTTATGCAAGCCCTGTGGGATCCTGTTCAGATGAAAAAGCTTAATCAACTGAAAGAGATTTACCATAAGTGCTGTGGCTCCTATAAAGAGCTGACCAGCATTTCCCACCTCTTTGCTGCTTTGGGATGAGGGTGACTGCGTCTTAAACAGGGAAGATGAGGAAATTTTCTCCTCCCTGATTTTCTTGCTTCCTTCTGGGCTTGTACCCAAATTACCCTGACCTCCTGGAATCTATAGGTTTCCTGGAAGTCTTTGCATCTTTTCAGCTCTATACTTACTTCTTTACCCACTAGCCTAAAATAAAATAAAACAAAACAAAATTTAAAAAATCACACAAACAAATCAACTACATGCTGTATGGGAAATGTCTTCTTGGTTCCATGAGGTGGAGAGGACTTTTGGTTTCTCTTCCCCTCACACATTTTGTTTTCATCTCCTCTTCCTCATACCTATTTTTCAGTGTTTCTGTTTATTGTTTCTCTATTCATTTAGAATTTTTCTCATCAGAAGATCTCTACAGTGTCTTTGGAACCTTTCTTTCCGGTATGGAGGTTTCTCAAAAGGTTAAAAATGGACCTGTCATATAACCCAGCAATTCCACTCTTATTTATCTACCCAAAGAATGCAAAAACACTTACTTGAAAGGAAACCTGAACTCCCATGTTCATTGCAGCATTATTTACAATAGTCAAGCTACAGAAACAACTTAAATGCTCAAATACAGGTGAGTGGATCAGGAAGATGTGGTGTATGTATGTGTGTGTGTGTGTGTGTGTACACACACACACACTCATACACACACACAATGGAATACTGCTTAGATATAAAAAGAATTAAATTATTGCCATTTGTGGCAACATGGTTGGAACTGGAGGGGGTTATTCTAAGGAAAATAAGTCAGAAAGAAAAAAAACAAATGACAAGAAGTGTCACTTCCATATGGAATATAGAGAAACAAAACAAAGGGTCAGATAAAGCTAAACCTAAGAACTAACTCTAAAATGATGACTGTAGAACAGAGGTATCTGGGGTTAGGGGTAGGAAAGATGTGAGAAAGATGGGGAAAAAGCAAGTGGACTATAGTGAACAGTGGTTGTCTCAGTGGTGGGGATAATGTGGTCACAACTCCTAAGGGGATGCACTAATTATTCTCTTTGCATGCTTAGTTGTTTTCTGTCGTTAGCCTGCTTTAACCTCATAATGGGTGCATTCACCTCAAGGCCTGTCTAAACTCACAGAGTCTATATTGGGAGACATGTTTTTCTGCATTGTAATATTGTAGACAAGACAGAATTTGATTTGTAGCACAAAGTTAATAAGACACAGAAACCTAAAAATAATTGCCTGTATTCAATTATTTGGCACACTGAAGTTAACATTTAAAATTTAATTTATAGTAACAAGAGAAAGGAAATGAGTAATTTGACCTAAGAGTAGTTTAGTAGGAGATATCATTGTTTTATTTTTAAAATTTAATTAATGGATGATGATGATAATTGGTAAAGAAATCACAACTTAATTGGAAGAGGCAAGCCCTCTGGCAGAGAATGCAGAGAAAACCTGTACTTTCATTCCTTATTGACAATGAGAAAGTCATCTTCCAGTACCTCCTGGAACCAAGAACATACACTTTGGAAAATCCAGTAAGACTTGAAATAACATTATATTTTTATTGTTTGTTTTTTGCGCTTTCACATGGGTGACCTCACTGGATGTTTTTAACTCTGTAAATGAGTGGGTCAAGTATTGTTACTACCATTTTTCAAAGAGAGGTTATAGGATTTTGCCCAAGGTCACTTAGTAATGAGCAGAGGCAGGATTTGGAAATATATCTTCTGACCTCAGAAGCATATTCCCTATGATGAACATTGTTACCCATAGGATATGGGCTAAAATTAAATTTTGAGAACCATAGCTCTAAATTTTTTTTTAAAGATTTATTTATTTATTCATATAGAACTGGGGTACAGGCCAGAGATGTAGAGGGTGAGAGGATTCACCAGAGACAGAGTGGGGAGCAGAACAGGCAGATTGACCAAGTACACTGCTGAGAGGAGCAGCGGGCGGGTCAGGAGAGGTCTGCCTCGCCATGTGGATCTCCTCCGGGGCAGGCGAGAATCGAACTCATGCGGAAGTGGCTTTAGCTTCTTAGTGCTGTGCTTTAACCCGCGGCGCCACCAGGGAGGGCCCATAGCTCTAAATTTTATACACACACACGCACACACATACACACGTATGTACTATGGAAATATAGGAAAGGGAAAATCCTGGATGCATAGATGAAGCTACATGTAGACTCATGGAAGAAAGGGATGTGAGTTGCACCTTGAAGCCAGTATATGTGAGAGCCCATGGAACAGAGGGAAAGTCAAACCAGGCTCATCATGAGAAAGGCACAGGTCACAAAAGCATACCTCGCAGCATAATCTGGGAGAAAGACTTTGTCATTGGGCACTCAGGTCTTTCCTGCTAGGAACCTGACTGTGTATCGGGAGTGGACCAAAGAAAGAATATCCACTCTACTCTCCTTCTATGCAGAGACAAGAACTGAGTCCCAAATCATGACACAGAGAAGAACCATTTCTTATTTTCTTACCAACTTTGTGTACCCTTTGGACATAGTAATCTGGTCCCTGACTTCTAAGTGAAAACTGCTTGGGCTGATTTGCACCAAGTGGGTACAGACAGACACAGACAAAGGGATCAAAGAAAGGGGTGGAGGGACTCAGGAAGCCTGTGGTTTGAGGATAAGAAAATTGTATTCTTACAGAGAAATGGAAAATCTGTGTGGGTAGTTCTAGGAATGTATTTGGGAGAATTGGAGAAAGGTAGTCAAAGATACAAACTTGCATTTATTTAAAAATTAGAGGGGCTTAAGGTATAATATGGTAACTGGAGCTAACACTGGTATGATACATAGGGAAATTATTAAGAGCAAAAATCTTAAAAGTTCTCATCATAGGGAGGGAGAAAATTTTTCCTTTTTCTATTTTGTTCATTTTATGTGTCTAATGAGAAGACAGATACTAGCTGAACCTACTTTGATAATCACTTTACAATATATGTCAATCAAGCCATTAGAGTGTATGTCTTAAACTTATATAGTGATGTTTGCCAGTTATTTTTCGATAAAACTTGAAATAAAAGAATACTTGATTTGAACAGAGGGCAGAACCTGGGGAAAGTCAAAAAAATGTCTTAGGATAGCTTTTACCTGGGTTGATGTCTGTTTATGTTTTAACATTAGACAAACTTATATATAGTAACCCCCTTCTCTGAGCATCATGCATAATGTGCCAAGAAGGGATGAGCGCCCTAAGGCCATCCATGAACCTAGGGGATAGGAAAAGAATAGCTCAGTCTTCATGCATGACTAGGGCCTCTGCAATCCAGAGATTCAGGGACTTGGAGGAGGGGAGTGTGGGTAGTGGCTGTTTAAAGGATACAGGGTTTCCTAATAAGCTGATGAAAATGTCCTGGACTTAGATAGTGGTAATTACAAAACATTTTGAGTGTACTAAGTGCCATTGAATTAGAGTCTCCTGGGAACGTGCTGAGAGATGATTTCTCTCACCTAACATCCCTTTAAAGGAGGCCAGACCTTTTACTGAGTTCTTGGGCATATGTCAGTCACACTCAAATAGTTTTGAGTCCTAGGTGAGAGGGGTTGGTACTACATGATATGTGATATAGGCAGCCATAAAGCAGAATTAAGACAGCTTTCCTTAAGATTACCCGATATCTAGTACCCTGGAAGTACAAAGGCTGCCACTAATCTGTATGATGCCATGTGCTCCATTCCCCAATGCCAGGGCATGAAGATCACTGACTGAATTGAAGGCTGTATCTTAGTACTTACTGGGCGTTGGCTTGGCCAACTTGAGCTGTGACAGCTGCTCATGGCAGCAGTATGAGTAGTTATAAGTTGTTTTTTAAGGTCAAACTTGACCAACAATCCTTTACCCCATAATTTGTCTTTTTAATGGTTAACTGAATGAATTATTGGTTAAACAACAAACAAAAAAAACTCCAAAGCCCAATAAATCAAAACAGCAACTGAGATGAAAATAGCACTTCCAAAAGCAAATCTGCTTAATCTACAAACTCCTGAGAGAGCTCATCTTAAAATGATCATATAGTTTTTATAATTATATTTTAAGGTCCGACTACTATTCATTATATTAAAGATTATCATTTTAGTGAATTGCTCAGGATAGGAAAAAAACAAGTTTTAACGTCTTATTCTAATTGGTAAGTGATATGTGAACTACCCAGAAACCTGTCTCTGCCTCCATTAAGGCATCAGCTGTATTTGGCTGAGGAGAGATTTGTTGAACAGCTTCAACCTTTAAGTGCAGAGGATAAATGGATGGTGACATCATTATACCTTGACAAATAGGAATTATATCATGCCCCCCTTTTCCCTTTTCATTACCAAGGGTGATTTATTTTAGTGGCTTTCAATTCATAAACCTATGGATTGTCTGTAAAGTTAAAAACCTTTTAAACTTTTAACAGCCAAAAGGAGTGGTTAATAGCATTCACGAGCCACAATCTATGTTATTGGACCTGTTTTCTTAGTAAAGACACATTATAAACAGGTATGATGAATTTACAACAAGCAAATCCTATGCCTGGTCTTATTTCTTAACCAAACATAATGCTTAGTTAGAAATGACATGACATCTGACTCTGTTATATTTCATCTTCATCAAACATCAAATGATAGAGGAAGGTCTTGGAATGAAAAGTTAAGAGTCAATAGAATTTTTTGTATCATAAAAAATAAGTACAGACTCTTCTGTAACATTTGTTCTGCCACTAAATCCTGTGTTTGTTGCTCTGATTATTTTTTGTATAAGCTACATGTATTAGTTGGGGATTTCCATGAAATTTTCTATTATTATACAAGATTACTCTCCCCTTCATTCACTGAAGCATGTGAATTTGAAAGCCTGAAAAGAGGACTGTTTAAGTGCTTAGATAATCAAATCTCTGGTTTAGATTATAATGACAAAATAAGTACTAGACATTCAGGGATGGAACTTGAAAGAACTACAATAGGAGAATATAAACAAGGGAGACTTGGTTTATTTGGGACCCAAATCAGGAACTTAATGGTTGTCTGAAGAGTGAAGGACTGTGTATGTGTAAAATAATAGGTGGGTAGTATGTGTGGAAGGTAAAGAGAGGGAGAAATATGATGACTAAAATGTAGATTGGAAGTACAACACTTACATGAAATCTTTTGCATTGAGTGTGGGAGGAAGTTAGAATGAGACTAGCTAGATGGAAAATAGCTGAGGAAGGAAACCACTAGGACCGGTGGAGACCGCAAGTAGCAAGGAACACACCTGGCTTATCCCCTTGGCAGGAATGGCACAAAGTCTGTGTGGCTCAGTCACAAGGAAAGGGAACCTTAGGTGTGGTAGCTTCCTTGTAAGTAGCCTGGAGAAGGCTACACAGTTCTTTTGACAAGTTGAGTGTAATTTGAGGCTGTGATAGTGCCAAATGAATTTCTTGCCAGGCAGCATCAGCACTGCCAGGTCCTCACTGCCATTCATTTCCAAGTGACTTGTTGGAGAGGACTCCACAAAATGGACAACTGTTGCTGTGAACTGAATTGGCCTGATCGCTGTCTCAGTAAATGTGATTATGTTGTAAGTAGAGGCCCATGGGCTCACCTGTCATGCTGTTGACTTCCTGCTGGTAAACTGCCCACACCCTGTTGACAAGACCTTTCTCAAAGAAAGATTGTTAGCCTCAACATTTCCTGCGCTTTGTATCATGTGCTGGTGTTTGGGCGGGAGGTGGGGGAGTGAGCCTGTCCAATCAGCTCCAGTGCTGTTTGGCATATAAGGTGCATGTTTTATTTTTCAAATCTTTCCTAAGCCGTGTTTATGCTACATCCCCTGCCCTCTCCCTGCCCATGTCCATGCATCACTTAGGCTACAACCACTTTTTTTTTTTAAACCATTTGCAGTATCCTTCACTTAGGTCCAGAGCTTATTTGATTACAACATCTGGTTTTTGACTCTCAAACTGAAAAGAACTCAGACAGGGAACTAGGAGAGCATCACAGAAAAGCCAGGTTATAACACAGGGCCAGGGAGAAAGGTTAAAGAAATTGTGGCTATTTAACTTTGAAAAGAGGACAATGATAGGTCATTTAGTAGTGGTCAGTACAGTCTGTAAGTGCTGACAAGTTTTTATAAAGAAAAAAGCTCAAATCCAACCTACTGCTTTGACCCATGATCTCTTGGCTTTCATGGGAACTGGTTTTGAGTAATTTCCCTCACATATTTTTTGGGGGTTAGGAAAGATGGGAAATGTGTAGAGTTGTGTAAAAGGAAGCAGTTCCATTCTGTGTTTTGGAACCCTTAAGTAGCAAGTTAAAAAAAGAACATTAATGGAGTTGGGGTTGGGAATCATGGAGTTTCTGCACTGCAAGTAAAATCAGCTAATTTCTTTTGATTTCCCTAAAAGGCAGTAACTTGTTTAAAAGCACTATGCCTCCCCAACCCCACCTCACCCTCTAGCAGGGTAAGTTACAGCATTCACATTCACACTCCAGCACAATGCCTGATGCAGAAAAACATCTCTGTAGAGTTTAATTGAATTGAATATCCAGATTTTTCAATTTTTGAATGTGATTAAGGGAGACATCAAGCTTTTTTTTATAACAGTTTATTTTTACATCATTTTGTACATTTTTTTTCCATCTCAATTGTAATTCCCATGGGTTTCCCATCACCAAGTCACCCGTGTGCCATCACCATAATCCCATGCACTTCCCTACCCCCCACCCCGTTTTTGATCCCTTTCCCCACTCCACCCCCACAAAATGTCTCTGGTATATGGCTGTTCATTCTTGTTATTTTCTCACCTGGTCCATTATATTCCTGCTATGATTGAAACCATCCGGTATTTTTCTTGGAGACATCAAACTTTTAAACATTACCTAAGGGGTATATTCCACATTCTTGATTCTCTGGAGTGGAATGAAAGGTGAAGAGATCAGGAAATTTGTTGAAATTTTCTAATATAGAATCCTAGATTAGAACAGTATGTTTTGAACTTTATAAAGAAAATCAGAATTTGTAAACATTCAGAAATTGAATAAGGCTGGTTTTTCTATGTTAATAACTCCCAAGGAACAAAAGTGATAACATCATATTTACTTTTATATAGTCTGTTCTACAGTGACACTGTGGAGAACTGAAGTAATTCTTTGACCAGGGATACCTAGTATTATAGATTGAATTGTGTCCTTCCAATACGATCTTAAAATTGTAACCTCAGCCCCTGTGACTGTGACCTAATTTGGAAATCATAGGGTCTTTGCAGGTGATCAATTTAAGATGAGATCATTATGGTGCCCCCAATTCAATATGGCTATCTACAGAGTCTGAGTAAAGTAGGGGATTTATAGATAGGAGTGTCTATGAGGAGAAATTTGGAGAGAGAGAGAGAGAGAGAGAGAGAGCACTACCTTGAAGAGATGAGAGTTATGCCTTTACAAACAGAGAACAACAAACCATCAAAAGCCAGTAGAGCTGCATGGGAGAGATTCTCCCTCAGAACCTTCAGAAGGAACCAACTCTGCCCACAACTTTATTTTGTACATGTCTATCCTAGAGGGCTATGAGATCACACATTTCTGTTGTTTAAGCCACCTAGTATATGGCATTTGTTATGGCAGTCCCAGGATCAATGAATTGACTCTACCTTGTTCAGCACATACGTGTCCTGGCCCTGGGTATATGCATTAGTATCAGTGCTCTTATCCTTTTGATAATCTCCAAGTGTTCAGGTATCAGAGGTTTGTAGTACATATCAGACAAGACCCCTTCCCTTCCCTCTCCCTACCCTCCACTCAACACTGAATCACACTTAAAGGAGTAGGTATTTATTTACCAAAACTTCTAGATAGCAATAGATTGTATTTTCCAAATGATTTTCAAACTTCTCTGTGTTATCTTCTCATGTCAAAATAGCTATCAGCATGATCATTCAAGCAATATATCAGTTTGGTATTTCAAGTTCCAAAAGGTTTTTTTTTTTTTTTTTTTTTTGTGAGAGGGGATGGATTTTGCATCTGTTAGGAATAAAATAAGTGTCATTATTGCTTTTCCTCATGGAAAATTTACTTAGGGGAAAACAAATATTTCTCTATATCTCTTGATGTATTTCAAACTAAGTCATCCTTTTGTTAAATCAACTGTAAAATACAAACATTTGTTAAAGACTGGAGTCAGGCAAAGGGGTAGTTACAGTAGGGAAAAGATGTAAGCCTTTGTCTTACTTATTTACATATAATTGTTTATCATTTTCCTATAATACTGGCAAGAGACAAAATGGCGAAGGAAAATGTACTGCATTCTCCTAGCCACAGCCCTTCCCTTTTTCTCCCTGTTGTTCTGAGATATCCCCTTTGTACCTGTACAGGATGCCAGATATTTGTTACTCCCAGAATTTGTGTCACTAAAACTTGATTCATTACTGTAAGGATTTAGGGCTTTATCTGCAATGGTGTGAAGCCTCTCTCAAACCCTCCCATGCCATGCGCTACCAGAACCCAGCTAAAATGCCCCCATCTCTTTAAAAAAGTCTATAAGGAGGCATCCTTTGGAGGTAATAGCAGGCCTGTGACCACTTCTAACAAGTTGACCAGGAACCACTTGGACATTAGATAAGTCTGTCCTATCATTGTTCAGGGTAGACTACAGGTCTCCTGTCCTCCACAGTATGATCACTCCTTCTACAGTGTCATCCTGGAATGCCAATGGGTAATGGCCGTAGGACTCAGCAGCCATGGTCATTTCTGTGGATAAGTCTACACTCTAATACTGTCTTTCTCCCTTTTGTATCCTGCTCTATCATCTGCTTATCTGTCTGATCATATCATCTGATCATGTAAGAAACTATCAATCAGGTATTTTACTTATCAAACTTACTGCCATTACATGCTTCCAACCCTAGTCTATGCAATGAAAGATGCTTACTGACTGGATTTTCTATTCTGCTTTGGTAAATCCAGCATAAATTAGAGCACAATTCACACGTGATGTTGAGGCTGGCAAAGATAGCTATGTATTCTGTCAATATATTCTTTTCTCTTCTTTCCCCACTGCTGTTATCTTACAGCAGCAATAATAGGTCCACTTAAAATCCCCTTGCATTTAGGAATAATCACTGATTTCGTTCTAACCAATGTGGTGCAAGTCAAGTTAGCAGAGAGAGGACTCCACGAAAGCGATTGTATTTTCCTTAAAAGGGACCAGGCTCTGTTGGCACTCAGTTTTTTCCCCTCCCCTTCACCATCTTTCCACTAGGTCTGCATATGTGACATCTGGAAGGGTGCTGTGTAACAAAACTCTCTGTGATGGTAGAAATGTGCTATTCCTACACCGGCCAACATAGTAGCCGCTCGACCCATGTGACTACTGAGCATGTGAAGTGTGGTTGGTGTGACTGAAGAACAGAGTTTGGATTAAACTTGACTTAGGAAATTTAAATTTAAATATCTACATGTGGCTAATTGCTACATATTGGACAGTGGAGGACAGCATAGCATCTGTTTTTCAGGTGACAGGATGAAAATAACTCTTCTTGGCAGCTGTGACCTGGAAAGGCAAGAGGAGCCCATTGGACGGGTCCCCGAGTTAGTGTGGCAGCTGTGTAGCCCCCCGATGGTGTGCTTTGTGAGAAAAATAGCCCCTGATTCAGCTGGGACACTGTGGTTGCATTTCTGTTAGTTGTAATTCTATATAATTGTTCTAGATGCTCTTCCAAGATGTTCAGATGCTCCAGTATAACTTAGAAAGTGGAGCAACACAATGATAACACTGTGTAGGACTTTCCGCTAGTGGTGTCTCTAATGTTGTTTCAAAATCTTTCGCCCCCTAATGAGCTTTCTAGACTTGCATTCCCAGATGCTTGTCCAGCCTGTGTACATGTACTTGTCCTCTGAGCAGGAGGTTACACACTTGGGTGCTGGAATCAGGCTCCTTGGTTTTGCATCCCAGCTCTGTCACTTACCATGCAGCCTTAGGGCGCCACCTCACTCTTCTGTGCTTTGATTTCTTATCTGTAAGGTAGAGATTTTAATATATTCAACTTTAGGGTATCATTTTCATGATAATGAGGCAATGTTAGGTAGAATGCACTGTGGTGTCCAGCAAGATGCAGGCATGGTGTGTTGTTAGCTACTATTGTTAGTTTCCAACCTATAGCGAGAACGACCTCTTATTTAGAGCAGGACAATTCAGAATATACTTCCTTAAACATCCCAAGAGCCACAACAAGAACCCTGGCCTCTTGCTTCCCAGATCAGTGTTCTTTTCTCCCACCATTTCCACCAGACAGACTTTGGGAACATGGCAGCATGAAGTCTCAGTTCTGTGGCTGCTGATTACTTGAGGAGTTTACCTTTCCACACTGCTTTTCTGTTATTTAGGAGCTTGTTTCATCTCAGCTTTCTTCCTGAACTTTAATCTATATGCCCAAAATAGCTTTATGGGAAGAGAACAGGGACTTAGATAGTTTGAATCAAACTCAGCCGATAGTAGCTTTGTGACCTTGTGCAAACAAGTCAGTACCTCTGTACCTGTTTTCCCTCCTTTCTAATATGAGAACAAGGGATCAGAGCTTAATGGAGTTATGATATATAAGGCAACTAGCAGGTAGCCAGATATACTGTTAGCTCTTTTCCCTTTTGTGAATCCCTCTTCCTGGGCAACTTTCCCTAAGAAGGAAGACAACTTGATAGCAGTTATTTCTGTCTGGGGGAGAAGTGGATAGTCTAGCTATCATAACTCAAAATAAGATTTAAAAATCATATCATAAAGCACATCAAAGAAAACAGGGTACAGTCCTGGACATAAAACTCAGAAAAGTCTTTGAGGTTCCAACTCCAGTGGAAAGGGAAACAAACCAAAAATAAACCTGGTGGAGGTGAGTGAAAGCTCATGTGCATGTGGAGATGTGAAGTTGGCCTTCCAAAATTATGGCTATGTAAACAATTGGTACATAAATAATTTGATTAAAAACAAAACTATAGGGCCCTCCCTGGTGGCACAATGGGTTACAGCACAGCACTTTGAGGCTAGCCTAGCCACAGCTACTTGAGTGCAAGTTCGATTCTGGCCAGGGGGATGACCCACGTGGCGTGGCAGACCTCTCCTGGCCCGCCCGCTGCTCCCCTCAGCAGTGTATTTCGTCCATCTGCCTGATCTGCTCCCTCTGGTGAAGCCTCTCACTGCCTCTGTAACTCTGGCCTGTACCCCAGTTCTGTATACATAAATAAATAGTAAAAAAAAATATTTAGGGATTATAGCTCTGCTCAGCTCATAGAATTTTAGACTCACAGTGTACTAAGAGGTCTTCTAGTTGAGACCCCTGTACCACTGAGAAAACCCTGACCCATGAGGTCAGGGATTCTGAATCTTAGTGCTCTAGGAAACCAGTGGAGTCACTTTATTTCAGCATTCTGTAGAATACCCTTAGGGAAACACTGTGGTTTGAAATTCCCATTTCATCTTTTCAAAAGTACTGATCTCTACTCCATGGATATGAAAAAGTGACTAAATATGTGAGTGGAGGAGAATCTTGTGAGACCACTTTTAAGAAACAAAAGGAGAAAGAGGAGGCAGTAGGGTACAGAGCATCATCCAAGGTGGGGGGTGACTTGGGATCCAATTGTACCACAGCCACTCATAAATTTTAACTTCAGATAAGTCACTGAATCATCTTTTCCTCAAAAAGGGGACTCTAATACTTACTTTTTAGCATAGACCTATGGATCAGATGAGATCACTAGAAGTACTTGATATAATGTAGATTGCTTTAGTAGAATAAGGTTTATCATATTTCCTAGTAGGTATGAATTAAAATCCTCTCTCCATTGGATTCAGATCTTCCCTAAATGTTATACTCAGGTACACATGAGAATATAGAGAATTCTTCAAAAATCCTTCACTCAGCACACAGATTTGGCTTTTCTTTCTCGAACTCTAGAGAGCTGGCAGATATAGACATATCTCCACTTTTAGAAGTATAGAGTCCAAGTCTCTTACAAAAATTGCATGTTTCTTTTGTATTTTGAGAGTCTTAAATCACAACAGATCAGCAGTCTCTGAAGGGAACACTTAGTGAATTATGATCTTCTATGAACTTGCTGGCAACAGGCTCTCTCACATTAGAAGAGTTAGTGGTTAAAAATGACTCAAGAGTTTCCCCACACAGATCTGGGACAGCTTTCTGAAAAATGCCATCACATCTTTCTTCAGCCCTGGAAGTTCTGGCTGCCACGTTTTGTCATTTTGTCTGATCCCCTCCCCTCTCATGCATTTAGTCCCAAGCGTGACTTAATGACATCACCAAGTGAGTTTTAATGAACTCGCTGAGGGTAAATATAATTGAACTCAACTGTTCCATATTTTGAAGTGTGTACTTTTATCTCTGCATGATTATACTGGGGCATGTGCCTTCTAAACAAACAGATCAGTGTGCTGGTTTACATTTTTGCCTCTCATTACCTCATGCAACTTGAGCTACGTGACATACTAGATATAAGTTCGCACTCATAAATACATAGTATAAAAAATATGTTAGTAGCTAAATTGCTTAAGTGATAAAAAATTTTACCCATGTGAAGAGAACTGAACATATTATGATTACCTGCTACAAATATGCTTAATTTTGACTAGTTTTGGGTGAGAACTTAGGACAAAACCTGATTTTTGAATTAAACTTTGGGTTCTCTTTCTCAAACAGTGAAACTTAAAACTGAAGAAATAAGGCAGTAGAGCAACAAATGATTTATTTAATAACATATGGGAATAGAACTAGGATCGTAACCCAGGAACTTAAATTTCTAGTTGGGTCTGTTGTTTTCTGAGCAGAGAAGGGACACTTGGGTAGTTTTTTCAAACTCCTTACCCACTGTCATAGAATATTATTAACTAGCTCAATTTTTTAAAAAATGATGCTTTAACCACCAGATATTAATTTATCTATTGTTACATTTCTTGGTGTCTGCTATTTTCTCCTTACACATAAATTCTTCAAGAAGGCTTATGAGTACATAGTTGCTAAATTTACAGATTGGTTGTGTTCTATTTTATCTTACTTACTGCAAATGCCACCTGGAAATGGCTATAGACTCCTTCCTCCTCAGGACCAGTTGGGAGCAGCATATAGAGTTGCTCTCTTCTGCCCTGCTTTGTCCTGTCTTAGCAGTCCCCAAGTATTCCTCAGCCCTGTAATCACCTCCTTGCCTAATTGTCACATTATCCATTGTATTGTCTCAACCATCACTTAGTAAATGCTCTGTAAATATTTGGTAAAGGCATAGTAAACCACCAGTGACAGTTCAGAAGAAAGGGATGCCTTCTTGTTAACCCTCAGAGGAGGAAGATGCAGGAGGAGAGTGAACAGTTTTAGAGGAGGTGGTATAGGACAACAAAGAGTTGCAAAATAGGCCTCTGGGACTTTTAGTGTAAATTGATCCCAAACTCTTTAGACTGTCTACCTTCTCAGCAGGTTCAAGGAAAAGCCCTTGAATTCTTCAAATACAATGGCTAAGTTTGGTAACAGCTCATTATGGAGTATACTGATGCCAAGATCACAGAGCTTTAAAAGTCAAGTCCTTTCCCTTCCCACACATAAGATGATAAAAACAGGCATCGACCTGATGTGGCCTGAGATTGCAGTGCTCCCCAGCATGTGCTGTGCTGACTGACTGTGTTGCCCTCCTTCCAGGAGCCTTCTGTAAAGTGTCCATCTATTACATTTTTTAATAGATAGGAAGCATCATGCTCAGGGTTTTATTAATTAGTTTATTTACTTCCTTCCATTTACAATCTTCCAGAACTTTTGTGGGTCCCATTTAAAGATCCAACCAAATGCTGTTATGAAACTGCATTATTTCACTCATCTGTTCTTCTGTCAAACCTAAGGTGTCCCTCTAGGAATTCTTTCCTGACATTTCTCAGAACATTCATATTTCTCTGAGTCCTCAGAAATATGTCCTTTGTGTACTGCGTGTTCTTTGGTAAGCAGTGGAGACAGGTTTGTGAGCAGAACATAGTCCTTGTTCTCACAGAGCTAAAAAGATCTGTCCTCCAACCTTCACAGAGCTCTATGAATAGTAATAGAAAAGGAAATTGAGCAGCATGGACAATGGTTCATTGAATTCTTCTTTATCATCAAAGCTGCATCTTATTCACCAAAACAGTTTTTGTTTTGAATTATTTAGTGCTTATGTCTCCCAAGTCTGCTTGATTTTCTTGGAGTCAATTTTACATTCACATGTTTTGTGAGCTATAGTATTGTCAGATAACAAGGCAGTTTGAAAAGATAAGTAATGAGTATAGACAGTCCTGAATACTTGTTATTTCCCATTCTTATGGCTAACACACCCAAAGAATTTGCTGCTGGGTTGGGGAGAGGGAAGGCGTTGAGGGGCAGGTGGGCATCTTTTTTTTCTTTTTTCTTTTTGGGCTAAGAATTTGTTCTGACAATGCTGAGCATAACATTTAAAATTTTATAAAGTGAGCACATGTGAGATTATTAAAAAAAATCTGGAAACATTTTCCTTTTGAATAAAATCCAGGATCTTGTTTCTTTTTATTTTGCATAAGAAAATGCATGCTATGAAATTAAGAACCAAGGCAACACACATATTCTGGGGTGTTTCTTTATTTCATTAGCTAGTCAATAACCTATTTTCCAAGTCTGATACATAAAGAGCATTAGGTGTGTTTTTGGAATTGGGGTTCTATTTATGTTTATTGAGCATGTGTTACATGTAGGGCAGAGTGTTACAAGTTGAGATCGATCACTCCACTCTTAAAAGAATTGGCAGTGTCTTTGGCAAATGCTTACAGCTCAGGCATGTGTGAGCAGAGCCTTGAGGGCAAGTTGGTCCTCAACAGGTAGAGACGTTGTGTGGATGGACACCACCATTCTGAGGACTTACTATGAGCAGTGGCCCAGGGAGTGAGTGTGCAGCGAGTATTCAGTTACTGGTACAGCAGGCCCCAGGCTGTGAGGGTGTGGGCCTGTAAGTGTGTTGGCTGACTGGTAAGAAAAACTGTGTCCTGGGTGACAGTTTAAGTAGTTTGTACTGTAACAAAAGGGAGAGAAACCAAAACTTGTATAACAAGTGAAAGGATTCTATTTTTAAGGAAAGAACGGAAGTGGAATAAACTGCAGCTGCAGCAGAAGGAAAGCAGAAAGAAAAATGAGGAAGAAGGAAACGAGGAGGGAAATAGAAGGGAGGAGGAGAAGGAGATAGAGAAAGATGGCTAGATTGCCTAGCTTGCAATCTCCATCAAAGTGTCCACTGTATCATATGAAACACACGTTAGGGGAAGGAAACAAAGTTTAGAAGTACAAAGTTTAAGAGTTTTCAGGCCTTTCTATTTCTGACTTGTCCTCAGTATACTGGAATGCTTCAGGTAGATTCTGTATGCTCAGAAAAACCAAGTTCTGCCACAATCCGTGGTTTGTTTCCGAAGCCTGAGTCACTTTATGTCTGTCACCCAGAGACAAGTTCACTCTGACTAGTTTCTAGAACTCCAGACTTTCCTTTTTTGTGGTCCAGCCTGCAGTGAGTTTTTAGGTTATATAAGCCCTGTGAGTGATATTCTAGGTAATAATGTGTTTTAGAAGCCAAATCAGGTCTTAAATTGGCAATTTAGACTTTGTTTCCATGTAGTGCTGTTTATCTGGCTAAGAGATTTGAATGTTATTTGCATTCAACCCAATAATCTTTGCTGATATTTACCAGTGTTTGAATATTTTTTTTGTAGGCTACAGTTATTTGTAAATACTGCTAAAGGTACTATTTTTTTTAAAAGATTTATTTATTTGTGCATACAGAACTGGGGTACAGGCCAGGGGCTCAGGGGCGGTGAGAGGCTTCACCAGAGACAGAGTGGGGAGCAGAACAGGCAGATCGACAAAGTACACTGCTGAGGGGAGCAGCGGGCGGGTCAGGAGAGGTCTGCCAGCCATGTGGATCTCCTCGGTGCAGGCGGGGATAGAATTCATGCGGAAGTGGCTTAAGCTTAGTGCAGTGCTTTAACCTGCTGCGCCACCAGGGAGGGCCCGAACCAAACCACTTTTTAGATAATTTAGTAATTAATAAAGCATATGAGGAATGTTGAAAGTATTTGAAGAATAATTTGTGGTTTGGGGAATTACATAGAATTTCCAGGATTCCAATTTCATATTTTGAATTCTGATTAATGTCTGTTTTGAATTTGGAATCACTAGTCCAACCTCTAGACTAGAGGTATAATTGCTCAAGTCATCACAAATCATCAAGATGAACTCAGCTTACACTCTGGCTTATTTAATGCTTATCTTTAAGACTAGAAGCTTGCACAGATATTCACAGATGACTTCAGAAATAAGGATCTTTTAGCTATTAAAAATGGAGTGCTCAAAAATTTTCCCTGAGGAATAGATGGATACTTTAATGCATTTTTCTGTAGTGTTCATATGAAATGAATTTCTAAAGTCACTGAGGAAGTGCATAATTTTAGTTGTGTGTGTGCTGACAATCTGAACAGAGGTAGTTAGCCTTCTTTCAGTCTGAAGTTAAGCAGGCAATATGATTTTTTTTTAATATGTCAATTCTTCCTCAGCACTAAGTCACAATATGGAATTTTGACATATAAATAGTGAACACAGGAACAATGTGTGCATTGGGTTGAATTATCCTTATGATTTGATTATAATGGGCACATTTGAAAAACATTTATCAGATGTCATTGCTTTGTACTGGCTTTGAACCACAGCCTTATTAAGAGGCTTTTTATTAAATAGGTTTTAGTTTGATCATAAAGCAATTCTGCTTCATGAAATCTCATTTTCCAGGTGGAGCATCACATATTTATACCTAACATTTTGGGGTCAAACAATGGAAGGAAGGCAAATGGTTGAATTATTGCACTGTTTATAATCAATGGTTGCCATAAAGCATTATCTCTAAATTTGACTATCACTGAATATGATCTTCAGTCTGCTATTTTATGAGCAGGAGAGAAGCTGTGTTGACTTTTGCTTTTGCCAGAATAGGAAGGAAGAGTGTCTATGAACTAACTTGGAGTCTGGATTAGGTGGAGATGGAGCTTAAAATAAATGAACTGGAACTCTTGACAGCATCAGCCTGATGTCCTGCCAGAAGCTCTAGAATTTTTCATCTACTGAAGATCTGCTCTGTTATACTATAATATCATAGGAGATTTAGATTATATTAGCTCTTTGTAGCATACAAGAGACAATAATTAAATATTTGATGCTCACTGTGCTGATTAAAGTGAATAAAAGATGTTGTCTCTATTTAAGGAATGGTTTCAAGATAGAGTTGAATGAGGGGAAAGCTTTTTATAACCCTGCTATGACAGTGACTCAGCAGATGTTTATCTCTAAGATTAACTTAAAGCTTGCACAAGTATTTACAGTTGACTTCAGAAATAAGGATTTCTTATTTCTTACAAGGTGATAAAATAATGGTATCCTTATCAGTTGGAGTCCTGGTAGGAATTCTGTTGTTAGGACACATTGTTTTATGTCTCTAGGAAGATAGTATTGGGGAGCAATAGATTTCTCAAGAGGACCCAGTTACCCTAATTTATAGGTTCTCTTCTTCCAATTCAGCTACAGTTGGATCTGAGTTCAAATACAACACTAAGTTGTATTTGATTATAATGGGCACATTTGAAGAACATTTATCAGATGTCATTGCTTTGTACTGGCTTTGAAACACAGCCCTTATTAAGAGGCATTTTGTTAAATAGGTTTTAGTTTGCTCACAAAGCAACCCTGCTTCATGAAATCTCATTTCCCAGGAGCCCAAATATGGAGTAAGAAGGGAAAAGAACCTAGATTTCCCTTTCCCCCTTTGTGTGCCAGAATGTCTATTATAATGCTCCTAAGGTTAAAGAGGAGAATGGCAAGAACAGTTTAAAAAGATCAACATGAAAGTCTTTTAATAATGTCAAATATGATTTAAAGTAACATCCTCCTATCAAGATTTCAGAAATATAAATATCTTTTCAATGGAATGCATAGCATAGTTCTCATGTTTCTTTTTTCTCTCCCTGCTCACATAATTCTTTCAATAGCAATTATGAAAACAGGAGGAGATTTTTTCAAAAATTATTTGTTAGGTGATAGAAATCCCTAAAACATGGGTCAGACATTTCTGACTTTCATAACATGAACCAGATCACATTTTTGATCACAAAACACAGAGTTCACATTTGTTTCTCCTCAATCAGACATTGTGCAGACAAATCTAGAATTAAATATATCTTGGCTAATATGACAAGCTGATGACCTTAGTTTTCTCTCTCAGTGCCTCTAAAGGGCAAAAATACTTTGTTCACTGCAAGTGGAGTAACTATAACTTAGGGTCCTTGGAGTATAGTGGATGACGTGGACCACAGTTTTCATGACCAGGGCTGATGGGGAGTTATCCTTCATGCAAACACTCAGAGACCTCAGTGGTTGCTTTGTTTTTCCTCCACCACCACATAAAAGCATTAACTCTGTCTACTCAACCGAAGGTACCAATGATATACATTTTCATATTCTGGTTAATGGTGGAGAAGAAACAAAACAAAAATATTCCAAAGCAAGAAATTTTTTTCTAAGCAAGTGAGATTATCTGTTATACATATTACTTCTATTCACATGCTGTTAGTGAATACTTAGCTACATCAGTCATATATGTGTGCCTGGCTGCAAAGGGGGCTGGGAAACATCATTTCTACCAGGGGACGTATGCCCAGTAAGAAAGAACAGTAGGTCACAATCATTTGGACTTTGCTATCATTGATTTAAGATGGCTTTGGGGAGAAAAAAAAATGACATTAATTTCTTTATATGATTATCATCATAATTTTTCTGAGAAAAGCAAATGATCTATTTTTCAGCTTTTCCAGGATATTTGGGGTTAGTTACCACCCATTCCTAAATAGAAAACAAAACAAAAACCTCAAAAGAGACAAGCTTGAAGTCATAAAGCTATGTTTGAGCTTGATCATTCTTGGGAAGGAACCTAGTAGAGAGCCTTTGCTGTGCAGTCAGGAGCACAAATACTTAAATCTAACCTTGTTCTTAATCCAGTAAGTGAACCTGAGCATGTCACTTCTCTTTCCTTTTCATCAACAAAATAAAGGGATTCGGTTGGATCAATTTTGTTCTTAAAGACTTAATTTAATCTTAAAAAGATGTCATGCACTCCCATAAGAAAATTGTTGAGTTTTCAATTCTATTGATTGAAAAGACACAGAACGAGGAAAGACTATATTTAATTGAACAACTTTTTTAAATCATTGGGAGAACATATATTTATTCATCTCACATTCAGTCTCAAGAATGCTGCCCCCCACTAGAAACCAATGAAGCTGAAGCAGATGTTTTTCAAAATGCCTCTACATTGAAAGTCTTCAGTCTTGAAATTCTCTTCACAGTAGGTTTTTTTTTCTCCCTAAAGATTTATTTATCCATAGGGTATAGGCCAGAGGTGCAGAGGATTCACCAGATAGAGAGTGAGGAGCAGAACAGGTCAATTATTGAAACATACTGCTGAGGGGAGCAGCAGTCAGACAAGAGGGCCCTTCACAATAGGCTTACGTGTGACCCTAAGGAAAGAGTGAAAGTACCTGCCAGGCGCCTCTGTGCCTGCTTCCTAGGACTCCAAAGGGAATCTCGCCCTTGGGGGATGGCCACGCTGCTACTGGGAGCCTCGGGAGGTGATGGATTTAGTTGTCTTGTGCTCCATAAAGTGTGGAGAGGGAAAGGAAAAGCTTCCCTAGGGCTCCACATACACAACTTCTCAGAGAAAATTGTTCATACTTCTTCCCATAAAGAGTCCACTGGTCAGGCCCAATTCCTTTATCAATTTTTTACATCTCAGTTAAACCATTTCCATTTTAATTTTCCTGAAACTATTTCATTGAAGCCAACAAATATTTAACTCATTATTGATTACCCCAACCCACCCCCTTACCTTTAACTCATACCAAATCTTGTAACTAATACTTTTTGAGTTTTCCTTTGTGGCCATTTTTTTTTTCCAATTCTAATTTTAAGGGTCAAATGTTATACCAACCCTAATTTTGAGGAGACTTAATTCCATTATCAACTTAAAACCATATTTTTTTTGTTGTGTTCCTTAGCCATTTTATTTTTTATTTTATTTTAAATATTTCTATAGATGCCTTTGGCCTCAAATTATTATTTTTTGTGATATTTTATTGAATGTTTTTGGTCTATTTTAATAAGCAGTTTTGACTTTTGTCAACCTTATAGTATTTATTACAAGTTGGGTATTTTCTCAGTAAAAACAAAGCACATTGCCAAAGGCACACCACCAAACTGCATGGCAAGATTAACACTGCAAACACATGGCAAAGTACAAGCCAGTGGGGACGTCTTCCTTTGTATAGTTTCACATGACCAAAATTCTATCTCACACCAAGAACCTGCTAAATGTGTCACCAGAAGACATTCCCATTAAAATCAAGAAGAAAATGGTGTGGGCCCTCCCTGGTGGTCCAAGGGGTTAGAATGCAGCACTACGAAGCTAGCCACAGCCCCTTCAGCGTGAGTTTGATCCCCGGCCAGGGAGCTGACTCTCATGGCACAGCAGACCTCTCCTGTCTTGACCACTGCTCCCCTCCGCACTGTACTTCATCAGTCAGCCTGTTCTGTTCCCCACTCTGTCTCTGGTGAATCCTTTCACTGTCCATGCATCTCTGGCCTGTACCCCAATTCTGTATGCATAAATAAGTAAATCTTTTAAAAAAAGAAGAAAATGTTGGACACTGTCCTATTATCTTTCTAAAGCAGGGATTAGGAAGGACAAAGTTGTAGGAAAAAACAGAGTTTGAAATGCCTGTGAGCACTGAAATTGAGGAGATATCTAGCATTCTAGGATTTTCAGCCATAAGCTTGCACGGAAAGCTGGGACAGACTCATATATTGAGAACTTTAGATGTGGAACTGGTAATATGAAACCCTGACCAGAGAGGAGACCATTAGAGTATGAGCATAGCATGAGGACAGGGTATAGGGTGTTACCTGAGGAACTTCAGTATTGAGGCTTTGACAGAAGAAAGGACCCAGAAAGAGCCTCAGAGATGGAGGGAATTGAGAAAATTGGGTGTCACTGAGCAAAGGAGAAAGGATTTGGTTACCAAGAGGTCAAGAAATGTGAGGTTGAAAAATGATGAATTTAGCTCTAAAATTATTCATATCCTTTGGCTCAGGAATTCTATTCTAGGAATATGTCCTAAAAGAAATAAAAACTGGGGTGGAAATCTTATAGAAAATGTTTGCTATTGCCCTACTTATAATTAAAAAAAGAAACAAAGGCAACAAGCCTATATGTTCAGTCTCAGAAGTATTTTTAAATCATTTTATGTAGCAATAAATCCTGTTCTTGAAGACTATTTAGCAGCATGTGAAATAAATGTAGAAAGTACACTAAAATACTATGAGAATATCTCTGAGAGTTGAGGTTATAAATGATTTTGCATTTTCCCTTTATGCTTTTCTGTGTTTTCTAAAATTTTCTATAATGAGTATATCTAATTTTATAGTTGGGGGGAAATGTTATTTCGATAGCTTGTTTGTCTTAAGCAGCTAGGGGACACATTCTTGCTGACCAGGCACAATGACAATAAGCTTTAATTAGGTTCTTTCTGCAGAATAGAAACAGAAATCTAAGCCACTGAGAGGACTGCATAAAAAAAAAAAGTCAATTTACATATTGCATCATTTCTAACGTTTAACTCCATGGGAAAGACAGCTGGAATCTTGGGTGGGATTTCTGTTCTACCTGTTCTTCTCTGTTTCCCACCTTCTTTTTCTGTCCACTTGAAGTGTTCTGAGAGTTGTTCTTCAGGTTAACAAGAGTACAGCTTTCACAGACTCACACCCCACCAACTCTCATTTTTTACTTAAATCTCCACTTATTTATCAGGGTTTCAAAACATATGTAAGAGAATGCCCTGGGTAGTCAAAAAGTGCAGCAGCCTGAGTGAATAAAGTCAAGTTGGTCAAAGTTGTTGTTGAAGAAGTACAGCCAGGCAGCTTCAGGATGGGAAAAGGCACGCAGGGAATGAGAAATGTTCCCCTGTATTGTTACAGCATAATGATGAATTGCTTGTGCTTTTCCAAAACCAGGCTCTAGTCCTCTGTTCACCTCTATTATCTGCTGCTGGTCTCCAAAGGCGTATTATCATATTAATTCATTGTGTTATACAATTTGGTCAACTAAATGAGCTTACCTTATGCCCTCTTAATGGCATTGGCTTTTAGTGTTGGTTACGTGGGATGCATTTAACAAAACAGATGTGCCAAGGAAATGTATTTAAACTCAATTTGGTTTTTAAAATGACTAGTGGTCTCTCTAATGAGTCAGGTACCAAAAAAAGGAAAAAGAAAAGGAAAAAGAACGTTATAGGCAACATACTATGATAAATGTAGAGTCTAAATTTTGAAATATCCCCAAGGCCTAGGGTGATCAGATGTAGTTTGCAAAGAAAATCATACACTACAGATAATGCCATCATGAGCTCTGAAGCCTAATCTATTGTGTGTATGTGTGGAAAGGATATAGGCTGGTTTCTTTGAGAAGATGGCCTGCAGGTGAGTACAACTGTTATTTATTTGCACACTATAAATGCCACCATCTCACTGACCTAGTGAGTCAACCTGTGGAAAAAATGTGTGAAAATAGTGTGAATGGTGAACGATCTGTGGAATTAATTTATACTTGTGATTAAAGTCTCACAGAATAGTAGAACTATGAGTTTACAACCTCATATACTTCCGTTGGAATTCTCATCCATCACCTCACCTATCAAGACTTCAGTTTCCTGGTCTGTAAAATGGGACAAAAATACTTAAAACTAGAATTAAGAAATCTAATAGTAATATAAATTCAGTACCTGGCAGGTAGGAATATTTAAGCGAAATACTGCTGTGCTTTTCTGTATGTGTGTTTGTATGTGTATATAATCTTTATATCAATTTGATTATATTAGATTATTAAGCCAATAACTGAATTTGTTAACTTAATTTCCTTTATAGTCTTGGGTTGTTTCCACACATTCAATGTGTTTTGGCTTCAGAAAAATTTTTCCAATGATTTCTTTCTACATGCAATCAGGCATTGGTGATATAGTGGTGAGCACAACTGCCTTCTGGCGTGCAGTCAGGAGGGATTGCTGGCCAGTCAGGCAACTCCAGGAATTGGCTTGACCTTAGGGGCAGCCAAAATCATTATCCTGGACTTAAAACATACTAATATTGACACGACTAATAACCAGTATTTGGAAAAATAGCACATATTAATGTTCTTTGTAGGGTGATATGGTCAATATTTTCCCCTGTAAGACTATAATTAACATTTTCTGTATTCAAATGGCAAAAGAGAAGCAATTTATACTTTCACATTTCTTGGTCACTTTTCTATCCTATATAAGGCCCTAGGTAGTTTGGCTTATTCTGTCCTCTGTTTAGTTCCCATCTCTGAATTGTTACATGCAATTCATGTATCAATATCAACAAGTATCTATGTATTTACACACATCAGGCATCATACTAGGGCTGGGTGGTAGGAGGATGATGAACAACACACTTGCTGTCTGTAGGTGCTTATATACCATGCACAAGCCATTTCTCCTTAGTAGCATTCTACTTGCCCTTATATATGTCATTCCAATTTTTCCTGCCCCTTAAAGTATAGATCAATTTTTGTCTCTTCAACACAATTCTGGGAGGGAAAGTTGATGAATCTCGGTGGAGGGCAGTTTGGAGATACCTAATAAAATTAGAATACACATATTAAATTTGGCCTTAGCATTTCTTTCCAAAATATTTATTATATATATAATACCATGTTAATAGCTATCATATATCATATATATGTATATTGCACATGATTATAACATAGTTAATATCACAGACAAAAAGATGTTTTATTGCAGGATTGATCATACTAGGAAGATATTGAAGACAGTCTAAATGTCCATCAGGGATTGACTAAATTATGGTGTATACATACAATTTGAAATTATGGAACCGATATGAGTGAGAAGTCTTTTTACCTCTTTAATTTGGGGAGTGATTTCTAAGCTGTATATATATATTTCAAGTTGTATTGTTAAATGAAAAACAAGAAGAATAGAGCAAGAATAAGCTAAGAAAAAATAGAAAATATGTATGTTTGTAAATGCACAGACAGAAAATATTTAGGAAGATCTAGAAGAAGCTGTTACCTGTGGTTGCTTTCTGGGAAGAGGGATGGGGAATTATGGGATAAGAGAGGGGAAAAGAGTAAGTAGCTCTTTTGTATTTTGCATGCATCATCTCTTCAAAATAATATTCATTTTTTTTAAAAAGATTTATTTATTTATTCAGAACTGGGGTACAGGCCAGAGATGCAGAGGGTGAGAGAATTCACCAGGGATAGAGTGGAGAGCAGAACAGGCAGATCAACAAAGTACACTGCAGAGGGGAGCAGCGGGAGGGTCAGGAGAGGTCTGCCACGCCATGTGTATCTCCCCCAGGGCAGGCAGGGATCGAACTCCTGCGGAAGTGGCTTCGGCTTCTTTTACAGTGCTCTAACCTGCTGCACCACCAGGGAGGGTCCAAAATAATAGATTCATTTTTAGTTGTAAAAAATTCTGGTTAAAAAATCAAAACTAAGCCCTCCCTGGTAGTGCAATGTGTTGGGACGCAGCACTGCAAATGAGCAGCAGCTGCTTCATATGAGTTCCATCCCCGACCCAGAGGTGATCCACAAGGCGTGGCAGACCTCTCCTGACCCACCCACTGCTTCCCTCAGCAGTGTACTTTGTTGATCTGCCTGTACTGCTCCCCACTCTATCCCTGGTGAATTCTCTCACCCTCCGCATCTCTGGCCTGTACCCCAGTTCTGTATGCATAAATAAATAAATCTTTAAAAACAAACATACAAACAACCACTATTTGACATCTCAGTCTAGAGGTCTCTTCTCAGAGCCAGTATAGTGTTATTTGGCCTTGACATCTTCATTTCCTGCCATGAGAAATCTCTTGTACTGTGAAAACATTTAAAATCACAAGTCAGTATTAAGGAGGGGCTTATGCAATATAGTCTGCATGGAGCCAGGTTGGATGGTATGAAGTCTGCTGAATGCCATCAATGACCTGTGGGCAGTCGTTGGTGAAGGGGAAGCTCCTCCTCCAGCTGTGGCAGGGAGGGCAGCTCATTTGATGGCTGGTACTTCCTCCAAAGGCTTTATGTACTCATGGTGTGACCTTGGCTTCTGCATAGCATAGAAATCAACCGATCCTCTTTGGGGAAAGAATTATTTTTATTCCTATCCTGTTCAAATTGTTTTAATTAGGTAAATACCTTGATAACCTGTATCAATGATGGAACATAATTTTTAGAGAGCATATTTAGAAACAGATGACAAAGAAATAACTAAACAACTCTCTATAAGAAATAAATGGGACTTTGGAAGAAAGAATGAATAGAGGAAAAGGGAACAGAGGAGGGAAAAGGAGATTCCTAGAGCTGAGCGCTTAGGCAGGAAAATGAACCTGAAAAGAGAAAAATGGCCAATGTGTATTATTTGGTGCTAGAGTAACTGGATGGGGAGCTCTTGAGAACAGGTATATCTATTAATAGATGTTTTAAGTTGTCTTTGTTTCTGGGACTTACAATTTTCCCCAAGTGTTCAGCTAAATATGCTGCTACATGCCAAATGTTTTATATCAGCCTGCTTTATGGAAGTCCAGCACACGGCTTGGGCTCCACGACAAGATGGGTGATGACGGAAAGTCTGAGTGGCTAAAGAAGGCTGTGAAGGAAGATCCAGTGGCAACACACATTGGTAGCTCAGGGCACATGGAGACCATGAGAAATGAGCCCCTGGGAAGTCTCACAGAGCTGCAGAGGGAATCTGCAAGAGAGTATCTGCAAGAGAGGTGCTAGGTGATAGTTGTGGGGTACTCTGCAAGGATACTTCAAACAATTTTAGATTTCAAAGCTTAGGATGATCTGAGATGTGCATTTCACAATGTACAAACTTCCAGGTAGAAAAGAAAAGAAAAATTCATCATCTGGAAGCCTGTCTGAGACCAGCAGGCACTGAGAAATAGTCAGGCCTTTGACTGCACATTCCACCATCCATGACAGTATTAAGCTGGTTAGGGAAACAGCCTAGAATTGTGTCTTTGCCTCTGGCTAGATCTGTACTTCACCCCACAGAGACCTCTTTTCAATTCTCCATCTTTAACAGCGGCATATTACACAAGCCACTGTGGAGAGTGAAACATATTTGCACTGAATTGATTCTTGCTATTGTCCCTCTGTGTGTGTGTGTGTGTGTGTGTGTGCATTTTCTTAAATAGACTATGACACCATATGGAGATATTTAGATGCACTTACGTAATGCTTTTAAACTCTGCAAAGTAGATCCTAGCATTTGCCTGGACATGCTGTTAAATTAAGCGTTTGGATTGCTAAGTGTAGTATAAAGTGCAACAATCAATAGAAAATATATGTTTTAAATTTTTCCATTGCTTTCTCTATATCTCCCCAGAGTCAGTTATAAGGCCTTGATAGATATAACAACAATCTGTAAATGCCAGCCCTACCCCCACCTTCAACAATGCCATTCATCCAAGAATCCCAAAGCATTTTTTAATAACAGACTCATTAATCCTCATAACACTTCTTCATTTGACACATGTAACTCTCACTACATGATATGTTGATACTTACTCTGGATTTAATTTAACGGATTTTTCTCCCGTTGTGGGTAGTCATTTACATTGACCTCATTTTAGTTGAGTTATTGCTCAGATTTGAGCAAGTTTGAATGGCCTAAAAATGACATCTTCTGGCAGATAGAAAAAAACCACCTGAAGAAGCAATTATTTTTTTTTAAGGAGAGGATTCAGCAACAAATGGCTCTGTAAATAAACAACTAGATTTTAATCATGCGCTAAGAGAGTGTCATTTATAAAAACGTGAAATTGAATGAATTTCAGAATTCATGGGGAGAGAGCACAAAGCTTAGCTGAGATTGGGAGATCCTAGATATAGGAGCTTAACCTCTTGTCCTATCAAAGAGTTCATTTTCACACTTCCTCTTTTCATACTTGCCCTCTTTGATCTCAGTCCATTCTGTAGTCAGATATCAAGATGGTTTTCTGGAGTTAAAATCTAGCAGAAGCAGATCTCCTAACCAGGGTGGGCTGTGGTTAAATGGCTAAGGAATTGCAACTTCTAAATTGGGTTTTATTGATTCAGGCAATCAGGGAAGATAAATCCAAGGAGAGAAATGTGAAAGGGCCAGAGTTGGTGGGTAAATAGGAGGTTAGAGTCTAAGTTTGACAAGGAGGTAGCACATTTCTAGAGTTTGGACAAACTTTCATCAGTCAAGTTCTTTTGGGACATCTGCCAAGTACTGGCTAGTCCACCATCATCGTCAAGGGCATGACTCATAAACTGACTCCTCCCTGTGGCTTCAGGCGTCACCTCTATATAGATAACTCTCAAATTTCTCAAATCAGTTTCTACCTCCTAAAGCAGTGATTTTCAAATGTGCCAGACCCAGTGGCCCTTTCATAACAAATATTTTGTAATGTTCTTTTTTATTACGATGAAATTCGCAAATAGCTACCTATATATATCATTTAAAAAAGAAAATATCTTACCAGTATTACAAAATACAAAGACAGAAAATGAATAATACAATGTGTACTTCAATATGCAAATCTTTGGGCACTAGAATAAGTCTGAGATGTTTGCACCTTATCAAAAAAAATCACAGAGATCAGACAACAACAAAGCCCGGCAGGATGGGTACACTGAGTCAGCAACTCTAAAATCGTATTGGTGGTGTGATTTTATGAAATGGTCACAGGTTTTGGTTACATTTTAAACAAAGCAACCTAGATTCAACCACTGACTTATATGCTAGTTGCTTTCTGGAAGTTGGAAATTAGGAAATACAAAAATACTTCATCTAAGCACACACACATAATGTATAGATAGATAGATATAAAATTTATATGTAAAATAAAATTAGATTCTAGTCTTAGATAATTGATTTTTTTCCTAGATCACTTCTCAAACTTTTTGGTTTTGGAACACTTTATAATCTCAAATGTTATTGACAACCCAAGAACACTTTGTTTACATGGGTTATATATATTAATATTTGCAATATTCACATTAAAACTCAGAAATTCTAACTATGTATTTATTATATATTTTGAAATAGTTATCTTATTACATATTAACATGAGTAGCATTTTTTTTTAAAGATTTATTTGTGCATACAGAACTGGGGTACAGGCCAGAGGTGCAGGGGCGGTGAGAGGCTTCACCAGAGACAGAGAGGGGAGCAGAACAGGCAGATCCATGAAGTACACTGCTGAGGGGAGCAGCGGGCGGGTCAGGAGAGGTCTGCCACGCCATGTGGTCACCTCCGGGACAGGCGGGAATCGAACTCATGGTGAAGTGGCTTTAGCTTCTCAGTGCTGTGCTTTAACCCGCTGCACCACCAGGGAGGGCCAACATGAGTAGCATTTTTGTTAAAACTAGATATAGCTTCCAAAAGGTAATTTGGTGAGAGGAGGGGTATTGATAGTTTTCCAACTCTCTATACTATCTGGTTTAATTGAAGACATTAGATTCTCATATATGCTTCTGTATTCAGTATGTTACAATACGGTATTCTGCTTAAAGTATTTGAAGAAAATCCAGCCTCACACAGGTACGTAGCTGGAAAAGGCAGGCATGACAAAAGGATTTTCTTTTCACTTAATAATGGATATTTTTCTTTGATAAGACCTAAAATCAACAAATCATAATTTCTTGAAGGTTAATTGCAAGGTGAAATCTGAAATCATATCAGTGATTGTGTTGTACTTTATGACATTAAAATCCATTGGTCTACTTTGCACTTTAAAAAGGTGTGTACCCAAGAGTAGAGCTCACTTACAATGGATCTCTTACCTGCTATAATTCTGGAGCATCATATATTAGTTATTGTTAAAGTTTTGACTCACAGATCTTCCATATGTTGACGCATTTTATTATACAACATCAGTAAATCACATTCATTAATATTGCCACTGACCCCATCAAAGAAGAACCTGGAGCCTATCAAACTCATGGTTCTAGGTTCAGAGCCTCCATAATTCTAATTTTTGACTGCATCACTTCAGTTTTATCATTGGCAATGTATACTTCTGGGCAATATTGACATTGCCCAAAAACATATATTGACATATGTTTTAATGTTTTTGGAAATAGTTTCTTATAAATGAAAAAAACAAAAGTTCCTCTTGGAGAGCAAGATACCTATCTGAATAATTACTTTGTCTACCAGTTGTATTTTTCAAATAAAAAGGATTTCCACTAAAAAAAAAAAGACTATTTCAGCTTGTAGCTGAAGCAAAATTTTATTTTGCTATGAAGCATTTCATCAGACAGGATATTAAAAAGATGTGTACCCAAGAGTAGAGATTTAATTAAGTGATTAATTTGTATTGCTTCGTAAAGACATTCTTAAGTGAAACTGGAAGATTTTGCTGTTTGTGTTCTTCTGACTGTGAGGGATGGTAGTAAAGATACAGTGAAAACAATGACCACAGACTTGATTCATGCTAATGCACCAAAAATTTTATCTGCCATTTCTTTTTGTCTCATCATTGCAAATGTCAACTCAATAAAAGGGTAAATAATATGATTATAATGCTGTGAAAATGGTTATGACCTTGCATTATCCCTCAAAGGGTCTCAGAGACCTCCAGCCATTACATATAAAGAAACTGAGACATAAGAAAGATAAGTAACTTTGAGGTCACAATCAGTATTAAAGTGGCCATTATTGAATAATGCTCCATTTCATCATGTTTCAGGCATTTTTCACTTTTTTTAAAAAATTTATCAGTACTCCTCAATTTGTTTTACTAAGGACAGAAATGAGACTCAGATGTGAAACGGTTTTCCAGAGTTCATAAAATGAGTAAGTGGCAGAATCTAGTTTCTTAGTTTAAATGCAGAGCTCTTCCCTTCTCTTGCTGTAATCCTGCATTTCCGATTAGATGCTGCCCTCACCAGGTTTTCCACATCGTCAATGCCATCATTTAGTTTGACTTTCCATTTCCTCACATTTTAACTTACTGTCTCCGAATGAGGTACCCCGACTCAGTTCTGTTCTTTCTTCCATCCATTCCGAGTGCTTTCTTTATGCTAAAGTCATGGATCAAGGCGGGGCCCTGAAAGAGAAGAGAATGGACCACGGTACAGGCTGAGAAGCCAGGTGAATCATCCGGGGACCAGGACCTTGTGAGGATGAGGGAAAAGCTGCCCCGTGTATCCGCATTTCTTTTTTGGTGCTAGCACTTCAATGAAGCCTGACTGTTACCTCGTTGTAACAGGAGAAAAATGAATTTCAGAGAAATGAATTTTTTTTTATCCAAAGTCACAACCTGTCAGTTACTACTAGAAACTTGGACCCCTGCCTCTTGTCCCTAAAGCTCTCTTCCATCCACATCTCTCTCCAGAAAGGTTTGGGAATGATGTTCAGGCCTAGAAGGAGGGCAAACCAACTCAGCTTCTGGCCGAAAGATGGCGCACGTTGGTTTAGCACTTATATCAGCCGGGAAAGGATGAGGAGAGGATTTGGGGGCCTGTTCCCCAGGATCTGTACTAGGGAAGCCAATCTTAGCTGACAGTGAGATAAAGTCAGTTTAATATTACCCAGACTCATGGATCTCCTCAAGCTGCTGTGTGTTTATGGGAAATTGTTTTCATTTTTCCTTGATTGCTGGAAAACCTGCTTTTGGAAAATTCAAACATAACCTTCCTGGCCCTGAGTGGAAGCAGAGTATGAGTGTCCCCATACCTTAGCAGGTCTGAGAAGACCCATCACCTGAAGCCTGTGTGGTAGAGGCAACAATGGCTGCTCTGAAGAAGGTCGTGCAGAAAGAGGGCTGGAGAAGGATCAGGTCGCATTGCAGTCAGCCTCACAGTCCAGCGCCCTCCACCCCACCCCAGCTACATGTCCTCATAGTTTTATTTCTTCTTCCCTCTGGTGGCACAAATGTTTCTTCTCTTTATAGGCATTAGAACCATTGAGAAAAAGCAAAGTGGAATGTGAATTCCTCTGAATCTTGCCTTGCTATAGTGTCTGCAAAATGAACAAAAGGCAAGAAATGACACACATATGTTTGGGTTTAGCTTATTTAGAGTAAAACAGGTCAAAATCAGTTCCTCAATTGTTCATCTTTTTAGTACTCCTGGTACTGCCTCCTGTTACCTTTCTCCTACTACAGGCCCTTCTGGAATCATACTTCCCACAGGGTGTTTACAGTAAAGACTCAATAAAATGTCCGAGTTCCATTTTCCCCAGCTGCTGGGGAAGAATGTTTTATATAGATTTTTGGTTTTCCTTTTCTCCCTCTTCTACTTCCTCACTTCATTGCTGATCAGTGTTAGAGAATCTAGAAAGTGTACCACATGCGGCATAATCAGAGCTTGAGCAATACAAATTCTGAGGGAACTGGTACCCACAAAAGTAGAAGGACAGAGTGAAGATCACAGGGAATGCTTAGTACTAACCTTATCCTATGGCTGCAGCACCACCCTCCAGCAAAGCTCTAAAGAATGAAGCCTTTTCAAGCTGGCTTTCCTGGGAAGGGAGAGAGAAAAGGACAATGAGGGCAAAGAGCCTTTTTTTTCTTAATACATTTTTAATTGTAGTACCATTGGTTTACATCGCTGTTAGTATTGGGAAAATGTAGGATCTGTAGCTTGAGGTACAGTCCCCGAGCATCCCTACGGTATGCTGCAGAAAGAAAGGTATAGAGTGAAACAAAAGGCAATAAAAAATAATGGGAACATGAGAGTATGGACAGAGATTTTTCTCTGGAGAAACAAATATAATAGATGATTCAATTTATTAAATTTAAATTAAATACAAATATTTAATTTATTAAAGCAAACATTTCCTGGCCTTGCGGTTAAAATGCAGATCCTGGGATCCATTTGTCGAGACTAAGATTTCATGTGTGGTTTTCCAAACAAAAAGGATCAGTTGGTGACATTTGCCAAATTAATTTAGTTTTCTCCCTGGGAGTTCTGACTCAGTATGCCTCTGGTGTCCTAGAGAATCTGCATTCCAATATTGCAGGTGACTCTGAATTTTTGATGAAAGTGGTCCTAGGTTGACTTGAGAAACTACAAATGGACTTCATTCATTATAGACCATTTGGTTTTTCCTTTTTAGTTCCTTTATTTTGACTATCCAAACCATTTTACACATGTACATTTGGATTAAATGGATCTTCTGGAAAAATCTAGAGATGGCTACATCCAAAAATGAGACCGTCTTGGGAGAATGATGGGGTAAATGTAATGTTCTCTTGACCTGACTTCAGAAATCTCTAAAGTAAATCTTTAACTGTTCTTGAGAAAGAATTGTTTTAAGAACTGGAGAGGAGCAGGAGTCCTTTACTCAAGTTTGACCTGAGCTGCAGCCATATAATCCACACTCTGCTCTGGTTATGGGACAATGTGTTTTTAAGAATGTATGAGATTTATAGCTTAAAAAATGCCAGAAAATCAGGAATTTAAATCCACCCTGATTTATGCCTTGCTTGTCAAATGCTCTAGAGCTTTACAAATGCCAAATGTTCGAGTGGCGCTCTGTTGGGTAGGCTGTGTTCTGCTTTCCAGCTGATTATTATTAACAATAGTTGCCCCCAAAGCTTTATGGACTTTCAGCTATAACCTTTAAACTTGGTCCATTCCTGCTTTGTGAGGTGTTATAAATTCCATGGTTAAAAAAATAATTACAGCAACATTGTCAGATTCTTTTAGCTGACATTTCTGAAGCTGGTTTACTAGGAAGTGGAGGGTTAAACACCCTTTATCTCTGTTCACTTTTCTGAGTTGCTTTCTTGTCCAAGGCAGAATGCATGCAATAATTCTTTACTAAAGAATACTTTTTTACCCAAGAAGAGACAAATACATGCACACTTGTATTGTTGTCTGTATCTGTGGCTGCTAATAGGGAGCAGGATCATTTGGAGCAGAAACTGGACACCCCTCTCCCCACCATGTTACAGTAAATGATTTAAATCAATCCTTTTTATGCAGCTTTGGGTACAGGAAGCACAGTATGTAGTGACTAAGTATGTCATTTAAATTCTTCTCAGGCAAAGGTTAAAAGAGAGGTGGCGGGGGAGGAGTAAGGAAAGCTGAGATTGGTGAGGTAACTCTATTCAAATATTTTTGATAGGTTTCTAAGATACTTGTCTCTTTTCCCAAAGCAAATGTATTCATGTCTCAGAAAGAAAACAAACAAGGAAAAATGTTAGCTCTTGTGCGAATGAGCTCATGAGAAATGCCAAAAGAGTTGTTTGTGCCCAGACACAAATATCAGGGTCTCTCATTGTTGAGTTTTGAAGCTCTGAATCTGGCTGAACGTTTCCATGACAACTAATAGACGTTATGTTTATTTACTGAGTGGCAGGGAATGACAGTGTCAGCAACTGACGTTTTAGTTTCTTTCTCGTCTTTTTCTCGCCAGTAAAGATTTGTTTTAGTCGATGAAAATGGCAACAGCGTCTTCCGTTTTATTTGTCAGAGCTTCTACAGCAAAAGTAAACAGCAGTTTAATTTGATTCAGTTATTCCATGAAACATTGCTTTTTGGGCCTTGGAGAATGCTTTCAATGGGCAGTTGCTGGTGAGGAGATGATTTGCAAAGTGAAAAGCAAATTTCAGATTTTATTCACTTGAAAATGATCTAACAACTATGTTCTGGGCTGTCTTAAATTTACGTAGGTCTCATTAATGTGCTCTAAATTTCCCATGACCTTGTTTATGCTCCTACTGATATATTCATAAAAAGGGTCTATTAAGACTTGTAACAAGACTACAACCTCAGCAGAGAGATGGCCCTGCAGGGTGGGCTGCGACAATTCCTCACTGGTTATAAATAAGGATAGATTCCACTCTGTTATCTGCCTGTGGCTTGCCTACCCTCTAAATTATCTGCGGTCAACTTTTAATGCTGAACTGGCTTCTGCTGCTATCCAGCTGGTGTGTGCCAAGGGATAGAACCCCATGTTAGCATTTGCTTTAAGAAACGCAATTAGCAAGGCAAGCTGCTGTGGGGGTGGGGTGGCGATATTCACACGATGCATGCTAAAACAGAGAATTGGGTTTTTTCTTCCTTCTTGTTTTCATTATCTCTGTTGCTGCTCTGATTAATTTGAACAGTTGAAGCTTGAGACACTTCCAAGGTTTGAGACAAAAGCTGCAAGTACTTTAGGAAACAAAATCAACCTATGAACATTAGCAGATGCTCAACATGGTTTTGCTTGAAATACATTTCTCTGATTTCTTGTGTGTCACGTGGAAATTAACTTCTCTCATAGCTGCACAGGCACTTCACTATACTCATCTGTGGCAGGCCTGTTTCTCACACTGGAATGTAAGCATCTGGAAGGCAGGGGTTATATCTTACTAATCTTTGCATCCATTACATCTAGCACCATTTCTGGCACAGCACTCACACAAAAAACCTTCGTGCAATGACTGAATAATGAGTCAGTAAATTGTCACACCCCGGCTCAGAGCATCCAAGTTCCTGAGTGGACTCAGGCATGTAGTACCCAGTATAGTACCCCACACATGTTATGCATTGTTCATTAGTGGAATGCATGCATAGATTATTGTCAGCAAGAATGAATCAACATTTCTCAGTGAAGGAATGTTCCTTTGTAGTGTGTGCACCCATGCACACAAATGTATACATTGAAAATATAAGGGAATAGTAAAAAGGGAGAATTTCTAATGCCATGTAGGTCTAGATACAAGGAGAATATGGGAGAAGAGAAATGGTAGGTCACTGAAGATCTGGGACTGGCACTTTATCACTAGCTAGACAACATTTCTGAGCCTCAGTGATCTGAAATTGGGGATTTGGACTAGATCACCTTTTCCCAAATTGTGTTCCAGTGTGTTAGTAGATCTTCTGAAACAACTAAACAAAACCAATTTTTTTTCTGCAAAACTAAATTAAGGATGAATACTCTAATCCTGTGAATGAGAAGAGATCAAGTCTGAGTAATCTTTGAAAATATGTGACTCTTGTTTCCCAATGTTTCCTATAAGTTTTCATTCAGGAATCTGATTAGAGGAAGCCTATCAAAAAAATTACTTTTTGAAAACCTTGTTGATAACTTCATTATTTTGTCCAGAGACGTCTCTTCATTCACAATGCACTAAGTTCCTAAATGGATGGTTCTTTGTCCAGAGAAAAACAAGTATGAGGTGATAGGAATTCCGAGTCATGCTCTCATTTGTCTAGGTGTTAATTATTCAGATTAAAGCAAAAACAAAAACAAAAACAAAAAACCTCATACTTTACCAATTTAGTAGAAAAAGAGTAAAAACTTCTGAGGAGATTTTGTGAACAATTTGTAAGAGTAGACCAACACAACTCACTTGCAGTTGTCCACACTTATCATATTCTCCAGTAATGACTGGAGTACCACTTCCTCTCATGTGTTGACCATGTCAGACAGAAGCCTTGGAAAATAAGTGACTTCTGCTGCATTTTATGTGATTGCTCGCTTAGGAACTCTATGAGAGGAAGCCCAGGTGATCATCCAATGTGAGGTCTTAAAAGAGGAGGAAAAAGAATAGTAGTACATTTATACGTTACTGCCACAAACCTTTCTCATCTTTGCTTCGGATATATTTATTAGAGTCCTTATTAACAATAAAGAATTAACAGTTGTCCACACTGGGTAAAAAGTGCCCTGTAAACAAATATATGGAATTTGTCAGTGTAAGGGGGAAGGAAAGGAAGGTAACTAGTATTCATTGAGTTGCTATTATTGGCTGAACATTACACTAAACATTTTGCATTGGCACCAGGAAGTGTTGGGTCCATCCTCTTCCTTTTACACTTAAGAAAACTGAGGTTCATAGTAACACAAAGATCATCAGCTATTAAAGGGGAGAGCCTGGATTCAAAGCCTTCTATGGTATGACAGCAACATCTATCAACAGTACATTTCATTCCGCTGATGGGAGAGGACACATATGTAGAGTGAGCTAACACTAGCAACGCTTCACAATCATAGGACAATAAGGTATGAGGAGAAAGGTCTGTGTTTTTGATAGGTGAGGACAGATTTCAATAAGATGTGGTGTTTTCAGCTGATCTTGGAAGAATTAGTGGAGCTAGAGTCATGTTTGGAATCATGATTAAACGAAGAACTACATGACTTCTGGTGTTTCACAGATCTGTCACTGGATGATCATCTCAGAAAGAATTAAGAGGGCTCGAGGGTTATCCCAGACTTCAGAGCTTCAGGGGGCATATGACAGGCTGTAGAAATTCATGGTCCTTGGGACATGCTGCTATAGTCTGAGTGGATAGTACCAACCCTGCCCAATCCTGCTTTGAAACCTAATCCCTAATGTGCTGGTGTTTTGGGATGGGTCCTTTGGGAGATGATTAGCCCATTCCCTTTATGAATGGGAATATGACTCTTGTGAAAGAGGCCCAGGGGACCTCCCTTGTCACTTCCACCATATAAGAACACAGAAAAGATGGTCATTTGTGGCCAGAAAGCAGGATCTCATTAGACACCAAACTTCTAAAAGCCTTGATTTTGGACTTTCCAGCCTCCAAAACTATGAGAAATAAAATTATGTTGTTTATTAGTCACCTGTCTATGGCATTTACTTGAATTGAACTTATTTGTTTCACTAGGCTGACTAGACTAAGACAGTGTTGAAATTCTTGGGCTTTCTGCTGTTCCTGCCGTAGACTACTTCTGCCCTAGCTCTCTGAGACAGATTTCATGGTCTGGTCTTTGTAGTGGCTTAAATTATAAGGTCGTTAAATAGTGAAAAAGAAAGACATGGGAGCTCAATTAAAAATGGTCAAGAAGAGGGCCCTCCGTGGTGGCGTAGCAGATTAAAGCACAGCACTGAGAAATTAAAGCCACTTCAGCATGAGTTCGATCCCCGCCCCAGAGGTGACCCACATGGAGCGCAGACCTCTCCTGACCTGCCCACTGCTCCCCTCAGCATGTACTTCATCAGTCAGCCTGTCCTACTCTCCGTTCTGTCTCTGGTGAATCCTTTCATTGCCCTGCACCTCTGGCCTGTACCCCAGTTCTGTATGCATAAATAAATAAATCTTTAAAAAAAATGGTCAAGACGAGTTTTAAGGAAATTCTAGTAATCATGATTTTTTTATTCCATTTTTTCATTTAATGTCTATTAATTTAATACAAATGGGCTCCTGCTATGGCTGGTCTCCCACTTAATATAGCTAAGAAGATCTGATGAATGCTACAAAATTCTTTCTCCTCAGTTGGAAATAATATTAGTTTTACGTTACCATATGATGTCAGCAGGTTTTGGGTAAGTCTAATAAGTTGTCTCCTAAGCAGTACCTGTTCATTTATGGTACTTGTAGGCATCCTTCTGTGACATTATTCTAGTTGTCAGAGTATCATTTGAATAATGACACATTTAATTGATGATGGTCACAAACATAATGCTTTCAAAATGTTGATGTTCCACTTTAACTGCTGTCTTTCTATCTACTTTATACTACGCATACCTACAAATACAAGTTAGTCTTTGAGCTTGCTAAATATCTGTCTGTCTGTCTATCTACCTATCTATCTATATATCTTACTCTATCTATCTACATATATTTAGAATCTTTTATTTATTGGAATTCCTGTAAGAGTTCATTTGAAGGATGGCTCCATACATTTATGAAAGTCTGGGAATCACATTTCTAGATAAATCTCTTTATTCCAGATTGGGGGTGAGATGGGGAAAAGAGTATGGAAGGCTTATACTTTTCTTTCAGGTGGAATGCTGGCAGCCAGCTCCAGACTCTTACTCACTGTGTTCATTCCCCACTATATAGTTTTTCTACAGCTCCATCTTTTTTTTTTTTTTAAAGATTTATTTATTCATACAGAACTGGGGTACAGGCCAGAGATGTGGAGGGTGAGAGAATTCACCAGGGACAGAGCGGGGAGCAGAACAGGCAGATCGATGAAGTACACTGCTGAGGGGAGCAGCGGGCGGGTCAGGAGAGGTCTGCCACGCCATGTGGATCTCCTCCGGGGCAAGCGGGGATAGAACTCATGCGGAAGTGGCTTAAGCTTCTTAGTGCTGTGCTTTAACCCGCTGCGCCACCAGGGAGGGCCCCTACAGCTCCATCTTTATCAAAGGTTGATTTTATTTGAAATTTGTGGTTCAGAGTAACAAACATGAAGAGCCTGGAGGAACCTTTTTTTTTTTTTTTTTTTTTTTGCTGCAGGCATGGTCCTTAAATGATTTGTTTTGTGCTCACATGCATTGTCAACATGCTGAAGAAGAAACACAGGGCGGGCAGGAAAGGGAGATTGGTCCAAATGGCTGTGACTTTGAATACTTTCTGTGAACTTCAGTGTCCAAAACACTATTCTTGATTTTCAGTATCATTGCTTTTCGATATCATTGGTCTTGTAGGCAGTCTTTTCTGAAACAGAGTGATAAAACATGGAAACTATATTTCACAAACTTCTTGGGGGGGGTCTTGGTAAGATTCCCCTAGAGATTTGGGGAGCAAAAGGAAAAGAAAAGCTTTTTTCTTTGTAGGCATGAACACACAGCTGATCTAAGACTTTGCTGGTAGCTTAGTTTAGAACATCTTCCTGTGGGAAGCTGAGATCACTGGCAGTGACTGTGCATTGCAGGTCTGTCTGAGAATCATCTATGTTTGTGTGCAGAAGCCAAGGCCGCTAGTGGTGACTCCCAATGATGCTGGATTTCCTGGAATGAGTTTCCCTCTGCTATGTTCTCTTGACTTTCCAATACCTGTGAGTCATTTAATTTCCTGTGTTGAACTTCTTCCTACTTAGAACACAGGAGAAATTTCTTTTTTCTGAATTGAAGCCAGGTAGTTTCAAAAATTGATTTCTTCAAGGGAAGTGACATAAGATGTAAATGTTTGATAACGAAGCTGCTATCTGAAACTGGACAAAGACAGCTTCAAATGCTTTCTAGTTTCTAGAAGAACGTCCCCAAGTATGGCCAAGGAAAATAATAAAATAAGAGGTTCCAGCGTGGACAGAATCAGTGGCCCCAGACAATGGGCACAGGTGTGTCTTTTAGTCTAAGTCGAGGGGCTTTTCCCACCCCAGGGTTTGGGAGTCTTTCAGAGTATTTGCTCAGTGGGAGCTCAGAACTCTTAAATTCAGTTACTGATGAGGGTTTCACTTGTCCCATGTGGAAAGGTTTATTTTCACTCTCTTTGATGTGCATCCCCATTGCTGGGGTGTATGTGATGGTGGTGGTAGAAACTTTCCCTTTTGTTCACAGGTCATCAGATTACAAGGAACCTCTATTTGGGCCTGCATGTCTTCCAGAGATCTAAGACTCAAGCTTTGTACTGCACAACAGACAGAACCTTGACCTGTCTCTCTTGGGAGAGGTGAGCAACCTCTGTTGGAGAAAGAATGGAATGGACATTTGGTGATAGAAGGTAAGGTGGAGGCAGCGACCTGCCATGTACTTATTTATTATTAATCTTATTTATTTTTTTCTGGAGCACAGAGAGATTTCCATTTCCTGGTTTCTTTTTTCAGCTTGGTTTGGTGACTAGAAAATGGAATGTGGGCTGAAATGATGCATCTCCCTCGTAATTATTGCATACAAATCCTTGTGTGATTGCTCACTCGTTTCCTCTTAATGGTATCATAAGGTCACTGTTGAAAGAGTTAGTGTCTCAAGATAAAAAGGAGGCTGATCTGTGCCATTGCTTTAAGGAGAGCCACCCAAGAGCGCTTCTCCACCGTGTGATGTATTGAGAAGTGAACTTTTTTTTTTTTAAGATTTATTTATTTATTCATACAGAACTGGGGTACAGACCAGAGATGAGGAGGGTGAGAGGCTTCACCAGACACAGAGCCGGGAGCAGAACAGGCAGATCGACGAAGTACACTGCTGAGGGGAGCAGCGGGCGGGTCAGGAGAGGTCTGCCACGCCAAGTGGTTACCTCCGGGGCAGGCGGGGATCAAACTCATGCGAAAGTGGCTTAAGCTTCCTAGTGCAGTGCTTTAACCCGCTGCGCCACCAGGGAGGGCCGAGAAGTGAACTTTTATAGGATAAGTTACCAAGGTTTTTGAACCGTTTGATATAACACACATGTTTCTTATTCTGACTGAGCCATGAAGGAATTTAACAACATAATTAACACAATGTTTAGGGATTTTAAAATGAGATTAGAAGAAATCAGAATACTCACCACACTTAGAAGATTATGGCTTACTTCTTGATTTTTTTTTTTTCAGGTAGGGGTTCTAAAATGTCTTAACTCTGGGATACATTGCTCATTTCTAGATATATCTGCAGTTGCTCTATATATTCCAAGGTCCACAGGTAGACATTTTTGTGTTTGTTGGTGAAGGTTTTAGAAAATAACTCCCTTGGTTCTGATGATCAGAAATAAGAAATAAAAGAAGGATGTATTCATGAAGTTCTGGGGAAGGATGGAGATACTGTTATGTGGGGTGTCACTTTTGTTTATTCCCCAATGGGAACTTATAGACTCTGGTATCCCAACCTTGAGGAATAAGTGTGAGACAGACTGCAGTTTGAGGGGATGCAACGTGGGAAAGGTATGGGATGCAAGCCTTAGAGACATATATACAAAGATGCTAACTTGTCACATAAAGTCCCATACTTAATGGTAAACAGTGAGACTCACAATAGAACTTCCATTCTAGACATAGACTAATACATTTCACTATAATATACCTAATATTTATACTTTTTTTTTAAAGATTGATTTATTTATTCATATAGAACTGGGGTACAGGCCAGAGATGCAGGGGGTGAGAGTATTCACCAGAGACAGAGTGGGGAGCAGAACAGGCAGATCGATGAAGTACACTGCTGAGGGGAGCAGCGGGCGGGTCAGGAGAGGTCTGCCACACCATGTGGTCACCTCCGGAGCAGGCGGGAATCAAACTCATGCGCAAGTGGCTCAAGCTTCTTAGTGAAGTGCTTTAACCTGCTGCACCACCAGGGAGGGCCGCTAATATTTATACTTTAATTAATATTAAATATATTTGTTAACAATAGAAGATTTAGGAATTATCAAAAGCATAAAGTAGACAAAAGTCAAAGGCCAACTGCTAAAAGAATTATGATTATTCTGCTAAGATTCTTATCAATATTTAAATGAATATGCACATACTGTATTTTAAAAGCAAAGTTAATGAAATAGCCTTTAAAGGTTCTTTGCATTTATGAGTTTAGGCAGATTATGCTACCATAACAAAACCTCTCCAGGGCTCAGTGGCTTCTAATATCAAGTTTATTTCTCATTCATGCTACATGTCCAGTATAATCAGTTCCTACTGTACCCCACATTGTCTTCATTGTTTTTTGTAAAGATTTATTTTTATTTATTTGTGCATTCAGAACTGGGGTACAGGCCAGAGGCTCAGGGGATGTGAGAGGCTTCACCAGAGACAGAGTGGGGAGCAGAACAGACAGATCGATGAAGTACACTGCTGAGGGGAGCAGCGGGCAGGTCAGGAGAGGTCTGCCACACCATGTGGTCACCTCTGGGACAGGCGGGAATCGAACTCATGTGGAAGTGGCTTTAGATTCTCAGTGCTGGGCTTTAACCTGCTGCACCACCAGGGAGGGCCTGCCTTCATTATTTTTAAAGATACTGATTTTATTTACTTATGCATATAAGAACTTAGGCCAGAGGTGCGAGGGGTGAGAGGATTCACCAGAGACAGTGGGGAACAGAACAGGCAGATCTACTAAAATACACTGTTGAGGGGAGCAGTGGCAGACGTGACAGGAGAGGTCTGCCGTGCCATGCGGGTCACCTCCTTGACAGGGGATTGAACTCATGCTGCAGTGCTAAGATAGCTTCTTAGCACTGAAACTTAACCTCTGCATCACCAGGGAGGGCCACACATCATCTTCATTTTGAGGTCTCAATCTGAAGGAATTCCCTTGCAGAGAGAAAAGAGAATATGATAAAACATACATTTGTCCTTAAGTTTCAGCATGGAGGTGACACATGACTCATAACATTGCTGCTTTCACTTAATTTTGGACAGCAAGTCACATGGCCAAGCTTAATGTGAGCAGGTAAGAAAATATAATCCTCTTCAGGAGGGGCAACACATAACTGAATAATACTACTTAATGCTGCCATTTAGCTAATGTAGTGTACTCATTTGCAAGTATTGGATTTGTTATGAAATTAATTTGTGAGGTTCTCAGTGTGACAATTTGGTGCAGCTTCTCTCTTCATTTCTTCCCATCTTTGTTCTCATTGCCATAGGATGGGAATGGTGGGGTGGGAGATAAATTGGAGACCCTACAGCAGTAGAAATGAATTTGTGTAAAACAATGGCAGTTAGTATCTAAAGGAAAATTCTAGAAGTTTATTTGAAACAGAAATATTGGCAGCATAAATTTTAAGTTACACCCTCAATTTAAGAGCACCTTTTTCAACAGAAATCTTCAGCAAATGGTGATCCTCACTTGGCTTCTCCACACTGAGAGAGGGACAGTTTCCTGGCACCAAGGCAACCCTTTCTAGCAGCTGGTTCAAGGGTCCATATGTAGCCAGAGCTAGGGATTTGGATTCAGAAGCCCACATCTACCTATCTCTGTCAGCCTCCTACCTTCTGTTTTCAAAGACTCCGCCTGGGGGGTCAGGATGCAGCTTCATGAATCTGAAATCACCTGCTCATTTTCTCAGTACCCAGCTGCTCACTGAATGGTTTAAGAACAGAAGGAAAATGTCCATTCTCCAGTTCTGTTTGTGCTTCTGGCCTCTGGCTTCTTGGGCATCACCTCCTGTGCAGAGGAGGGTATGAAACACATTCACCATCCATTATAACCCCACCGGGGCTCCCAGGTGTCTGCTCAGAGACAGGGGAACATTCATAAAGGTACAACTTCCTGATGTCGTCTCTGCCCCTGGTTTTCTAATTGGTGTATGCTGAAAGCCAGAGCAGCAGAGACGGTCCCCATTTCACATTCATTTGCAGTGTAGTAGAGATGCAATTATTTGCAGACTATAAAAAAATCACACTTTGACTTATCTTGTATGCGTGGCTTGACTTCCAAGTATACCCCTGGCAATGCTCTCATTGAGCCTCTTTTGCTCAACTTGTTGGAAGGTCACCCCTGTGTGAAGTTCTAAGTTTTGACAAACAACAGCTTTGCCCAGTGTTTGTCTTTAGCGAGTGTCCCGTTGTCACTATCCGTGTTGCCTCGCTCCTTCTTCAGGGGTCATTTGCTTCTATTTACTAGTCAGTAAAGACTGTTCATGTTTTGCATTTAATAAGCCACTGAACAAAACAGGCTCCTTACTGAGCCGGAGTGGATCATGGTGTTTATTGGATCAACCAACTGCTCCTGAAGCAGTGATTAACCTGTCGTCTTCCGGTATCTCGGCTGGACTCCCCTACATGAGCACAACTTTAAGAACAACAGTGGTTTCAACTGTATGCATGACCAACTTTCACAGTTTTCTTTTCAAATGGCTTGCCTTCAGTGAATGCAGTAGAAGAAGAGAATTCTAATAGCTTTTTCTGAAAATATGGGGGCTTCCTAGGGAGCCAGTAAATTGTGTTAATGGAGGGGAGATAGATCAGAACTGGTGTGAAAGTGGGGCTTACGGATTAAGTAGAGTTAACCTTGAGGCATTTATAACAGTTTCAACCCTGAGATTCTGAGAATCCATGTGATATGCTCTGTTTTGCCTAGACAAAAATGAGCTAAGGAGGAAAAAGCAAACTGGAAAGCAATTTCTGAGACAAATAGTTCCCCTCCCTTAGGCAGCATCTATTCAGATCTCTCAAGAGTAGCCATCTGAATGCCTGGAGTTTATCTTTGGCTGCAACACAAGCAAACATTGGGCTTGGATTCAGGAGAGAAGGAGGGGGAATAAAAACAAAAAGACCCCTTGCCAGGACCATAGAGAGGGAGCATGGCAGAGCCAGCCTCCCGACTGGCACCGCAGGGCTCTGAGGCCTGGGACAGCTGTGGAGCCCATCACCTCGGGAGGAGGGTTTGTTCTGCCCCTGGCTTCCTGGCTCCCACCTTGCCTGCACATTCTCTCCAACTGAATTCATTCTTGGCTGGTCCTCACTCAAAGGCATGAGAGCCAGGTGCTGGGATGGAGCCAGGTTAGAGACTGGAAGTTCATCCACTGTCATGATTTAAAGCTGAGGGGGAAAATGTAAGAAAAGTTGGAAAAGTCTTCATTCTGCTCTGAGAGTGAGCTGTGAGGGACTGGCTTTTAAAGGAAACAAAATGGTAGTGCAAAGAATGATTTTTAGACTGTTAAGGATTTTCTGCCTCTACCAAATCAATACATGCCTGAATATTGGTAGAGGTTTGTTGTTAGTGCTAATTTGACTGTGTATTGGGGGGACAAATGGCTTTTGTTGACTGTGAAAGATTTATCAAGCTCCTTGGCCACCCTGCTACATAAGGACTGGACTCTAGGATTTGTGTGGCATATATTCTTTTTTCTTAAAGATTTATTATTTATGCATACAAGGACTGGGGTATAGGACAGAGGTGCAGGGGAGTGAGAGATTTCACCAGAGAGAATGGGGAGCAGAACAGGCAGATGTACTGAAAACACTGCTGAGGGGAGCAGCAGGCAGGTAAGGAGAGCTCTGCCATGCCATGTGGGTCACCTCCCTGGCTGGGGATCAAACTCGTGCTCCAGCGGCTGAGAGAGAGCTTCATAGTGCTGCTCTTCAACCCATTGTGCCACCAGGGAGGGCCCTGTGTGGGGTATCTGTAAACAAACAGGCTGACTCTCTGAGCCTTGTTGGGTAGGTAGAGATTAAAGCCTTGTGTGAAACTCCTATAAAATGTTAAAAACTAAAGAACTTCCTGGTATTCCTGGAGAGTTAAAAAGAAGGATCTAAACAGTCCAGATAATGTTCTCTCTCGCGAATCCCCCTGCCCAAGTAACTAACACAGGTTTCTATCTGGATCCCAACATACCCATGTGTAGTCTTGACCTGTGGCTTATTCCCAGTACTTCTCAGCTCTTCCCACTATAAAAAGAAGAGTTCCCTGATTACTCCAGTTGGTCTTGGTCTCTGCCTCTCAAAAGGAACTTAATTTTAAGCACCTGGCAATTCTGGATTATTCTTGGAAATCTAAGTAGGGAATGCATCTTTTTCTTTTCTTCCCTTTTCTTACAGGTATTTTCAGGGTAACAGATGTTGGTTTGATAGTACAAGATTATCTTCTAAATCTTCAAGTAGGAAAAATCCTTCAATTGTATTTTAATATGTCCATCAAGCATAAACAAAACATAAAAGAAGTTACAGAGATATATTTTGGATCAAACAGAGAGTTATCTTTTGGATAATAGAACTATTCCAAGATAAAATGGACTGACTTGGCTCATAGTGGACTTTCCTTACCAAGGTGTTGGCACAAAGGCTAGAAAATTATTTGTTCATTAACCTACTTTTAAGGGGTAAAAACAACAATCAGCATTCTACTTCATTAACTAAAATGTTCTTAATTTGTGACCCCCTGAACTTGAATATATAGTCACTATTATGTGCACCTTCATTGAGGATAATTTCTTTTTAAATCACAGTCTCTTCTCTATGATAAAAAATTTCCACTCTATATAAAAAGGTGTGGAAATTTCTACCAGCATATACTTATTCTTTAGTTTTATCAATTATTGCTTCATGGAATTTGAGTCTGTTTTTAGGTGTATAAACATTTAGGACTGTTAGGTTCTCTTGATAAATTAACCCTTTTATATTTTGAAAGGATCACTATTTACCTGGCAATTTTCTTGAATCTGAAATCTACATTGTCTGCTATTAATGAAACCATCTCATTCCCCACTCTGTCTTTACTATTGTTATGATATCTTTTTTCTATTCTTTTATTTTTAGTTCTGGGAAGTAGAATATATTTAGGTCCTACTTTTTCCCCAATCTGAAAATCTTTATCTTTTAACTGTATGTCTATATACTATTTACATTAAATGGAATTATAGATATAGTTGTGTTTAAATCTACTATTTCCTAGTTGTCTTATCTTTCTTCCATTCTCTATCCCTCCCCCCTTCTTCCTTCTTTTGGGTTAATTAGTAGATTTTTAAAATTATTCTATTTTCTCTCTGGTATTATATTATTTTAGTATTTAGTTCTATTCTATATTATTTTAGTATTTAGTTCTATTCAGTTAGTAGTTGTTTTATGGTTCATATTACATATCTTTAACATATTGCAACATTATTTTTTTAAAGTTTACTTAACATTTTTGAAACATTTTAATATTCTATGCATGGCCTTCTGGAGTCTCAGTCTAAAATAAGTACCATCATGAGTCTTCTTTAAAGAGATATTTTAAAGTAATACATCTTTATATACAATATAAGAACTTTAAAACATAAGTTTTTCCTCTCAGTTTTTATGCTATTCTTTTTTTTTTAAACTTTCCCATTCTTGTTGAGCACCTTTTTCTTTTTAAATATTTATTTATTTAGGCATGCAGAACTGGGGTACAGGCCAGAGGCAATGATGGGATTCACCAGAGACAGTGGGGAACAGACCAGGCAGATTGATGAAGTACACTGCTGACGGGAGCAGCAGGTGGGTCAGGAGAGGTCTTCTGCACCATGTGGGTCACTTCTGGTGCTGGAGATTGAACTCACACTGAGTGGCTGTGGCTAGCTTGTAGTGCTGTGTCCTAACCCATTGTGCCACCAGAAAGGGCCTGCTACTCTTATTATACATTTAACCCCTATGTATGGAGAGGGAGGAAGTCAGAAAGATCCACTCCTAAGTTCTCAACAAATCTAATGTGGAAAGAATGCATCCAAACATAATAAAATATATATAACAACTCTGCAACAAACATTTTGAACATTTTTCTCTCTAAGATCAGAAGCGGATCCTCCTATTCAACATAGTACTGGAAATTCTAGCTAGAGCAATTAGGTAAGAAAAATAAATAAAAGGAAAAAGTAAAATTTTCTGTTTGCAGATGACAAACATGTATATGGAAAACATTAAAGATCCTATAAAAATTATTAGAGCTAATAAACTCAGTAAAGTGAAAGGATACAAAATGCATGCCTCATCTGTGTTTCTGTACACAAGCAATAAAGTTTCTGAAAAATGAACAAAGAAAGCAATCCTATTTGTAAAACAATAAATAACTTAGAAATAAATTTAACCAAGTAGGAGAGAGCTCTATACACTGAAACTAACAAAGATATTGGTGAAAGAAATTGAAAAACATGAGGAGTTGAGATCAAGAATATCTATTGTTTATAACATAATTGGTGAGAAAGTTTATAACTCAATAAAAATGGACAAATTATAATTCCATGAAAACATGCCCAATATTAGTATCACAAAATAAGTATGTCTTCTAAAAAGAACTTCCAGTTCTCTACTGAAAGACCCAGTCATATTTCCTTTCAAACATAGTAGAATATCACTATTAAAAAAAAATCTTTGACAACTACAATACCTGCATTTCCTTTGTTCTTTTTCTATTGCATTGTGTCTGCTGATTTTAACTCGTATTTCTCTCTTTTACTGATTGGCTAATTTCAATTATATCTCAAGTATTATATTTAAAAAATTGCTTGTTGTAATAACGAGGTCTAGGATTATATTAGCTTCCTCAGCTGAAGGTTTATTCATGCTTCTGCTGGACATTTGAAATTTCCTACAATTCGGAATCATCTTGATCTAGTTTCAAAGATTAAAGCGATTCAAAGATGGGCATGAGAATTTCATAACATGCCACTTTTCTAAACTGAAATTTCAATATGGAAAGCTGAAGAACATTCCTAAGTCCACATACCACTATCAGATACCCTATCAGATACATAAGCAATAGTGGGCTAATATATTGTTGGTGTGAAATACGATGGGAGGGGTGGAATGAGAGATGGGGGTCCTTATTTAAGTTTCAGTCTGGATTTATGAAGAGCTGTGTCCTTTTTATGAATATGACATTGCATTTTTTAAGCACATGGATTTCAATGCAAGATCCTAACTAATTGAACTGCTAGAAATGTTTTTATCCTATGCAGAAGTTCATGGGGTACAAAGGAAAATGAAGCCATAAGTCCACTAATTGTTTGTTTTACTACTATTTAAAAAATAAATACAAGTCTCTAGTCATATGTTTTTTCCCTCTTCTACCTCTTAGATCACTGACATGGAACAAAGAGGGAAAAACTAAAGTTAAATAAAAATCTAGTGATGTGTCAGGAGGCTCCTTCCTTGGTCCCCAAAGTTCTTAGAACTTGTCCAGACTTCTCGCTTTCTTGGCAGCCCCACTCTCAGAGAGGATACAAGTATCCTTTGCAGTTACCTTTTCCAGGGCTATTTGGAGAGAAAAATGCCAACAGAGTAGTCATATTAGGTAATGTGAAACAGCTGCTTCTCTTTCTGTTCAAATTGACTCCTTTCTAGAATAAAGGTTTGCAAATTTATGTAAGCATATAAATATGGGGAAATTAAAACTACATATTTATACAGATACCTGATCTCCATCAGGTATCTGAAGATCTCACTCAGTGTGCTTGAATTGAAGATCAAGTATCTACATTTTTCACAGAAATGGTTGAGCTATGAACCATCTTTTGGGGAAAACTTGTTGAGAGACTGCACTCCCTGAGTCCAGAGATGCACTTATGATAGCATTTCACTGAGCATTAATCCAGCAGCACAAAAGTGCTCTTGGAGAAAGAGTTGACATTTCTTTAAGGATGACATGGAGCTCTCCTAGTTTGGGAATATGTTTGTGAAGAAGAGAATCATCTTAACATTTCTATTGAGGATTGTTTTCTAGTCCTAGAGGACCCTTCAACACTATTACGCTACTAGTAGCATAATAGAGACACAAAAGTGATCAAACAGAAATAAAATAGGATTCTCGGGGGAAACAATACTGCTTACAGTCCAATATCTGAATAATACTTCATCGGTTTCAACAGAGGACTCCATTTTCTTTTTGTTAAATTCATAGTCTTACAAGATGATTTTTTAGTGGAACCATCACCACAACTACTATCCTTCCACATTGCCCTCAAAATCTCATTCTCTTTTTGATCTTGGTGCTTCAGTTAAAGAACTTATTTTCTGCTTTGTATCATAAGGACTTTGTGTATATGCTTATTTCTCTAACTATATTATAGATCCCCCTTTGAGGCAGGAAAAATATTTTTAATCTTTGTATCAAGTATACAAAGTACTTGACATAGAAGATAATCTATAACTGTTGACTCAGTTAAATCAAATGCAATTTATAATCACTCAGTTTCATAAAATACATAAAACACAATCCATAGTATTTTTATAAGTTTTTAAAAAACATTGTTAAGTTAGTATTTATTCTAACTAATAGTTATACATTACAAAAAATAGAAACATTTTTATACCCAGGCATATTTTCAGAATGAAAATGAATTTTGATCAACTGATTCCAAAAATTAATTTGATTCTGGTTCTGAGTTACCATTGACATTGGGTCCTGGATGATCAAGTCACCATTGCTTCTGTGATACATCCTGGTACTGGCCTCCCTCTTTCTTTCTTATTTTGACTTCTCCTTCACTGTTACTCCCAAGGATTACACCAAAGACACACAGAAGCCTTTGTGCCAGGCTCTATTTTCTGAGAAACTGATGCAAAGATTTTATGAAAGTTGAGAAGAGTACATGTGAGATAAAGCTACTTGACCTTTAAAATGCAGTGTGATATTTGTCATAGGCTAATACAAAAATAAACTGTACTAACTGGTCACTCTTACTCAATGACCAAAAAAGCAGTTTTGGATTAAATTTTACCCCAGACTACACACAAAGTGGATAATTCTAATTTATATAATCTAAATCTCACCAATGGAGGTAAAATGTGGAAAACAAATATTCAAGATGGTAATGCAGAACCATGAACAAGGGACACCATCAAATCAACCAGAAATATTTCAGTATTCCTCTCTGTAACCTAGCAAGTAAGGACTTAGGAAAAACAGTTTAAGGCCATCATGAGCCCTAGCTGAATTAACAATGTGGATGATAATATAATATTTGATTGTCCTTAAAAGGATCTCTGCATCTGGATCTAAACAAAGTTCATACATTGTATTTATTATGACCCAATTTTTTAAGAAATTGATTTCGGACCCTTTTCTACTTTAAGTGATGCGACTTGTTAAAAAAAAAACATATGGTCATTTTGCCTAAAGAATGCCCACTCTCACCACTCCTAGTCAACATAGAATTTCTACTTAGAAATTCTAAGTAGAGCAATTGTGTAAAAATCAATCAATCAATCAATGAAAAGGATCCTACCTACTGTTCTTCAAAATAAAATGGAGTTGCAAAAGAAAACTTCTCTAAAATATTGTCAAAGGGAATTTTTTTTCTTGATAGCAATTCTATCCATCTTTTCCCCTTGGGAACTGGTAGTCCTATGCATTAAGTGATAGAGTAGGTCAGTAATGAAGTGTGTATTTTTTTCATTGTTGGGAAATACTAGGATTTTAACTCAGCTTTGAAAGCTATACATTAATAATTAGCCTGCTCATATTTAAGGAGAGAATCAATACTTTTTATACCAGTAACATGAGAATTTTTGTTGCTGTCCCCAGAATCCTAGAATCTTAGAATCTTAAAGAATCTGGAGGTCATTTACTCAATATTTACTTTATTGGTGAACAGATGTGGGTTCAGAGATGTCAGCTGACTCTATATCAACATCACCCCACTAGTTTTAAGCACACAGGGCCCAACTTAAGACTCCCAACCCACCAGATAACTGCTGTACTCACCCATAGGTTGAGATTTTACTTAGTTTGGACAGGTGACAGGTGACACAGTCACTCTTTTGCTGACCATTCTGCACATTGTAAGACATTGTACATGATTACACATTCAAATCACAGATATCCTGAACCAGTATTGAAGTGCTATGTGAACAGTTGCTGACTTCCTGGGAAAAACGACTCTTTTATGGGTAATACTTTATTCTTTTCATCATTATTTAAAATAAAGACTGTGAATTCAGTTATTCTGTCATGCTAACATTCATTATTTCCAGTTAATATTTCTAAAGATTCATGCAATTAGGAGAAAAATATAGGATTAGGAAGTATTACCACAAAATATACAACAAGGAACAATAATGATGATTTAATGACTAAAGTAACCTGCATTTAGAATAAGTGTATTTCTCATTTTTATAGGTATTAATAAATTAAAGCCTTAGTCAGTAAACATGAGACTTCTTGTTAAGTTCTTTGAAGTAAATTAATAAGACAGTCTCTTACAAGAGACTGTTGAATCCTAATCTGAAGGCTGCAATAAGGTTATCATTAGTAATAAGTGTTTCATCACCCCCACCACCAAATATGGTGTTCTATCCTGGAGGGATGTATTTGAGTGCAGCTTGCAGCAAGGAATCACTGTAAGAAGTTGCATGTACTAGACATTATTCCAGTTCAGACTTCTTTGTAATTGTAAGTATGACTCGCACAAAAGCTTTGAAGCCTTTCCAAGCACTAGTTTTCTCATCTGGAAATGCAATTGTGATTTTCTTTTTGTTAGTGTTGTTCTTTGAGAATCAAATGAAATAGTGATAGTAAAGCACTCAAATACCTGTTGATGGGAAATCCTCTCTTACAATTTCTTCTTATCATACAATGAATGAGACCTTTCTGTTTACTCACTATAAATATCACAATGACCCACTTAGGAGAGGACGTTTGAACAGTAGTTCATTTCTGCAACTTAAAAGGAAAGAAGAGATGCATCAAAAAAGTACTCAGTACTCAGTAGTTAGACTCTTCATGCTCAACATAGAGGATTAAGTGTTTTAGGTTCACCTTTTCCCCCCTAAAGGATCCTAAAATTAAATATGGGTTCTGCTGAAGAGGAAAGTACTTAAAAATAATTGTGGATGTGCCCTTTCATTTTATAGAGCAAGAACTCAGTAGCTATTCTTTAAAAAAATATTAGTAAAATCTAAAATGCCTACAATCATCAAAATTAGTTGGGCAGGATTAATTGGCTTGTGAGAGGTAGTATGAGGAAGTCATTCTTTTTATAAGAACAATGCTAATGTTAGTGGATCAACTGTTAGATACACACTTTCATCTGTTAAGGGAAATGGAGAGACCTGGGTGAGAAGTTTACTTGGGGGTTAGGGAGAGGCAACAGAACTTACTTGAAGCAATTCAGGAATCTAATTATAGAAGAAGGAAGAATCAAAAGAGAAAAGGGAATGAACAATGGTGATGAGTAAGGTGTGTGTGTAGGGGTAGTCATGAAGCCTGACCATTTATCACATGAAATATTGGGTTGATTGAGGTTGGGTAACTTTGGACACCACAAAGACCCAGTCCTTACTCCCTGGACCTTGGGGTAATTTTTAGACATTACCATTAATTATTTAGACTCAGAAGACTGCAAAAACATCTTGATTCATTGGCAAAGTGACAAGCATATGGTGTGTTTTGCAAAGCCCTGGATTTCTGTTAGAGGAAGCTAACATTAATTTCTAACAAATCCTATAGGGACTTTCCAAGCCAGCCGTTGTTAACATCATACGATGCTGAAGTTGGAGAGCTTGGAGGAGTCTTGAAAAATGTTAGATACAAATTAGTAGCTTTATTCAGGCAGGTGACAAGGAAGCTTCTCAGGCACCATAGCTTTCCTGCAAAGAGTGTCAGAGCTTCAGACAACTTTGCAGCTTGATTGATAGTCAAGGTGGCAGGTCTATTTAGTGGGTCCTACAGGACACTGCTTGGAATCTGGTGTCTCCTGCAGTGCTTGGCACTCTGACAAGCTTGGCTCAGGGAAGAGTTCTGATTCAGATTCACCATCCATGTGGTGTGATCATGGTCAGGGCCACCCACTGACTGAGAAAGGCAAGCAAGCTCCCCCTTTGCTAACAGACAAGATGTTGGAGGATACCCCACTTGGGAAATGTGAGAGATGAGGGAGAATGAAAGGGGTGGGGTGGTTATAAAAAATGAAAGATATATGCAGCCCAGATACATATTATTTTTGGGGTATGCTCTTGATAAAGCCTCAAATTTAAGATGTATATTCCCTCGTGTTCTGGGGATGGATTTGCTCTGTTTTCAATCCTGCTGTGGGCTCTGCATGTCTCCCTAGGCAAATAATTCTTTTCTTGCACTTTATCTTCTCTCTCAGCTTCTGGACTTCCTCAAGCTTTTATCACAAAGGATAATGTTAGTATTTTATTTATGGAACAAGTTTATCGAAGGTGTTTTGCACAAGAATTTGATCTTTGTGGCAGAAGCAGTTGGTAGTTAAGGCACAAATAACAAAAACTTCTTAGGAGTTGATGGAAGAAAAGCCTTTGATAATACTAGCAAAAATAGTGATTGAAAATATGAACTATTCACTTCACTCATTCTAAAATAGAGTAGGTAGGTACTTGGCTGTTCCACCTTCTCTTTAACTGTTCTGGGGTTAAGAAAGAGAGTGTGCACAGACATAAACAGGACTTATATATATATAAGTCAGTTAATTGTTGATAGATAATTTGACCTCTTCAGCCTAGGAATCAAAACTAAAACTCTACTTTGAAGCTGGGGGGGGGGGAGGGAGTTGTTTATTTCAACTTGCTTCAGTCAAATTTACCCATAAAATTATATCAAATATTGGCTGTATTTTGACAAGCCTACTTGTCTGGAGAATTCTTATATACAATCAAAATCTTTTGGTTACAAGTAAGTCATTTTCCTTTTTCTCCAATGAAAATGAAAAAGATCATCTTTTTTTCCACAGTAAAAACGTTACATATTGAGGTGATAGAATCATGCCCAGCTTTCCCAAGGTGTACAAACTCACTACTGTTAATATCTTCCCTCAGGTGCTATGTTCCAAATATATAATCACCTCTCCCATATTTCACTCTTCCCCCATTGAGGGTCTCACACTTGCTCCAGGGTATTCTAGGAAAGTGCCAGTTACTACTAAGAGCAGGAAGTTCATCTAATTTATGACATCAGTTTTCTCAGCCTTGTACATTTTTGCCTTCTCTATCCTGATAACTATCGCAGGGTTACTGCCACCATCTTCCTGGTTCTCCTCCTGGCTCACACTCACATCCTGCTTTTGTGAGGATACTGCTGTCCAGCTGTCTGACCCTCTTCTTCACAGAATGCTTGCCCTAGTGGGAAGAGTATTTGATTCACCTTGAGACGCTGACACAGTCATCCAGCAAGTTTGGGACTCAGTAAGGAGGATGCAAAGAGCTTCTCCTAGTTCCTGAAAGATCATTTCCTCTCCTATGCCGGTTTCCTTGTATGCTATTTCTTTGTCCTGGTGTTTCACCCACAGCCTCTTTTCACTGAAAATCTTCTATTCTTCCTTGGGGACCCATTTCAAATGTCATCTCATTAAACCCCTATGATGGATGACATACTGCTCTCTGCTCTCTACTCCTGCAGACACCCTTAATATCTAATCCCCAAGTGGAGGCCTAAGAGGGCAAGGTAGAGGCCTCATTCAATTTTTTAATATTCCCAGAAGTCAACAGAATATTTGGCATACAGGAGAGGTTTGTAAATGTTTAGTGAATTAATTAATTGATCAATTAATTAAAAACAGGAGTTTGGAGAGAAAACAGAATTGAAAGTCACTAACACAGAGGTGTATTCTGCTGCAAGATGCCAGTAAAGGGGCTCAGAGGGAGAAAGGAGAGAGAAAGAGCAAACAGCCAAGAATTCAGCCACAAGAAACCCTCTGTAGTGTGTGTGTGTGTCGGGGGGGGGGGGAGGAATGAGCCTACAGAAATGTTTGGGGAAGTATCCTCATAACGTTATTTCAGAGACATCAAGAAGGGCTATTAAAAAAAGAATTCCAAACTTCATAACATATTTGAGTGCATTTGAGTCCCCACCCACCTCTACAACTTGTGTCATGCCTATCTTCCCCCTTCACTAGCTTGCTTTCTCTTCTAGAAGCACCCAGGCTTTCTCCTGCCCTACAAATTCGGCACCACTCTCCCCTTCTCTGGAAACCCAGTCTGTGCCTGCTTCTCCCAGGGACCTTATTTCTATTTTCTGTTTGGTGAAGTCTTTCCTGAGAGGCCCCCTCTCCAGTGGCCCTGCCTCACGTTCTTCACAGCACATGCTTGCTCAGCTTTCTGCTTATTTCTTTCTCAGATCTCATAAACTCCGATTTTAATGATGGGATTCATGCATGTGCATATTTTATTTTCTCATCTGTTTGCCCCTTGCGTGTGAAGTCAGGAGAGGAGAGGCCTACTGAGAGAAGACAGTAAAGACTTGAAAAAATACAGGTTTGGGGCCTCCCTGGTGGCGCAATAGGTTAAAACATAGCACTGTGAAGCTATCCACAGCCACTGCAGCATGAGTTCAATCCCCACCAGGGAGCTGACCCACCAGGGGTGCAGCAGACTGCTCCTGTCTCACCTGCTGCTCCCCTCAGCAATGTATTTCAGTAGATCTACCTGTTCTGCACCCCATGCTGTCTCTGGTGAATCCTTTCATCCCCCCTCCCTGCACCTCTGGCTTGTACCCCAGTTCTTATATGCATAAATAAATAAATATTTAATAAAAGAAAAAAGGCAGGTTTGGACTGAGTTCCTCACTAGAGCTATGCACTTGCTGGCAGGAGGATATTTTCTTTCTTCTTTACCAGTCGCTCTTGCCTATTCATCTGTGAGGCTAAGAACTGATCTACCCCCCTCATCACTTATTTTCCAGGGCCACTATCATCACGTCTCTGACAGAATAGGGCCCTCCAGATCCATTTTCAATGTTTCAAGGTGAAAGCAGCTTCCCCAAGTAGAACTTTTTAATGGTGCCTCTTATTTCCTGTTCTTGCTTTTCAATAAAGCCAAGCTGTAGGGCAAAGATCTCAAGGAAAGTTCCTCCCGGGGAGATCCCAGCTTAGAGGGGCACAATGGGGCGGCTCCATTGCTATTCTGGGCTCTGGAAATGGAATAGTGGTTCACATCCTCCCCTCAGCTGCTCTGCGGGGCGCATGTAAAATCTCTGCAAACAGTCCCAGTGTGCTTATAAAACCTCAGGTCACTGACAATTGCAGTGCTCATTTGCTGTGGCCAATTTAGCGCTAATAAGCTGAAACTGGGCTTCAGGGATTTGTTTCCATGGTATGTAAACTCCCTTTAGAAACACATTCACCAAAAAGAGATTGCAACCTAATAGATTTTTTTCCCCTTCTCCATTTTTGTAAACTGACTTTTAGCCCATTTCGGAAGCATTTCCCCATTAGCTGAATCGCAGCTTCCATCTTTGTCAGTGCGCATCTTCCACCAGGGGGCAGACCTCCTGTGTGTAGAGCTACTGTCCACAAGCGATGGAGAAGTTCTGGGACCCCAGGTTTCCCACCGTCTGCAGACTGTGAGTAGCAACTGTGTCTTGCTGGGCAAATCCAGTTGCTTTCACATCCGTGTAGCAGACTTGGGTGTGTGCACAGCTTGGATAGCTGAGGCCGGGCTCTGTGCCGGGTGCCCAGGTGGGTCTTCATGCCCTGGTCTCTGAGGCTCTTTGTGGACCTACCCCTTGGAGACGCACACCCACTGCCTCACAGATGGCCGGCAGCCTCCCTTCACTCCAAGCCCCTTAGAAACCGTGGATCATTCTCATGGCCTCCAGTCAGAAGAAGTCACTCCATTTGTGATTTGATTCCAAGGGACTTGGAGGCAGGCCCAGGCCTGCAAAGCATCATGCTCACTCGTCCCTCATGGTGGGAGAGCTGATCAGCCACCAGGCCTCACAGCTTCCACACATTTGGAACTAAAAGGAAAGAGGCTCTTGTACTGTAAGCATGAATCTTTCTCTCCCTGCAGACACAGCCTTACCAGAGATGTCAGCTTGAATCCCCCCATAAAGGCTGACATGTCAGACTTGCTTTAAATAAGAAGTCCTGGTGTTCTCTCCAACCTCCTTTAGACCTGGGGACATGGAAGGAAAAGCACCCTAGTTCCAACCAAAGCAACATTTACCAGCAATCTGGCAGCACATTTCTCTTCATCCCCATGGGCTGATTATGGAGTGCAGTTGCCTAATTGTTTGTGATCTGCCAAACCCGTTAGGAGTTTGCTAGTACCTTGGATGTTCTGCCAAAAACTTCTCTCTAGTTCTGGGCAGAGACACCTTTTGGGCCAACTTCCTTTCGTTACATTCAGCCAAAATGCAAGCTGTCCTGAGAAAGTGTGCAGAGTGACTGGGGGAGGAGGGAGGCTAGGAAAGATGGCCTTGGGATAAGTTACAGCTGAGCCCTGCTCCACTTCCTCAGCTCCTGTTAGAAAATCACCACTTTGCAATCCATGCTCATGACTTGGGAAAGGCATTGAGGGACCCAGGGCTCAGATCCATCACTCAGTGACCAGGAGCTGTGAGGACAGTGGTCAAGTCACCCTGGCACTGTGTGGCAGCAGAAATCTGCCCTTTCTGATGGCAAGCTGTTCTATTCTGTGATATAGTAGGCTGTCATAAGATTGAAAATTGCAATCTTCCTTCTAGAAGGAAGGTTTCATTGTGTACAGTCTGTGCATGCATATTTGCAAGAGAAAAGAAAGAGAGAACAATGATGGTGTGTGTGGGTTTCTGTTGACTCTTCACCCAGCAATTTCCCAACCTTCTAAATCTGATATAAAAAATATAGACTAAGTTGGGATTGAATTATTGGCAGTGTACTAACTCTGCCAGGTGTTTGGCCTCTGTCTGGCCCAGGCGTCAGGACCCCTGTCATTGCTCACAGTTTTTACCTGCACTCACTGGACAAAACCCCATACTTTCCAAGGCACATGCTGTCTCCTGCTTCCCTAATAAATGATAGCTTGTACTGTATCCATTTATGCCCATCAAGGCTGTAGCGCACATCCTGGCTGTGCTGAAAGGGAACTGGCAAATAAAAGAAACACCTGGTGGCCAGATCCCCCCTCACTGGGGTGTTTGCTCTCTGATCCAGCTGGGAGGCAGTCACTCGATTGTTGCTGGGTGAGTGGAGAGATCCCCACACAAAGAGGAAGGCCAAGTTCTCCCTAGGGGTTCAGGAACATGCAGACTGTCCCCCTCTGATCTCCCACTGCTAGACTATCTTTATAGGCAGTACGGTCTCATTTAGGGAGAAAACTAAGCCCTCCAGCATACGAAATTGGGAGGACTATACATTGTTAATTCTTTGGCCATTGGGTAACAACATCAGATTCATTTTCCACATTTACGTTTCGGTTTTGCTCCAATTTCTACTGTTTCATCCTTACTTACTCATAGCTTCGGACATCCAAGAGGGGCCCAGTGGCCAAGTAAGCCAGAAGGTGAGGCTAGCAGCATGACTTATGGGAAAATTGAAGGGCTGAGGACAGTTATACTTGTAGGGACAAGATGAAAAAGGCAGGGACTGGTGTTTAAGCATTTGAAGGGTTACCACTTAGAAGAAAGATTAGCTCCATGATGGGTAAGAGCTGAACAGAGGCAAAATTTCAGAAACCATAAAGGAAGACATAGCTAACAATTAGAATGCCTGTTATCCTATTCAACTCAGATGAATATGAATTCAACATTGACTATGTAAAGATGAACAAAATCCTGATGATCTATGATCCATAATTCTATGATTTTCTTATGTTAAATCCAAGCTTCCCTATAATTATACTTAAATTAACCACCTGTCTGACAAATCATCTCCATCTTCACTACTCAAGCAAATTTGCTAGGATACTCAGTAGGCAATTTAATCACTCTCAGCTCTCTGTCTTTGTTCATTCCTGTACTATTACCAGAATTACCCCTTTGAGCATGATTTTTAGATTCTGTTTTTTTTTTAGGTTTATTTATTTATGCATACAAGAACTGGGTATAGGCCAGAGGTATGGAGGGTGACAGGATTCACCAGAATCAGAGTGGGGAACAGCACAAGCAGATCTACTGAAATATACTGCTGAAAGGAGCAGCGGGTGGGACAGGAGAAATCTGTTGTGCCATGTGGGTCACCTCCCTGACCGGAGAGCAAACTCATGCTGCAGTGGCAACAGTGACTGCAGATAGCTTCATAGTACTATGCTTTACCCATTGCGCCACCAGGGAGTGCCCGATTTTTAGATTCTATTTTAAAGTCTTGCTTTAACTACTTGGTTTTTATTTACTCATTTTCTCTGAGCCACCTCTATACTCATGCATTTTAGTGTTGAGTGCACCTTGTTGCCACAATGTTGATTTCACTGGTTGACTCTGTTAATTCTGTTGAGTGCGCTGTTGGGTAGGACATCTTAATCCACCTTTTTATCCATCCCTTAGCAGTGAGGGGTATCCATGCAGTGCGGCCTGGGATAAGTTCTCTAGGAATCCTGAAATTTGCTGATACAGATCCTTCATCTTCTTAGCCATCTAGGCCATTGAGGGATTTTAGTGTCCAAAGATTCATAGTACAGGGGGATAATATGAGACCTCACTGTATTTCATCAATTTTGATGGTTATCTAAAACTCTAAAGCCCATTTAGATATTATAGAAACTTAGAATGTTGATGAGATGAGTTGATAGTAAACTTACTAGACAAATAATAAAACTGTATAAGTAATTATTGATGTTATTGTTTTTTTATAATTTAATCTACCATATATTTATGTATTGCCATGTTATCCAAGGGCCTGGGGGAGATTCAAAACATCAAGAGAGGTGGCAGGTGCCTCAAAAAAGGGGTTGTGATCTCCAGTATTTCTGGGATTACTCTGAACATGACATGTGGTGGATATGAGGACATCTTTTAAACTGTGAAACACCGCATAAGGTGTCACAAAGAAATGTTGGCCACAGTATGGCATTTGTAACATTTCTATACCTCATTTCAAGTGGATTTCACTCTAGTCACACATGTTATTGAATATTAAGGCAAAGAGGCCAGCCATTCTGAGAGTCAGGGCTCCCTTTACTCTTTCCTCATATCACCAGGCTACTCAGTTATTTCCGCTTTACCTGTGTGTCCAATCGAGATGCACTTTTTTCTCCCATTAGCCACCCCTGCTGCCTGTACAGATGCAGGCTCAGGCCTCTTTCTGTCTGCTCTGCCGCATTGCCTTAGACTTTTCTCCTGTCACTGAAAGCATGATGTTATCGTCCTGTCCATCTTCTATACACTGCATCTTTCGAACACTCTAGCTGGAGGCTGATTAGCTGGGGGCTGATTAGCTGGGGTTCTCCACCCAGAATTTACATGAAGAAAACTCTGTAAGCAGACACAGATTAAATTGTTGCAGTATAGAGCTTATGGGTAATATAAAACAATAATGTTAAAACCAAGTGTTACCATGAAGTGTTATGTTACTCTTATTATGAGACAGTCCTCAACTTGCATATCAGGCCAGGATTCGGTCTGTCCTTGAGTGACCTCTGCTGGTCGATCTGGGATGAAGTTGTGTTTAAACCTTTGGACTAAATAAAAGAAGAATGCTAGGGAATTCTGGAATGATGGCTGAAGACCAGTGGGAGGAGTCCTCAAACTCCTTTGTTTTCTTTTGGTACTCTTGTTTGGAGCTTCACAAATGTTCTAAGGCATGATACAAACCATTTACTCCTCTCATCACCCTGTGTGGGATTATTATGAACTTTTTGCAGAGGGGGAAAGTGACTGTCAGAGAGGTTGAACAACTTACCTGGGGCCACACAGCTCATAAGTAATAGAGACAGGATTCCAGTTAAGCATGTCTGGTTCACAGTCCACATCCCAGACTTCCCCTGTGCTGGGTTTTCCTACAGTTACATCTGTTCCTCCTTCAGACAGATGTAGAAATGATAAATAAGGATACACAAATAGGTCTTTTCATAGAGTCCATATCAGGGTGGAATGGGGGAAAGGATAGATGTTACTGCCCCCTTATTTTTCTCTATAATAAAATAACATCTGCTATCATCTTCCTGTTAGTGTCGCCCAGGAACTAAGCCCTAGGTTCACTAATTGTGGATTTTAATTTTATTCCCATGATTAATATGTGTGAAATCTTTGGCAGGAGCTTGCTTCTAAAGTTGTGGATATGGAAATTATTTTTATCATGGAGATCAGTATCATAGAAACAAGCCTCCAGCTGCTTTTCTGGGTACAATGATGTTTTAGATTTTCCTGCCTGCCATCAGGAGTTGCTAACTATGCAGAGGCAAGTTATAAATGGGGAAAACTGAATACTAACATTTTCCAGGTGTGGGATGGGTGGTAAGGAAGAGAAAGGGCGATAAACTTAGAGAAAGGATTAAGCCTCTAAGTCTGGTGGGACTTAAAAGAAGAGGTAGGTCGTACAGACAAAGGGAGAAGATAAGGAAAGACACAGAGATTAGAGCAGTAAGTTGCTTGGGGGCTGGAAAGAGTCACAGTGGCTGGGGGTTGAGTGCATTGAGGCTGGAGGGGGCAACTGAAGCCAGGCCCTAAAACAGAGAGAACCAGGTAAGGAGATACTCTCACTAAGAGGATGGTGAAATCTTTTCATGACCTTAACAGAAACAGTTGAAGCCTTCTTTCTGGGACAAGAACCAAACTGACAGCATCTTTTGGTGTGTGTCAACCCTTTGAATGTTTATGCAATTGTTAGAAAAGAAGTTAAATAAATGGTAATAGCATCACCTTTTATTGATTGCTACCATGTGCCAGGCAATATGCTAAGCACTTTATGGCTTTTGTCTTCTTGTACCTGCAAATTATCCTGCAAGTAGACATGCTTATTTTACAGATGAGGAATTCTAAATCCTTTAACATACACATATGTGTGCACTAGCCAAGTATGTATCTAAATTGCAAGTTTTCAGTATGGAATTCAGTTTCCTTTATGTGATTTGTGATGGGTCATTCACCTGTAAACATCTAGCTTTCCTTCCTCTGTAGAGGCAGCAGTACAGAAAAAGGGTGAATTGTTAACACTGAGTTTCTTTGGGACACTTAGGTGGTAAAGGAGATCATGGATGCCATTTTGAAAATTTCCAGATGGTGGCGCTACCTCACCAGTGATTCCACGTTCATCTCTAGAAGTTTTACATTGATGGAGTGGCTGAAATGAAAATTCAGGGGAACTTAGCATGCACAAATTTTCTCATCGATTATTTTATCAGAGCCTATTACTTTTTCAATAATATATTTTATTAGATACACAAATAAGAAAGAGTTAAAATGTTAATACTTTTTTTTCTACCACATTCAGCTAATTGTTCAGATTGCTCTGAAGTTACTGCTTCTGTTAACACCATTAGAGTTTGTGGTGAATTTTCTCTCACTGGAAGCTGAGTTCCATACAGAATATGATGTTGGAACATAAGAAGCAAAAATCAAACAGTTATCCAATAAGTTCAAGAAGGGAGAATGGTAACAACTTCAGCCTAACTATAAAATAAATTCTACTCTTAAAATTAGATGAAAACTATCCCAGAAAAAATGGAAGTTTCTATCTCACTGAGGGATTTTTCTCTTTGAAAAAATTTCCTATCTTTTCCCTTTGAAAAAGCTTTAATGTGGATATTTTAATGCTTGTTGTATTGGTGAATGGACCTGATTTTGATTCCTGTACACGTTTGCAGGCCGAATGGTTAAATATTTGATGTTTTTGCATCATTCCCTTCAGAGGGCCATGTCTCTCCTTTGTTTTATTAGCAATGCGAACGCCAGTAGACCCATGGCTCTGGAGAACGGGACTTGCATTATTTATCCTCTTGGAAGGAGCTTTAAAGTATTATTTCCCTTTCTAAACACTGTTTTCTAAATGTTGTCTCTGATTACACAAAATTTTCAGTCTTTCCGGCTAACCGTATATTTTAAGAGACATTTTCAAACAAGTATGTTCAGGAGCTCAAGTGTTCAGGGACAAAATACAGCCCTCTGTGCAGCGTCTAGAAGTTAAGTTGCCTCCTAATAAATATACAGCGTGTGTAACTACAGGCTTGGGAGGTCTGTTTGTGATCGTGGGAGTTAACAGCATAAATTCCAAGGGAATTCAGAGAACAGACACTTAAAATAACACCAGTAAAGTCATACTAACTGCAGCATACTCAACACAGCCTGTTTAATGTGGTGTGAGTTTTATTAGGTAATGTGTTGTACGTTAAGCCAGAAGACAAAAACAACTAAATAGGCAAAACTTGGGGTAATCTCTTTCTAGATGTTTAATGAGAAATAAAGCTGAGAAAATCACTCATCTGAACCGATAACAAAGAGATTTTGTGTAAGGTTTTCATAGCCTTGCACTGTGGTCAGATAACTGATATCAGCAATTGACTTTCCAGAATTCATCTACTGCCCTTAGCTGACACTCCCTCTTCATGTTCATTTTGAGAGCACCAGTGTTAGCGGGACACTTACTCTCACTGCCCAAATCCCTCAGTGTCACCCTGGGAGAGGTTTGACTTTCTTGCAGAAGATTATCTTTATTTACCCAAGTCATGGGTCAGCAGAAGAAAACCCAATGCATTAAAATGTCACAGAGCCATCGACCTCATTGAGCTGCCGATCTGGGGTTCTCCATTAGCTCTTGTTCCAATCAGAAGTTCAAGACCTGCTAGGCTTTCAGTGGAAATGGGGGTGGCCTCCTTGGGATATTTGGTACTCACTGTCTGTTTCTGGGAAAAACCATAAATACAGATACGCTTACTTCATTCACTTTATCAGCTACGTAAAGAAATATGGAGTGTGACTAAGAAGGATGTATACAAATATTTTCCTTTTTTTTTACATTCTCTCTTCATCTCACTTGTCTTCATTAAGTGTAATCAGGAATCTGAAACATTCCTATTTATCAGTGAGGGTGTGAAACTTTTCCACTGTTAACACTCTGCATCAAAACCCTTTATTACAACCCTTTTTCCTTTCCAGGAAAAAAAAATCCCTATAAAACTACCTCCTACTGAAAACATAAACATAGGACATTGAGATTTGAACAAAAAATATAGATGATTAACTGTACTTCATTAATTGAAGGAGATGGCTATTTGATAATGAAGCAGATACATATCTGAAGATATTCTGATGGAAGTAAAATGGAGCATTTTTGTGTTCTAGATTTTTCCCCCTTTGGGAAGTATTTTCTAGTAGACAGAAAGCACTATTTGCTTTTCTACTGTCCAGCCAATGCACATTACTCGTAAGTGGAAAAGTAATTCTTAATGATTCTACTATGAATGCTCAGGTTTCGGCACTCTTATTCTTCCTGCATTGAATGGAACTCACCAATAATGAGATCCTGATTTGGCCTTTCAAAAGCAATAGTAGTAACACAGTATAATTGCTTGATATGGTCAATCTAAAATTGCAACCATGAATTAACTACTTGTTATCAATGGAATTAAAATTTCCAAAGTATAAAATTAGTGAAATCGCAAGCTCTCTTTCTGTGCTGCCCTCAAAGAAAGTTTACATTAGATCTCTTAACTGCTGCTGTATTTTTCCCTTACAGCTTTCACTAAATAACGAGGGGTGGTCATCAGACAATAAATTCTCTTTGATATCCCTTCCAATTTCCTCCAAGATAGAGTGCAGCTTGCCCCTGAGAAATTTAAAACCCTTTTGTTTGTTATGGCTTAAATTGCCTTCTGACTGTTTTTTCCTGAGTACTTGCGGCAGATAATAGTAAGAAAAAATGAGACTGCTCTAGAGAATATACCATTTAAAAATATATTTTCACTACCCTAATTCCCTTTCGATATAATGTTCCTGTTAGTGATTAAATAAGGAGTTTGAGAGTGGGTGTCGCAGTATCTATAAATAAACTGGAGAACATGCATTGTAAAGAGCCATATTTTTACGATCTCATCTCCACTAAACAAAACAATATTTTCTGGCACCTGTACACTCAGTGTTTCATGTAGTTCTTATGGAATTTCCTTTCTCCTTTTGAGATTGAAGATAATTACTGAATGTGATAGAAACTTTATAGCCATTAAAAATAGAACAGAAAAATGTTACCAGACGGCAAGTTGTTCAAAATAAATACGAAACAGGACTCCACTCTACCTCAAACGCTGCTTGACTTTGCAGAAATCCAAAGGACACAGGTTTCCTTTATCTTGATTCTTAAAAAATATTTTTTAAGAGCTTAGGAAAATATTAACAAATCATTGCTTAAATTTTAATTTAGTAGAAAATCTAATTACATGTAATTAACACTTTTGTTTAAAATGACTGAATTTTAAGACTATTCAAAGGTTTAGCTTAAAATAATCAGTGCTGGTGGTGCTGTATTGAAATTTAGGCTGGTTTAGAGGGGGGCTGGCATCCAAAAATATAAACAATAATTGACCAGGAGCCCCTCTGAACTTTTGATTTTTTTATTATTCAATGAGAAGAATGAGATTGGAAATGAAATCAGATGTAGGTAATATCTGTAAGTACTTGTTCCATTTAAGTTTACTACAGCTTTCAAAAATACCAATCACTTAATATGTTTGTTACCTGGAGGGTGATGGTATAACAGGAGTGTATACATATGTCCAGTTGCACAAAATTGCTTATATTATTTATGTGTGGTTTTCTGTATAACAATGTGTTAATAACGCCAGGGGAAAAAATCCTGATCTCTTTTCCTTTGTTACTAAGTGTTCAGATCTTAAAAAGAAAAAAAAAAAAAAACACAATAAGGAATAGCATATGGTAAATCTACAAAGATCTTCTGTAATTTAAATCTGAATTAGACCAGCTTTGATCATTGTCTCCAAATTTATCCTTTTGTAGTTCAGAAATAAGGTCTTTCTTTAAGATTTTATAATAGCACTGTATTTTGTTTTCTTTTACCACCCTAAATATAACATGATGTCCACAAACCCCTTTGTGGCATTATAGTAGTTAGTTTCAGAATTGTTATGTGAAAATTGGGTACTACTCCTGTTCAGGTTCTAGAAAGTAAATTTTGTTACTTAAGCCAAGTTGCCCTTCACCAAACATAGCAATGCTTTTGTGCTTTTTTTTTTCTCTTCCCTGCTAGCTAATTTTGAACATTTATTTTGTGCCAAAAGGTTACTCGGCTATTTAAATGCAATATGTCGTTTAAAAAAAAACTTTGTCCTAGAAACTGTTTTGTGGGTTTTTTTTTTGCTAAAAGAGTAAATTCTTTTAAAATTTAATTTCTAAGATTTTTAAAAAGTGTGTTACTATAAATGATTTTATTTATTTTTCCTCCAGTTATGTTTATTGAGATAGTTATTTTACATCTTTGTATTTGTTTTAGATTAAAAATTAACAAATGTATGTTTTTATACTGCACCCCCCCCCACTAAAGCCCCAGTAACGCTCCACCATGCTCTACTGGGTCCTCTCCCTCCCCTACAATAACCAAGTGTGGAAACAACTTAGGTGCCCAAGGGCAGAGGAGTGAATCAGAAAAACATGGAATACTACTGAGTAATAAAAAACAAAGATGAATTTTTGCCATTTTTGACAGCTGGGATGGAGGCGGTCAGGACCATGTTTAGTGAAATAAATCAGAAGGAGAAAGAGAAATTTTACCAAATGGTATCATCTTTAGGTAGAAAGAGAGAAACAAAACAGAGTCACACAAAAGCAGGCCAGTAACTAACAGTATTCTCATGTTATAGATAAGAAGATGGGACTTTGAATGTCTAAATAAGGTTCAATATTGCACAGCTAGACCACAATCAGAATTCAGATTAGGAGAACACTTGTGCCAAATGCTATTTTCAGTGATTTACATGAATTTACCTCACGCAGGCTTCATTTCCAGTGAACCCAAGGGGTACTTTTTCATTCTCATTTCACAGATAAGGAGGCAGAAACATAGAAGGGTGTTATGTTGCCACTCTGTGGTTCTAAGGTATTTCCCCTACCCCCCCCACCCACAATATCTATTCTACAACAAAAAGAACTTCATGGTTAAATAACATGGGGAATGCTGCTTGTTCTAACCCCTTATTCTAGCTCTTGGTGAATATTCACCATGTTCACTAGTTGTTCTGAGAATCCCTGCAATATCAATCTTGTTTAATTATGTTAAATCGAACATTTCTCAAATTTACATATCACAGAAACTTCCATTTATATATTATAGCTGCTCCTAATATTCTGCAGAACTTCTCATATGGCTAGAAAATTTCAAGATGGTGGGTAACTGGTGAGAACTCCAGATGGTATTCAGCAGAGTGTTGGTCGAGTTTTGTTGGTCAGTTTTAATGATCTGTTGAAAGAAGGTATGGACAGCAAGTAGGAGTATTTACCATTGGATGAAGTTGGTGGCCTGAAAGCTAGGTCCACGAGACAGGAGCTATTGGCTTTGGGCAAACGACGTGTAAGAATTAGGGGAACAGGAAGCAATGCCTGCCTCTGTACTCCACAGGCGAGCTTTTGGGCAAAAGCAAATATCCATTTGACTTTATATTGCCTTTTGCCATGGTCTCTTCTGGAAACATGGCCCTTGCTATGAATAGATGATGGGGGGCACAACAAAGCCTTTCTGTGCCCACTCTATAACCCCCAAATTCACATCCCTATTTCCTAACTCTGTTAGTTCAAGAAAAATAGCTCAGCTTGGAAACAGTTTATAAAACTGGAACTAATTGCAAGTATGTCCTTGGGAAGACTGGATCTTCTTGTCTGCAATTAAAAACTCACAGGGCACCCACTGACAGTAGTGGCTGTGCCCATGAAGTTGTGAACTAAAAAATGGACCTGGGAGTTTTGGTGAGTAAGGATAGTATATCAGATCCTAGGCAAAAAGGAAAGATCTAGAAGACAAGAGTGGGGGCGGGGGGGAGGGAAGTGTAGAGGATGGTCTTTGAATAATTACAGTCCCTTTCAAGAAAATGTTAGCATTTATCTTACTGCAACATCTACCTCATTTATTGAAGCTGAGATGTTTTTCTCTATTTTCAATGAGATATTGAAGGAGCTCTGAACTCTGTGGCAAATGTTAACTTTTTAATGAAAACCCTTGCACACTGTCCCAGAGGCAGGGCATGTGTGGGGCTATTGAGAGAAGCAAGCTAAACGAACCGCTGCTCAAAATTCCAGGAGGTTAATAGGCAAATCAGCCTAGAAATGGAGAAACCAGCTGTACTTCTTCTCTTTCCCTGCTTTTCTTACAATTCAAGGCATCTGTGCACCATCTTAGTGCACAGATATCCCATTTTTCAACTTCTGGGGGGGTTTTGGCTAAAGGAGCCATTTGTTTTTTATTATTATTAATGGCATCCTCTTTTTGACATGCTCCAGACAGACTTGCCAGTTCAGGTCACCGAGGTGGGGTGGGGGGTAGGAATCATGGCCTGATCCCTTGACTGAATGAAGCTAAAAGGTCACATCACCCCTTCATCCTGCTTCCTACTGCCATTCTGTGAGTAAAAATGGCATATGGCGAGGATGGAAAGTCCTAGAATTGTACCATTTAAAATCTGAAAAAGGCCTTGATGTTACTGAACCCCCAGATTCTCAGATTTAGCTACATACCAGCATCATCTGGGAGATTTCAAATTGCTGATTCTAGCTCTGCCCCCAGAGATTCTAATTTCATTGATTTGGGGTGAAGTCTGGACATGGGGATTTTTACAGAGCTCCCGAGAGAATTCTAATGTGCAACCAACTTTGGGAGCCGCTGGTTTAACCCAAAGCGGACTCTGTATTCCATGCCATTGTAATGAATGTTGCCCTCCCCTAAATAGCCATTGATCCCCTCCCCCCACCATCCATCACCAACCCCCATGCAAGATGAAACCAGAAAGGCCCAGTGGCCTTTGCAGCCAACTAAGATGTTTTTATTTTGTTTAACAGCAGGACTTCTCAGAAACCCTTGAATATGACAAGGTACATTTAAAAAAATTCCTAAGAGGGTGCAGGAAAGGAAGCACTTTCCATATATACTGGTTCCCTAACTTCATGGAGGATCTCAGGGGACTAGGGAAGTAGTGACTCACACATCTTTGCTTCTTGAGAAATGCTAATTTCAGTCTAAGAAGCAGCTGGGTCCTCATGCCTCATATGTACCTGACTTGATACCCCTAGCAGATCACTTCTAACACTTTGCTCCTCTAGACAACAAGATTATCTTCAGTAATAAACATGTGGGATAAGTAATCATTCTTTTATTGACTCTTTTGTTGATTTCCTTTAGTTGGAAAATAATTAAAATTTTTATAAGGATAAATTTCAAGTGAAAAATATGATTCAGATTTAAGTATTTCATGAATTAATGAAAAATTGTACTTACCAAAAATTTTATACCTTTCAGTGCAGACTGTTTCATCTTCTAAATATTGTTTTGTTTTATTAATTATTTTTCATTGAGGTCACATTGCTTGATAACATTATATAGGCTTTAGGTTTATGCACTATAGTTTGATATCTGCATATGCTACATTATAATTGCCACCAAAAGTATAGTTTCCATACATCATTATACAATTGATCCCTTTACCCAACTTGCCCACTCCAATCCTCTTCCCCTCTAGTTACAACCAACAATTTCACTCTGTAAATATTCAATAAGTAAAAACTCCAGTGGTCGCATAGAATAACTGAAAAGGAGGAACATTAGTTCTGTTTTTTGCCTATATAATTGTGTTATTGTGGTTGATCCCAAACCCACTGTTTAGGAATTATATATCATGGTGCTAACACACAGAACTCAAAGCTGGAATGATTTTCAGTCATTACAAACTTAGAGGAACAAACTTAGGTGGTGTGTGGTTGGGTTGCATGTGTTGGAGTCTGGCTGTGTAACTAAGAGTATTTAAAATTAACTTCCATGTAGAATACAGTGTTTATGAAAAGATAGGTAACAAAAATGTGCTAATTTGAAGCATGTGTGTGTTTATTTATTATTTAAATCAATTGCTTAGAACTTAGGCCACAAAAGATTTGAGGAACTTTTTATTGCTGCCATTGTTAAGCATGGATAGGGCATAATAATAAACAGAAGCCTGATGTTAGTCAGTTTTATTATTGTTTGAAATTCTCTACAGACAGTGAACCCCCCTTTTTATTTAACTCTTGGGGAGGGCCACTCCTGCCACTTCGTTCTTGCACATCGTCTATATAGTCAAGGTTACCAAAAGTAACAATGGAAGTTGGAACTAAAATGCAGATCTCATTTTTTTTTTAAAGATTTATTTATTTGTGCATACAGAACTGAGGTATAAGCCAGAGGTACAAGGATGGTGAGAGGATTCACTAGAGACAGAGTGGGGAGCAGAACAGGCAGATCAACCAAGTACACTGCTGAGGAGCTGTGGGCAAGACAGGAGAGGTCTGCTGTGCCATGTGACTCACCTCCCGAGCCAGGGATTGAACTTGCACTAAAGCAGCTACACTAGCTTGCAGTGCTGTGGCCTAACCCATTGCACCATCAGGGAGGGCTGCTGACCTTATTTTTTTTTTAAAGATTTATTTATTTATGCATACAGAATTGGGTTACAGGCCAGAGGTGTGGAGGGTGAGAGGACTCACCAGAGACGAGAGGGGAGCAGAACAGGCCAACTGCTGAGGGGAGCAGTGGGCCGGTCAGGAGGGGTCTGCTGCACCATGTGGATCACCTCTAGGGCAGGCGAGGATTGAACTCATGTTGAAGTGGCTTTAGCTTCTCAATGCTGTGCTTTAACCCATTGTGCCACCAGGGAGAGCTGCAGACCTCATTTTTAAAAGAAATAGAAAAAGATACAAAGATATGAAAAGATGTTCTCTGTTCTTGGATTGGAAGAATTAACATTGTTTAAATGGCCATACACAGATTCAGTGTAGTTTCAATGGCATTACTTAAAGAAACAGAACAAACACTGTGGAAATTTGAGTGGAATCACAAAATATCGCAAATATCTAAACCAATCTAACCCATAACTAGGGAGAACAGTCTCTGTATAGACTTCAGTCTATACTACAAAATCATAATAATCAAAACAGTCCTATAAAAACATACAAATACCATAGGCCAATGGAATAGAATTGAGAGTCCAGAAATAAACACACTTATAAGGACAGTTAATCTTTCACAAAGGAAACAAGAATATACAATGGAGTAAGGAAATTATCTTCATAAATGGGTTGGGAAAACTGGACAGTCCTCTGAAAAAGAGTGAAATTATCAATATTTCAGACCATGCAAACAGACTAATTCAAAATGGATTAAAGACTTGGCTGTAAGACTTGAGACTATAAAATACATAAAAGAAAACATAGGCAAAGCACTCTACAGCATAGGCTTAGTGATGTCATTGTGGATTTTTCTTCAGCATCAAGAGGGGGAAAAATGAAAATATAAACAATTGGGACTACAACAAACTAAAAATCTTCTGTGTAGTGAAAGAAACTATCATTAAAACAAAACAGACCCCCTGCTGAGTGAGAGAAATGTTTTGCACACTATATATCTGACAAGAGGCTGATATCCAAGATCTACAAAGAACTAATATACTGCAACAAATAGAAGCAAATAACCCAATCAAAAAAATTTGCCAAATAGCTAAACAGGCACTCTCCAAAGAAGACATACAGAAGGCTAGTTAGGCACTTGAAGAAAATGCTGATTGAATTAAAACTACAATGAGATACCATGTCATATCCATGAGAATGGCCCATATCAAAAAGGCCAGGAAAAAAAAAAGTGTTGTTTATGGAAATGGTACAAATGCCCAAGGAGAGATCAGTAGATTAGGAAATGTGGTGTATATATACACAATGGAATACCACTCAACTATAAAAAATGATGAACTCTTGCCATTTGAGACAAAATGGATACAACTAGAGGGCATTGTGCTAAATGAAATAATACAGAACAAGAAAGACAGATACTGGATGATATCACTCATATATGAATTATAGAGAAACAAAGCAAAGGGTCAGATGAATCCAAGCAAAGAGCAAACTCGAAGAAATACTGCTGTCGAAATAAGACTACCGTTGATGGGATAGCAAAGTATGGAAGAGGGACAAGAGACTGTGTTGGAGGGCTATTGGCACCTTGGTGAGGGGTGTGGATATGATCCTGTATCTCTAAATCAAATCATAGGCAGAATTATTAAACAATGTTACCTCCAAAATAAAAACTTCTCAAAAAAAAAAAATGAAGCTTAGTCTCCAGATTCTCAGATCAGAACCTCTCTGTGTCCATTTGTTTCTGAAAAGGTTTTAGGTGAATAATGAGCAATAACAGTAGCACAACCTGAAATGTAAGTCAGCCAAAATGCCTATTAGTCCATTTGGTCCTATATATATATTGAGTTTCAGATCATTCCAACCCAGAGTCTGGGTGACATGTGTCCCTTTAGAAAATAGAGATCGCTTTAGCTTTAATAAGAAGAAAATTGTTATTTCACTTTATTAACAAGAAGCTTGTATCATACTGAAAAATTCATTGTCTGTGTTCAGCTTGAATATTGTATTCATTATGTTTCCTAATCTATGTGATTACTACCTGTGTAATTTGATGTCTGGCATCTGCTATCAGAATTCTTTCAGGCCATTATATTTCACATCTTTTTTTTTTTTTTTGTAATGGAGGATAAGATTGGGACATGGAAAATTGCAGCAGACTGCCTAAGGCGAATTGCAACCAGCCGGCAGCTGGATGGAACAGCGAAAGATGCAAAGTTATGTGGAGAATCAGAAAAAGGTGGCCGCCAGGTCTAAGGTCTGTCATGAGAGCTCTGAGCAGAAAATAGAACCAACCAGTTTGCCAGCGTGGCAGTTGGCCATTGCCAGCTTATCTCCAATAATGCAGGTTGGCATTGTCCATTCAGCATATTATTAGGATAAAATATGATGGGGGTGAAGCAAAATGGACAGTGCACCACGAAGAGACCCTTACTCAGCATACCAGACGTACAAGGTGGGTATTGGAAGAAAACCAACAAACTTGCAACAGATTATTTTTAGACAAATACTAAGTAGGTATATACAAATCACAGAACAAAAACCAAATGATGCAAACTCTCTTTTTCTTTTCTCTCCATGCTTCCAAGTAGCCATGCCATTTAACAGATAAATCAGGTGGTATTAAAAGGTAGAATGAGAATGAGCACTGGAATTAGATACACTTAAGTGTGCATCCTAAGTGATTCATACCACAAGGGAAATAGAACTCTTGTTTCCTTGTTATAAAGAGGGAGCTATAATAGCTACCTCATTGGGCTATTATCCCATACATTAGATTAAATCATATATGATTAGGTATGTAATATGTCATAGATGGCCCTTAATTTCCTTGAGCCTTAGGTTTTCTCCTCTTTGAATAATCCAGGGAATGATGGCCTTTGCCCTGGAAGGGCTGCTGCAGGATTCAGACAAGTTGACACGTGAGAATAGCTCAGCAGTGTCTCATGCATGTGTGTTAGTTACTATTCTAATATTATGTGACTGTAATGGCTTTTGCTTTTGTTTTTTGATGACTGGTTTATCCCTTAGGGGTGGCCAAATAGATTCTCTTTCTATTAATTTGGTTGTTGAAATTCTGACAGTCACTACTATTAGTGATACCAGTAACGCGTTCCTACTCTCCCTGCCCACTGTCACTGAGTCCTCCAGCTCTATACTGTTCACCTTCTCTCCTTCATAACAGGGACAACATCTTGTTGTTTCCTTGAGCTCCAGGATTCATAACAAATGTTGGAAAAGCAAGGAGGATTACTTTTCTTCAGCACCAAAATCACTCCCCTGCCCCAGTTTGCCACCACATGACAATGTGAGCCACTATGGAGACAAGCCTGGTAGCACAGAAGGGACCAGTTCTGGGCCCTGCCAATGTTTGGGGCCATCAGGTGCAAGTGAAGCCTGCACAGGGGAGCCTTGGTAGGGGGATGCCTAACCCTCACTGGGAGACCCCTCCCCATTAGTCAGGGAAGTCAGCCCTCTCTGCACAAGTCCACATTCTGATCTCCTACCCCCTTCTGGTGAGAGGGCCCATGTTCATGCTCTTGGCCAGGACCATACTTCCTTGGTAGCCTGGTGGAGGTGAGCAGACTTCTCACCAGCAGTGCCATGCCAGTTTGAGGGAGGAGCCCAAATGAAAGCTGAGAGGAACTTAGAATTTACTGCTGGGTGCTAGCAGGTACATACTACATGACTGAGCCAGCTCACTTCATGCTCTAGGTCTCAGTTTCCTTGACTGTAAGGTAGAAGTAATATAGACACATCCTTTGCAGGATTGTTAGAGAATAAATGAATAATGTATACCATGTTTCTTGGTAGGGTGCCTAGTCACTTAGAAGGAACTTAGTAAATGTGAGTTTCCTTCCTTTTCCACCCCATCCTATCTATGTTTTATTTCTCATATTTTAATATTCTAAGATTGGTTTGTATCTCTCAATCAATGATATAAAAATGTAGTAAAAACTATAATTTATTCATGGCCTATGACATAAAGATTCTTTTCCACATATCTTATTTAATCATCCCAATAACCTCACGATGTTGTTATTATTCTGTTTTGTTGATAAAGAAACTGAGGTTCAAGTGGGCACACAGCTAGTGAAAGGCAGAGCTAGGATCAACTCCAAAGCCAATGCTCTTTTTCAAAATTGTATGTCTTTTTAATTGAGTTCATAGTATATAATACTGAATATGATTCAGAAGTACAGAGTCAGATGTTATCACATTTTGCACTGAGGCATCCATAATCCTTGTGTAATCCTTTTGTTCCCTTCCCTTACATACCCCTTCTGGTAAAACCAATGTTCTTAACAACTCCCAAGCACCCTCATCAGAGTCACCTAAAATTTCAAAGGAGCCTTGTTTTTGCTAAAAGCTCTCACCTCTTTCTTAAACGCTTACCTATCTTCTTAGCACTGCCTCTGATCACCTGGGCCCGAGGAGTTCAACACAGATACTCTGTCTTCCCCAGACACTGTTTCTTGCTGTCTAGTCAACTCCATTGATCCTGGGCCTAGGAATCAGTTGACTGTCACATGTTATTATCTTAGGGCATCTGAAAAAAATATAATAATCAAAGCTAATATATTTATACAGCATTCATTATGTATGAAGCGCTATTCTAAGCCCTTGGCAGAAAACTCATTTAGCCTCCTCACAGTTTTAGAAGCGGAGCAGCCTGTAAAGCTCTATAGATGAGGAAACCAAGGCAGTGAAGGTTAAGTGACTTGTCCAAGTGACACAGTTAGCAAAGTTATCTTTTTGCATTTTTGGCACGTCACTCTGAACTCTATCTAAGCTCATTGTTTGCTAGTTGACAATTACTGCCTAATTCCCCTATCCTAATTCCCCACCCCCAAGCACCTGCCTGTAGTCCCCTGCTTTAATATCTCACAAAAAGTTAAATTGTGAAGTTAGTTATGTCACTCTTCAAAATTCCTTATGGCTTATAAAAGTTTTTTTAATATATATCTGCTTTGTGAAGTACCAATAGGATTTCAAGAGGGGAAAAAACAATATGGATATTTGGTTTGATGAAATTTACCAATACATAACACTTAATCATACTTATATAGTTATTACTATGATGTTATCTACCTTTAAGAAATGTACATTTCCAAGAGTGCAAGACACCTGGAAAATCACATTGCAGTTGCATCCTAGAGGTTTGATCTACACTGGGATGCCTAGACTGCATTTGCCTGTTCCAAGTTATTAATTCTGTGATGCTTTAGATCTTTTACACAGCCTCTCTTACAATTTCAGTATACATGTGGAATATTATCTGGTGAATATAATACATGAGCACTGTCCAGTAGTATCTTCTATGCCCGAGATTATCCCTATCTCTACTGTCCTGTACTGTAACCATTGGCTATGGCTCTCAAGCAGTTGAAATGTATTCAGTGCAACTGAGGAAATGACCTTTTAACTAAATCAAATTTAGATTGCTCATTGTGACTAGTGGCTACCATATTGGACAGCACACATGTAGATGAACTATGAGAGTCAGCATTGGATGGGTTCTTGCAACAACTAATTTAGCTCAGTGACTCTAGTTTGCTGTGTCCTTTATCCAAGCCAGTCCCCTTGGCAAACCTGCTTTACCTCATGTTAGTTTCTGCTTTGCTTTAGTCATATCAAAGCCCTTCTTTTTCTTCACATATGCTCTGCTTTTTCTTCCTTGTCATCTTTTCTCCCTTCCCTCTCTATCTTCTCCTTGATTCATCCTTCAGATTTAGCTGAGGTCTCTAAATTGCCTGCCATCATAGTAGACCCAAGGAGAAAATGAGTGGCAGCCCCTGGTAACCTACCACCATGTATGTGGTGAAACATAATACACTAATTTTGGTGTGCCTGATACACTAATTCTGAAGACCTCCCCTCGTTCCTTCTCCTCCTCACACCTGCTTTCCCACCACCACATTGCTCTCTTCTGGGTCACACTTTGTTTCTACTTTAACAAATCCAACAAACCAGCTGTTTTCTTTTGGTATCTTTTTATTACAGCTAAAATTCCAAGGGCTGCAGGGGAAAGCTGCTGAAAACACCACAGGCCTTGGGCTTCACTTCAAAGCAGCTTTCATCATTCTTTACACACTGTTTTCAGGACCCTTGTCTGTTCTCTCCCGGGAACCAGATCCTCATGGAGATTTTCCTCAGTGATATCACTATTTACAGAACTTTGGTCATGGACATCATGTTTATATCTGATTTGTACATGTCCACATAGCCCATAAAGTTTATAAGGGGTTAGAGAGCTTTTCCTTGTTCATAAATCTTTCCCTGTGGCCTCCCCCTAGGAGTGGGAAGGAAGGAGGCAGTAACAAGAGGGGATGGGTGCACTGTTGAAGGGAGAGAATGATTAGAAGCATGAGATTTCTTTCTTTGAGTTTCTCCCCATAACTTCCTCCCTTTTGATCAGCAGGACAGTAGAGCAGAGAGGGTACATGTGAGGCTGAGTGCTGTGCACAGGTAAAGTAAATACTCTCAGTCTCTCTTTTATCATCTGTTAAGTGGTAGTAATAATAATGTTTGCTCATGAGATTGTTCTGAGGATTAAACAAGGTAAGGGGCATAAAGCATTTCACATAGGAAATAGAAAATGCAACATACCTTCTCTGGAGAAAGGGCCGAGGGTCTTCTGTGCTACCCATCTACTGTCCTGCCTCTCTTACCCAAACCAAGCACCGAGCTGATATTGAGTTGTTCTTGCCCTGAAAACCTGGCTTCTCATAATTTATCCCTAGTATGGGCAATCTGACATTCCACATCTACAATAAACATTGGTATGAAATCTGTCTTTCTGAGCATAATTTTTGCATTGAAGCTTAAATTTGTTCCATTTCAAAATTCTGAGTAAAGCTCTATGGATGGCTGTGTAAATTTATCTGAAGATTCGGAGAAGGATTTCAGAATTTACAAGTGAACATTGCACACATACTGCAACCCCCTTCAATTCTCACCCAGTTTGGGACAGGAAATGTCTGCAGGCCAGTGGAAGAATAATAGATCAATAATAATTCACCACTGCTCACACAAATTCCCTCAGCAGTTTCAACCAATTGGGGTTCAGGGAAGTCATTACAGGATGTGCCCACCCAGGCAAGGCAAAGGAGAAAAGATTGTGAAATTATTTTTTTGAATTGCCTCCAACTATCAAAATAGGTAAATGAAATGTGATTCTTGAATTACTTACAATTGTCTTGTCTTGTGAATATCCTCTTTGAACATGAGATCCCAACCTTTCCCTCCAATTGTCATCTTACTCTCTAGTGTAGCCAGTCATCTTTTTAAACTGAAGATCTGTATAACCAATATTGTTTATATACTCTCAGTGGCCTCTCACTGCTCTTTGGTTGAAAACAGAACACCTTATGTGACTTTCCTGAGCCGGCCTGTTGTGACCCTGACCATCACCTCCTACACACTTCCAAGATTCTGAATTCCTTCCCACTTCCAAGATTCACGTGCCATGCCCTCCGTCTACAAGGCCTTCTCCTCCTTTTTTGGTCTAGACAACTCCTACCGAACCTTTAGATATCATCCCAAAGACCAGTTATTCTGAGAATCCTTCATGAAACTCTCTCTTGTCCCACCTACCACCTATGGGTTTTCTAGTCACATGCTGTATTTAACAGGGTGGCCCCATCCACAGCTACTCTTAAATGATTCATTGTATTTATTTTTTACAGTGATTTTCTCTCCTGCCAGAATGTGTATTTTCTCAGACTAGGACATCTGTATGTCTTTTCCAATAACCCAAAACCTTGGGTTGTACCTAAGGTGCCCGGAGCCAACCAGGTACAATTAAATACTTGCTCCATGAATGTTGAACCCCAGGTCCCTAGATATCCACACAGTTCTCATCATGCAAAGTATTGGTAAATAGAATATAGTTGGCATTGTGATGGTATCTAATCAAGACAGTTCCTAGATGACCTAGAGTAATTGAATTGGAGAGTTTTTATCAATTTAAAGGGTTGATTTTATTAGTCCAATCCCTTCATTTTATGCATATGAAAGACAGTGGACAAGGTTAAGGACATTCAACTATTTGACTGCAGAACTGAGGTTAGGATAACTAAGTCTTTCAGATTCCCGTGAGTCATACTCCCCATTAAGCCAGTAAAATCATCCCCAAATACATAGTTAATCATAACTAACTAACAAACATACTAGCACTTGACCAGCTCATTTTCCTCCCTGAGAAGAGAAAAGCTTTCATTACATGATCACTGTCCCTTCTTCTGATACCACTGAGGACCCTTCCTTTGAACTCTACATTGCCATGGCAACTGTTCCTTTATGAACATTAGCACACTGCCCACAATTGCCTATGCTGAGGTGCATGGCTGCTAAGCAAATCATAGGCAATTGTTTTGAGTCAAGAAGGCCCAAAGCCTCAGATCAAGTTCAGATTATTTGGAGGATGTGTGTGTCAGGGACACTTAGCATCAGTTCCGATGGGAAGGCAGATAAAAGCTTGATTTAGGACACGGGTAGGGGAGGTAAAGGGCAGCTCAGCCTCAGAGCTTGGAGAGCTCTTCCAGAAGCTCTTTGATGTGAAGGAGACATTGGAAGTTGCATAATTCTTGCAGGCTGCTCAAGTAATGCAGAGAGGCCAAATGCACTGCTTGTTTGGTCCTTCCTTTCTTCCCTGCTCCTCCTCTCTTTCATCTGTCCCAACAAACCAGTGCCCAAAGAGCCTTTGTCCTGAGGAGAGAAACCTAAGTTTCACAGGAGTAAATTTACAACATTGATGCACTTCGGATATAATGGGAGTTGGGAGGGATCACTATATTAAGAGAGGTGGTCAACATGGTTATAGCGACTAGTGAAAGGTAGCCCAAGGCAAGTTCTGATTGCTTGGGATGGAGATCTCCCATCTCACAAGAGAGAAACAAATGTCTTACAAATTGGTCACATCCCATTTAGCTCATACTAATTTACATCACCGACCCCCAGGCTAACAGGCCTTATTTTTCTTCCTTTTGTTTCTCCTCCCTCCCCCTGAGTGACTTCCTCATTTCTCTTTCATCTAATAGTGTGGACCTGACTGTTTCTAGTTTGCTCAAATTTTATTTTCCTATTTGACTGTTGAGTTTCCAGCCCCCAGATCTTTCGCATTGTAAAACCTGTGCTACCCACGTCCCCTCACAGCCTGCTTTCCATCAGCTTTGCCTAACTCAGGTCCCGTGTGTTAGCAGGATAATAACTTTCCTTAGCAGGACAAAATGGTGCAGAGAGAGTGCTGCCTTTTGTGCTTCAAAGGCTTGAGAGATTCCTTTAACCACAAAAATGAGAATAGAACGTAATGGATATACAAGAGTCCCATGATGGCAATCTTCCTGCTGGAAATGTTCATGAATTACCTGTAATTTACCTCAAAATGTACCATATGTTGGACTACAATGTGCACTTTTCCTTTTTTCACTTAAATGGACTGCTCTTCAGAATGCTTTTCTCCCCTTGAATTGGGAATGTTGGGAAATAAGGGCAGTGGGGGGAGGGTAGCAAGGAGTGGCCCGTAGAAGTTTTACAAATTAAAGTAGGCACATGTTATCATCTGAATGTTTTGTAAAAGGGAAAGAAAATGGAATTAGGTGCATTACTACATTGTCAGCGCCACAGGGCCAGGATGAGAAGATTAAAGATCCCTTAGGAGGGGAGGAGACAAGGAAGCCCCAATTCACCAGATCCTTTCATGCATTTCATGTGAAGGGACAGACATGACAGACTCCTCCATGGCTTGATTTATCAGATTTGAAGAGTGGCTCTGCCAAGACAGAGGGAGGCCCCACTTACTGATTGCACAGGAAGCCCCCCTGCTTTCTTCAGTGTCCTGGACAGAAACACCGCGTGCTCTCCTGTGTTGACAACACTGGCTTCTTAATAAAGACTTTTAAAAGTGTCAGACAGAACTTCTACTTCTTGAAATCTTTTGAATACCATCAGGATCTCAGCTTCTTAATCTCTCTGAAGGTGAACAGATGTAGAGAGCTAAGAGCAAACAATGGCAAACCTTATTTTCCACCCAGAGCCACGGCCTTGTCACTAGCCCACCACATCTGCGTTTTTGAAGGGAAATGTCATAATATTGCTAATCAATAGGAAGAGTGACAGGCCCATTTGTCAAGAACAAGCCAGCACTGCAGCTGTTGTCCTCCTCTGCATCTTTCTCTTGGGCTTTGCGAAGAGAAGTCCAGGGAACGGCATGCTGTGTGTGTCTCGTGTAGCCGCTGGTAGTTTGGGGGACAGCAAGGGGGAAAATAGGGGAAGGGTCTCATTTGGTACACTGCATAGTTGAGCAAAATGAAGGCAAATGCCAGAAAAGAAGCAGTGAGCTCCTAAGAGTGGTGTGCAAAAGCGCTCAGACACTCTGCAAGGGGGAGAGGATCTTCCATATCACGCAGTCTATTGACCCTTAATCTGGGGAGTGCAGCCGTGTATGTATTTCTTTTGAGCTGCAGATGTTTCTTGCTGCTCTGCTGGGCAGAGGGACAAGCAGGTCATCTAAAAGAAGGAGCGAAATGGGGAGTGGGATGGAAACTCAGACTTAATGATCATTTTCATCTTGGCTTTGGAGGAAAATGCAACCAGAGGGTGGGAAATGGTGGCTGCAATCTCTGCCCTGCGACACGCCAGCTCCCCTGAGCTGATAGAAACTCGGATGGCAGGGATCCCCACAACAATCAGCTCAGTCATGCGTGGGCCCTAGGAGTGTGCAGTGACAGGACTGGAGTGCCCTTTCCTACCCCACCAAAATAATTTTTAAATTAGGAAATTAATCTTAATCGACTCTTGTATCTCTAGATTTAGTTGACCCAGATCATTGTTATGGCTTTTCATGCTTGGGGGTGATATCCCAAGTCTAACACTTTTTTTTTTTTTTTTGGCTTGGTGCAAGGGAGCAAATGCTGATATTAACAAGGGGACCTTTAGAGAAACACCAATAACTTGTCAAACTACATTTCTCTCATCTGCTTCTTGTGCTTAAGAGAAGTGATGCTCTAGAAAAGGCCTTTTTCTTCTTCTTCTGCAAGTTTTTGTCATTAGAAAGCAAATAAAATTCAACTTAAATACAAAGACGGCATTTGATCAGGTATTGTCAGATGCAAATCTGTTAGACAAATGTGAAAACAAAAAAATATCAACAAAGAATACCTTGCCATAAATAAATAGTCCAACCCTGAAGTTAGTGAATGAATATCCATGTGTTTGCAGGATCCAAAATCCAAATGCCACTGGAAAGGAACAAATCGTTCGTTTAAATATTGGAACATATTATTATAGACTGAATTTTGTCCCACCCCACAAATTCTCATGTTGAAGCCCTTAACTGCTAATAATGACTGTATCTGAAAATATTATTCAAAGGTAAAATTAAATGAGTTCATTGGGGTGGGGCCCTAATCCCATAGGATCTTGACCTTATAAGAAGAGGAAGCTCTCTATCTCCCTCCCTCCCTGCCTGTCTCTCTCCCTCCCTCCCTCCCTTCTCTCTCTCAATCATGTGAAGCTATCACATGAAGGCCATCATCTGCAATGCAGGAAGAGAAAGATCACCAGAAAATGAATCAGCTGGTACCTTATCTGGCTTTCTAACCTCCAGAACAGTGAGAAATAAATTTCTGTTGTTTAATCCACCCCATTTATGGTATTTTGTTATGGCAGCCTGAGCTGATTAAATTAACAGACATTCTCCTCCAAAGTAAGTTTTCCTGATAATAACATTCTAGGCACAGAAAGTTTGCAGTTATTCTGGAGGTACAAGTAAGAGTGATTTAAAACAAAACAAACAAACAAAAAAACATATTAAACCATCTGTTGCAAATGGATGCAGTTCTCTAAGAAGACACTAATCTCACTGATGCTGCCTTTGCTGGGAAGAGTTCTGGAGAGTCTCTTCTGGAATTTAGGGTCAGCAGCATATTGTTGAGGATCTTCAGTAGTGACATGTTCTTGTTTTAGGGTGATTTAAACCAAGTTTTACATTTCTAAGTCTTTCGGAGTAAAGTTTGAGAAGCAAGCTGACCGTCAGAAAAGACTTACATGATGTGTGTCTAACAGAGTAAGTGTGTACAATTAGAGGTCTTATGTGATTTACTGTTGTCTCAAAAGATGATTCTGAAAGTGGAGCCTGGTACAGTCAACCAGGGGAACACCCTAAAGCAGGAGGCTGGCTCTGTAGGTGAAGATACACATACTGTGAATATCTCATTCTGGAACCTGAGGTGCTTTCAAGCTGATTTTATGAGATCTTTAGAACAGCTTTGGAGGCAACTATTTTCTTACTTAGAAAGGCAGCCTGGATTTTGTTGAATTCTGGTAAGGATGCCCATGGGGACCTTTCAAAATTCTCAGTGCCAGGTCACACCAGTTACCAATTAAGTCAATTGTCTGGGGACGGCAGCCAGGCTTTAGTTGTTTTTAAAGAATAGTAGGTAAATATAATGTGCAGCTAAGTTTGGGAACCACTGGATGGGCTTTACAAACGAGATACTAATGAAAGAGTCTCATGAATGTATTTAAAACAGCTAACATATTGTAGGGGATTAACAAATGGTAGCTTTCTTTTCTATTAGAGAATGTGATGATAATGATAAAAACAATAGCAATAATAGTAGTAACAACAGTAAACCCTTATACATGTAGGGCATTCTGCAGTTTACTCTTAGACCCATTGCTTGTTCTAATCTTCTGCATGATAGGAGTGTGATCATTATCTTCTCTTCCAGATGAAGAAACTCCCTTACACTGGGAATGTGATTTTCCCAACCAGAGGCTAGTCCAGGAATGGTCCCCTGCCTTCTGGTCTATTGCTCTTCCTAACATGCAACAGTGCCTCTGTGCACAGATACCTTCCACTGGGTGGGGGAATGTGATTACACATACAAACATTGAGCATGTGCACTGAGGAGGTAAAACTCTCCAAGTTGCTAATCAATTGCGATCATATGCCGAAAGCCTAGGATCTCATACAGTTGGCAGAGTCTCCTCATCTCCCTGAACCTACTCCATCGACCAGACGTCCCTGACCTCCCCATCCAAGCAAAGAGGAGAAGCTGGGTAAATCAGAAAATAAACTGGACCTACCATAGATTAGCATGCTTCATCTCTTTGCAGTACGTGAGCAGAAAATGAGTTCTCCATGCAGGCCTACTGGGATAGGTAGGGCTAAAGAGTGACATCACCCACATTCTCTTCATATTCACACCCCAATCAGGTGAGTCTTCCCTTTCCATTTGGGAAAGGAAGTATTTGCTTCCTTGTGCAATGAAATGGAGTCAATTAAACATGATGGTGGGTAGATAAGTCTTCTTCCTGCAATAGGCAATGTAAATAAATGCTGTAAGTGACAAAGGAAGGAGGAGCTGCTAGGGTGAAGCTGTTAATAGAGAGGGGATTGTTATCCAGAGAGGTTTCTTGGAGGCTTAAGAGCTGACTGGGTTCTTGATGAAGGAGCAGGAGCTGAACAAATGAAGTCTTGCAGAGACCTAATTTTCTAATTTTCCTATCCAAGGTGAATGTTACAGTCTTTAGAAAATTGGGGATTGATTTGAGTCAATCTGCTATACCTCAAAGATGACTGACTAATTGGACTCAACTGAAAATGGCTCTTTGGAGGTGGTGATGACAGCATCATACTCCAAAGATGCATGATAAAGGAGGGCCTTGCTCAACCAGGTTGGCCAGATTAAGATTTTATTATTATTTATATTTTGAAATGATGAAAATAATGTTGCAACTTGGAGAGAAAAAATTTATCATGTCACCGTGTTGGCATGAGACAGCAAACATTGGGTCAAAATTAAATCTGCCACATCCTGGATGACCTGAGGCAGGTGATGTTTCTCTGTGGCACCACTTCTAGTAACACGGAGCTGGACATCAGCACCTCTTTCAGTGGGTTGTTTGAGGTTTAAGTGAGATAATGTCTCACACAAAGAGTCTAGCCCCTGTGTATAGTTCAGGCTTCATAAATGCAGTTGCAATAATTATTGTTTTTATTATTAAAACAAGGACCCCAACAGTTGCCTTGTTGTGGGCAAGAGGCTTTTCAGGACCAGGAATGTCTAATTGTGGAAAAAAAAATACACCTTGCTTTGCTTTTTTGTCACATTCGGACTTTTTCTTTGGCTCCTCAGAGATTTACCAACTTGAATGAGAAGCCAAAGCAGATCTTTCCTCTTGTAAAACTCTGTCCACTTTTCAAGTTCTGTTTCAAATTCCATTTGGGGAAATTAGGGAATGTTTTATGGAAGAGCTGGTGTTCTGTTCTTCTCAGTTCCCATAGATCTTTATAATTTTATTATGCTATTTATCATATTCTATGCAGTATTGTCTCTCATCATACAGTAACTTTCCTGAGGGTAGAAGAGGGGCCCATTCATCTTGGAATCCCCACAGCACATGGTGGCATACCTGGTGCAGTGTAGCTACTCAGTAAATATTTGTTGAATTGGAGTGATTGAAATTTTTTAGAAAGACTGCTTTATAATCATTTTGTGATTTTTTTCATTGTTTTTCCAACTAGGAAGGATAATTTGGGGGATTCTCCAAGTATAGGTTTCATGAACCAAAGGCAGAGTGATTATAATTCTTGAGTTTTCAAGGCCATCTTTTGTTAAAGATGGAAATAAAATATAACGCAACAAAAATACTGAAGAAACGGAAGTTAACTCATATTTATGGGCTCCATGTCACCCGAAAGGAAGGCTGAGCCTCTCCAGCTCTCACTTAATCCATTTGTAAAATGAAGATGCTCTCTCCCTTTTACATACAGAAGTATGTATTTCCTGGCAACTTTATTTAGGTGCAAATAGGAATTTTGCCATTGTTCTTTATACTCTCCTGCTCAAAACAGCAAGTTAATAAATAGGTCAGAGTTTGGTTGTTTTTAATTACTACATTTCTAGGACCTAGAAGAATGTCTGGTGTATTGGAGCTGATCAACAAATACTTCTTTGTTAAATAATTACTAAATAAATGAATGAGCATAGACAATTTAGTAATGCTAGAGTTCATACTTACTAGTAGTTATAGTCCTTCCCCTCCAAAATTCCCTGTTCCTGAGAGACATACATGACCAAGGACACAGATGGGAGTTGAGGGTGAGAAGACTCACTACAAAAAGAGTGGGGAGTAGAACAGGCAGGTTGACTGAAATCACTGCTGCGGGGAGCAGCAGGTGAGACAGGAGAGGTCTGCTGCGCCATGTGGGTCAGCACCCTGGCTGGCAATTGAACTCATGCTGCAGTGGTTGTGGATAGCTTCATAGTGCTGAGACTAAACCCCCTGTGCCACTAGTGAGGCCCTGAATGACTCCTTTTGAATATCACTTTTGCTTTGAAACCTTCCTTTATATTTCCAAACAAAACTGGTGTTCCCACATGCTGATGCACATATCCCTACTTTAACCCCTACTTTAATCACATTGTATTCTATTAATTTATTTATGTATGTTTCCTCAAGAAAACTTTGAGGTCCCAGAGGAAAGAGAGCATATCTTATTCAACTCTTGTCCCCTTTCATAGCACAGTGTGATGTAGGCTGACCAATAAGGTAGTGATTGAATGGCTAGGAAAAGAAGTAATTCACTATATAAGGTGTGGGGGGCCTTGACCAGCAAGGCTGGAGATTCGGGGCCCCAGGTCCAGCGAACAAAAGAATCAGTCACGCACATGCAGCAGCAGAAAGAAGAAAAAACTTTTATTGGGTTTTTTACCTCAGCTTATATACAGGAGGAGGGGGATGCAGAAGTCAGGAAGGGAGAAGGCCAATAGAAATGCAGCATGTTTTGGTGGCAGTTGATCTCGAGAGGGGCGAAAATGGGCGAGAAAAGAAAGAGGAAAAGGAAAAGGTGGGGGCAGGGAGCTCTTTTCACATGCCCTTTGCAACCAGGATGTTTTTTCTCTTTCTGGATTCCATTTTACCTTTTTATAGCGCAAGGCACAAGATGCTGACAGACACAGGATGCCGGCCTCGGTCCCCGACAATAAGGAAACTAGAATTAATTATAAGAAGACTAGTTGAGTGAATTTTTGTGTCTAAATGTTTTAGCTGTCCAGCCATAAATGTGATCTAATAAATTCAATTAGTAGAAAACTTCATCCAAATACAGGCTCAAAGGTTGTTCATGGGCTTTGTTTGCTTGGTGATATGTCTTTTTAAAATTACACCAATCCTAATTTTCCAGGAACTCTGATGGCTCATAATAGCAGTACAAAACATTCCACAGGCCTCTCTTAAATAAAAAAAAGAGTAATTTTTCTAATCAGTGTCTTAGAAAAAACAAAACAATCCTAGCCAAAGTTTAAAAACATGAATTATTGACCAGGTTGGACCAAGTAATCAGCTAGTTGGAGACAATAGAAGAGATGAGCCATAGCATGATTTCAGTGAGACCAAGTGCCTGGAACTTCCACTCAGCACATGCACAGGTGGTGAGACCCAGGACCCATTAACCTGTCTTCAAACCTCTTTCTCACCCAGAACAAAATTGTCATCTAATGAAACAGGTAGGCTTAGCCAAGGAGAGACTCATCAGGTTCTATTTCTACCTATGTTTTTTGAATGAAAAGACACTACCAACTTGCCAAGGACTCCATGGGACACCCAAAGTCTACATTAGTCCCACCATTCTGCTGTTGCTAGTTGGTGGAAATAGTGTGATGAAATGTAATATAGGGTAGAAGAGTTCATGTTACATGTATGTGGTAACAGTAGTTCTTTTATTCTCTAATTTGAAAAATCTGCAGTTTTACAAAGTTACAGAACAAATGAATCCATGACTAATCTATTCAATTCATGGAACACACTCACATAATTTTCTTAGTTGGCTTACAGTTAGGAGAGTTGAAAGGTTTTCCTCTTATTCCAGATTTATGAGATGGGATGGAATTTGCCACCCACAGCTTCTAACACAATATTTATATTGCTAAAGACAATCTCCTCCACTTCACCCACAAATGAAGAATCTGAGCTTGCCAGTAGTTCGCTGACTTGTCCAAGGTCATAGGGCTGACACATAGCAAAGCAGCAACAAAAGCCACACCCCCACAAGTCCTGGTCACAAGCATATTTACTTGGATGCGTACGTGATATGTTGGGTGATTCTCCTCTTTTTCAAAAGAAAGGGAAACATTCTCTTTTTCTTCCATGTCACCACTGCATGGTACCCATTTTGCATCGAAGCTGCCCATGTCATAGGAAATGAGAGTTGAGGGAAGCACTGCTCATCGTGTGCAGACTGGAGATAACCCCTTGCTTCGATTTCTCCATGTGCCAGCCCAATGAATTTACTCAATGGACTAGATCTCCCTAGGGGAGAGTAGAAAGCTTTAATGTCATCTGAAAAAGGAAACCATCCAAAAGCTCTGCTAATTGTCTAACTTCTTATCAGTAACAACAAGATGTAGACTCAGTCCCGTATCTCACCAATCACTGTGAGTTCTTCCCTCTCATTTTCAGCATGTCTGCTCAAAATTCAAAATCCCAAGATGTCTTTAGTCACTTTCTCTAGAGGTAAAACCTGAGATACTGAGGTCACCTGTAAGCTAGAGGGAGGCGGTAGAGGCAGGCAACAAGGTAAATAAGACAACAGTGTGGATTCAGTTTTGTTTGGCCTCAACCTTATCCCTCAAAAGACTCCAGAGAGTGAATGGCTATTCTGAGACCAAGAGGCTGGACTTGTGTATAAATGTGTCAGTCAGTCTCTGGCTGTTGGCCCTCCCAGGAGGGGTGCAGAACCTCCCATTATCTCTGAGCCATGCCATTCAGCCAGTCACTGGGAAATCTGGAGCAGGATGGGTGCGGCTGTGAGCTGTTGGCCATCACTCAGAGCTGTGGGAAGAGGAGTGGGATCTGGGCAGTGCACCAAGAACATGCGCTAAGCATTGTTCTATTTGAATGTTCCAGAGAAGGAAAAAATTATAACTGCCCAAAAAATACAAAACAATAAAGCATGATTCACAGTTGTGTTTATTCTGTTGTGGCATAAAAATCACAACCAAGCCACTAAAAAACAATAAAATACTATAACACTACTGATGGAGAGATCTATTCAAACCATGCCTGATTGGGAAAATACTTAAGGGCTTCTGCCTCATTGAATCAATACATCTGGGTAAAGAATCAGGAGTCACAGTGGATGGCACTCCATTCCAGGAGTCTCCTGGCTTTCTGCTTTCTGTGATTGTTCTCAGCTTGAACACTGGGCCCCTGCTTTTGATTTTAAACCCCAGGCAAGGGATCCTGGGCCTCAGGACTTGAACAAAGAAGGCAATGGTGTTGGAACTACTGACTAATTGGAAGGATCTCCTTGAAGTCATCTGACCACAACAAAATTATATCCTAGGATATTTTGATCATTGCCAAAATAGGAAGTAGAGGACAAATACCTGCCACCAATCCCCAAAGATGAAGAGAACCTAAGGTTGAGCATTTACGGTATGTCAAGAATTGCACTAGTCACTTTCTTAGTGTGCTCGTTTAATCTTCAAACATCTATTTAAAGATGAAAATTGTGGAGATGAACACTATTTACTTAAGACAATGAATCCAAACAGTGGCAATCCTTACCAGGGCTTAGAGTTAGCAAGGATTTTGTAGTGATCTTCCCACTCACCTCTTTTCTTGGGTATACATACATATATACATACATATGAGAGTAGGGAGTAAAAGTATTTACTTAACAGTTAGTCATTATGGTTATAATGGAAATAATATGATAAACTGTTAACTCTGTTTCATTTACCTGCTACAACTTATATGTACCCAAAATGTAGTTTATTTTTCTCTGTTACTTACAGAGCCCCTTTTCATGAGTCCCTGTTCCTGCTGATGATAAAGGAGGAGATAGGAAAGAGGAAGACATAATCATACCAATGAAAGATTACTCTGTACTTTGATTTAAGGTGGTCATTTTGCAGTCAGTATTTAGCCACTGTGAGGAGCAGCTATAGTCTGTACTATTTTTCCCTCTATCCTTCTGCCTCTCCCAACTTACATGTTACACTAGGGCCTGGAAATCAATGACTGTGTTTTAGAAAAAAGTGAGTATTTCTTCCATATTGGGACATCCTCAAAATTCCAAATAACATTCAATTATATTTTTCTTATTTATTCAGTTGGAAAAGAGAAAGAAAGAGAGAGAGAGAAATGTTTCTGAGGAGAGTGGGAAAGCAAATAGAAGGGCCTTATAATTTAGTTAGTGTGGCTTTTCTTTGAGCCAATTCTCTTACATGTTGGATGAATTTCTTTTGCAAATTGAATATTTTCACAAGTCAATTACATACATTCCCTCAGCCTGTTTGAGTGTAATGAAATAGCTTAATAGAATAAAACAATAACCCCAAGATGATGATGTTGGCCATTATTAAGTGTAACAATAGGAATTAATTATGATAGCAGAAGGGATAATTGATGACTTGGAAAATGGATTCTAAAGCTCTTTTCTATTGTGACTTCAGAGACATTGAAAGAGTTATGTGACTTTCTAAATTCTTTTGAACAGGATTATTAATAACATGTTTTTTTTCTTAATTCCTTACATTTGGTTAATCCTTTACAAAACACTGTCATGTACAGACGCTTGTTTTTAATTTAATCAACAGTTAGAGCTTGCTATTTGCCAGACCTGATTCTGAACAATACACATTTATTAACTCACTCCGTCCCCTTGCCCACTCTGTGGTTCTGGTTGCTCTTGTACAAATGAGGAAACTGAGGCTTGTAGGGAGTGGGGAACTTGCTTTAGGTCCCCTAGCTGTGAAAACTTGGACCCTTCTGCTTCTTGGGCATCTGTTCCCAGCCCTGTCATTGTTCTATCTACTTCTCAGCCTTATAACTACCTTGCAAAGTGGAATGTTTGGTTTCATTTTCCCGTACATTAAACATTCCCTGAATCAGAAATTAAGTTACTTGCCTGAAATATAGAGTGAGTTAGTAAGTTGCAGGACTGGAGCTCAGGTCATAGCCTTCTACCTCAAATCAAAATACTTCCTGACTTGCCTTTATGAAGCAAATTTCTTTTACTCTAAGTATATAATATTTATAGAACTTTGGAACATTGAGAAAAATATAAATGTTGAGGACAAGGAAATTTTTTTGGAGAGAAGTTGGGCAGAAGTTTTGAGGGCCAATGAAAACATGTGCAATTGTTTTCAATTAGAATCACTGTTAATCTAGATGCACAGACTCATAATGTTTAGATAACAGTGATCATCTTGTCTCTTAGTAGTTCTTACTTTTACTGTGTATAATCAGTCTATGGGAAATTTGTGATTAATGCAGGCTACTAGATACCAGCCCAGGAATTTTCATTCAGTATATTTAAGGCAGTTTTAGGAATTTTAATACTCTTGCCTAGGTGATGTATGCTCATTTTTGAAATGGGGTGATGCAGGCCCAGAGGAGTGAACTGACCTACTCAGATTTATGGAATGCTAGGAAAATCAGGACGTTTGGGTCAATATGCTCCAAGGGTTCTTTGGTTTGTTCAGTAGATGACATGTTTTATTTATGAAATTCAAAGATTAATTCATTCTCATAGGAATCACAAACTCAGTAATGTAACGTATTCTTAAGTGGGTTAAAATTTTCTTATAAGTGGAGCAAAGAGCTACTGAATTTTAAGAAATGTTACTGAGATTTTGCAGCTTAATGAGTATAAGTGACAGCACTTACAGTTCCCCAGAATTTAGTCTGATTAATTATATTAACACCAGTGCTTGAAATAAAATATATGCCAAATAGCCTTTAAAAGACAGAATGGCTACCTAGAGATCTAGGGAGAGACAGATTATAGCCAAATCAATGGCATCAATCCATTTAAGGAGGAATATTATTAATAGGAGGATGAGAATCTGCATGTAATATTAAAAAATGGGGAGCCAGAAAGTCTGGAACTATCCAGAAAGAACCATTTATTGAATTAAAAATGGTGACTCTGCTACATTCAAGGATGTATGCTATTGACCCCTTCTGGTATCTGCTCAGCACACAGCCTCATTCTCAGAACCACAGTGATTGATACAGGAAGGCAGAGTTACATAACACTACCTTGCTTCATGGGCCAATGTTGGTTGGAGGGAGTGAGTACCTGTCACAGAACTGGGACAACCAGAATTTCCATCACAGACAATTGTAGCTGGGATTCAAACGATCTCATTAGTCTCTTCTGTTCATTTTACATATGAACACAGACAGTTCTGAAGCCCAGGAGAGGGAAGAAGCATCTTAAAGAGAATTCCTGGAGTTTATGAGATATATCTCAGCAATTTGGGGGCCTTCAGCACTGATTTGAAAATCACAACTGAAAAATAAGAGATGTACAATGTTAACTGAAAAGGTATATGACAACAGAATTAAGGGGTATAGCTTAGAAAGTAACAGCCAACCTAGAATTCCCAAGGAAAAGCATGTGTAAGGTTTTTTTTTTGTTTTGTTTTTGTTTTGTTTTGTTTTGTTTCAGGCTATATGTACAAATGAGAGGCAGCATAGATCTGCCATGAGAGCTGAAGCAAAAGAAACTGGAAATAGATTGATGGGTGCTGTGTTAGTTTGTTAGGTCTGCCACTAGCTTAAGACAATAAAGTTATTTTCTCGCTGTTCTAGAAGTTAAAAGTCCGAAATCAAGGCATTGGAAAGATCATGTTTTTTCTGTAACCTCTAGGGAAAGATCCTTCTTTTCCTCTTCCAACTCTGGATGACAATAAGTAGCCTATCTAGTCTCTGCCCTCATCTTCACATGGCCATTTTCCCCATGTGTGTCTATGTCCAAATTTCTCTCTTTTCATAAAGACATGTTATATTTCATTGAGGTTCCCACAAACTCACCTTTGGGTACCAAATTACATATGTAGATGACTACATGTGACAGTTTTTCCAAATAAGATCATCTTCTGAGGTTTAGGAATTTGATTAATTATTTTTAGGGGAAGATGATTCAACCAAATCAGAGACCTAGACCATGAGGAACATGTTTAAGCAACAGGCAGAGAAGGGGCATGTGTGTATTTGTCTGGTGAGGAAGCATAATGAAAGTGACAGACCCCTTACCTCCCCTCCTCCATGGCTTGTGATGGTGGGCTGTGACTCCCCCATCAATTAAAGCACTGACCAGGCCACAGATCATGGCGGTATCATTTCAGGAAGAGTGTGGCTGCTTTCCTTACCTTCCTCTCTGACTCCAACCAAACCTGCTACAAGAAGAAGTAGCAACTTAAGGAAAGGAAACTGAGGGAAAACAGATTTCTTCTGCCTTTGACTTCAGGCATTATGCCTTTCAGTGGGTTTAGACTGAAGGAGGGTAGAGATCTCGGAATATCAGTTAAAAAGTGGTCCTCAACATCTTAATTACTGAGCTGACACTATTCTTCCACTAGAACCAACTTAGGAGTTGTATTTATCATGTAGGAAAGATCAGAGAATTTGGACAAGGGAAGAACCAGGTAGACCATGGAATATACTCTTACAGTGGTTAAAGAAAGACAAAAAATAAAGGTAGTTAATGCTTACAACCCAGAAGTCATGCTTGCTTAGTTACAATAGTTCTGCATTTTTCTCATTTAAGTTTTACATTCTGGTCTCTATTTTAGTCTTCTATCAATTTATTTAATGTTCCTTTGAACCCTTTTAATTGATCTATATTGGGAAATTTAGCAGAAATCTTGATTTTGTTTTTATTTTGTTTTTTGGTTTGTTTTGGGCCTAAAGCTAGAGTCTCGTATGAGCCAACAGGATCCATATTTAGGCATCCTGTTTGCCCCTCTGTTTTGCTGTTTACCCCTTCAAGTATAACACTAAGTAGGCATATCCACTCATTTAGTCATTCCAACTTTGTGCTACACACAGATTTAGGCTTCTAAGGCATGATGGTGTGCAAAAGGAAAAAAATAGTTTAAGTATTTAAATCTTATCCTTGTCCTCATGAATGGGCTACTCTGGAGGAGGAAGAAACCAACAAATAAAAGTAGCTAGATAGAGAATATGGCCGGTGGTAATACAGTGAACAGAAAATGAAAAACTCAAAGACAAAAGAAAACAAAACTACAAAGTACAGTATTTTCCACATACAATTGTATATTTTCATTTTCTAAGCTACCACTTTGAGAAAAAAAAATGCTTGATTTTTAACACATTCCTGATCCAGTAACAGGCCCAGATTAAGATCAGTTCTCACTTTTGTATATTTATTAATTTCTCTCCCCCCACCCTGGTTTCTCATTCTTTTTATGTCTTCAAAAGTATTTAATGTTAGTGAGAAACAGAAAAGTAAAAGAAAAAAATCCTTTCTAATTCCACCTTTCTTCATTTCTTGGAAGGTAGCTATGTTAGCCGCTGTATCACCAATGCACCGGCTACTTTATTTCTTCATTTATAGTTTTCAAATTCCTTTTCTCCTTTAGAAGCCACAAAAGGAGAAGGAAATTAAAATGGGTCAAAAACAAAATTAGCAGGATTGTGATTGTGCACAATATATTCTGATATGTGATAGGATATAGAGGCACTGGAGCACTCTGGATTATGATTGACTTCAGCTATTTTACATTGTGCTCTGCCTGAAAATGCCCTACCTGTTAAGTTAGTTTTTACTCTGAATTGTCACACTATAGGATGAAAGGATCACTGAACCTAGTATTTTCTACCCCCAAATTATAGTGCAAATCCTCAAAAGTCTACATTATGCTCCATGTACTTCAAGAACAAATTAAAGAGGAGGGTATCAAGTGATAGTACTGTTTAAAACAGAGAAGTCTTGAGGAAGTTAAAATGCAGACACAGTTGGAAAATAACAATATGTGTATTAGGAATTTGAACTGTAAGTCTAACAGTTACCGCTAAGTTATGGGCTAGCTCTAACCAGATGACGGAGTGATATTTTTATCCTTCTGACAGTTAATGAAGTGATTGTGCTGGTTACTAACTTCTAACTTAAGCACTTCTTTATTTAAACTTTTTCTTTTTTAGAAACAATTATCTTTCCAGTTTTCTCGAACAATTTTGGATGAACAAAATCAGGTTTGATTTAAAACAGTGAAAGTTTTATGTTGGCTTACTATGGCATAGTTGTTTAGGAATACTTTTGAAGTAGTGGAGCTAATTATCAATATATGTTGAACATTTATCCTAAATTTTGAAAAATGATATCAGACATAATCCTCTTAGCTCTCCTTTTATTTTCCTTTTCCTAGGGAAAAAAATTAAAAAGTGAAAAATATCTTGGGGCTTTTAGATCAATTTTCCATTTGAAATAGTTCAGTAAGTAGCTGGCTACACCTGAGGGCCTGTGGAATACTCCATTTTATGAAATTTCAGATAAAAAGAGCTTACCGAAAAAGAATGTGGCAAGATCTAAGAGAATTCTGTGAACTGGAGACAGAACTGAGATCTGATATTTATATAGCCAAGAAGCAAAGTTGTCAAAAGATGTTAATCAGATTGAAAATAATAATGAAACATGTAGGAATTAGACAAAAGTGACTTTAAAAGGAAGTACTATTGTTGTGTTGAACTGGACTCTTACATCTACCGCTGCTCTTATTGGTATGAAATAAAATGTTTTTAAAGAGCTTGATATTTCTTACCTACTTCAGCAATTTGATGAAAATTGAAAAGACTGCACAGGCCCATATGTGAGGTCAGTTGTGTCTTTTTCCTCTATCTTCCCCACTCCATTCTTGACCACTTCGGGACATGATTAGGACATTTCATTTGATTTTCTTTCTTCCTAGGCAATGCATTATGTACCAATCAAATGATGTTTGGCAGTCAATGCCTGGAGGTCAGTCAATGGTGACACTATCTAAACTATCATCTCATTCTTTCTTTAAAGAGAATCCATCTATTCCTTTTAAGCAGAGATTTCAGGTACAGCTAAGATACTAAACCATTCATGGACAAAATGACTTTTTTTTTTTTCTCAACAAAATGGTCAGACTTCGCTTCTATGTGAAGATGGGTTTAGTTATTAAAAGAGTCTCTTATTTAAAGTTCCAGCTAGTATGTTATTAACTCATCTCACCTCTTCATTTCGAGGGCTCTTTTTCGTTACTTTTATTTTGTGGGTGGAGGGTATAAATGAAGGAGGAAAGATGTTGGAGTTCTGATATGGAGAAACAGAGATTTAAATTCATAATTCTGAAGCTCAAATCAGGGGCAACTGTAAATGGCTATATATTTATGCTGCATAGAAAGGATGTAATATCTTGGGTGGATGCCCAGGCAGATGAATTGAATAAAGATAATATACTAAAAATGAATTGGATAAAGTAAAACAGCAGTGGAAAAAACCTTGCAACGTGGCTCGGTGAATGAGGGGTTCATTTAAAAGTTAAAAGTTTGAAATGCTAGCATAAGGATAGTTTGTGATCATGCTCAACATCTTTTTTCAAGTCCAAGATCCATTTATGAAAACATAGGCAGTGATATAAAGTTTTATTTCTCTTGCTCATTCCTGAATTTTTTAGAAACAGACTTAAGTGCTATTTTCAGAAGGTTTGGCAGAAACTCCAAAGCCATCGTATCATTCTGAGAGCTTGTGCTTCCAATGGGCTGGAGGCCATCTTTAGCTTTTCAAATTAATAATTTGAAAAAGCTGCAATGCCTACATATAATGACTTCATCTTGTCTGGAGAAATGATTCAAAACAGCAGTTACTACACACAAGTTTGTTTCATTAAGTGAGATTCTGATGCAAGAGCACAGGTACTGGTGTCAGCGTGGCTGCTGGGTAACCACTTAACTGTGGAAATAATGGCAGAGCAGAAGGTGTGAGAGAGTATTAGCTCTGATCGGTATTCTGCTGAGGGGTTAGCATCTCCACTCGATTTTCCCTTTGTTTCATTTGGAGCATTGTACTGCACTTAGGCAGAATTCCTTAGGGATGGCCAGAATTGTAATTGCATTTTTTTTTTTTGAAGTAAAGAATTCGCTTTAAAGAACATTCTAAGGTATTTATGAAAATCTGTGGAAATCCATATTTTTGCTCTCTTGTCAGCTCCATCTCTTTGTTAGAATAAACTGATGGATGGCTTTGACGTGTGAATAACTAAAAGGAAAAACCCAACAAAACAACCACATTCACACAAAATAAGTAAAATCTTAAATTATCTGGAAGAAATACATTTCTTTGGCAAATCCCTTTTGATTTTATTTAAATGTAGAACAATGTCTCTTAACCAAGTGGCTATATTAGAAATTAATGAGTAATTAAGTGGTCTGAGAAAATGCTCAAGGCGAGGCATATTCACAGGGATTATGAGAAGCTCTAACTGTCTACTAAGACACATGAATCCCCGGAAGAATTCCCAGTTCTCCATGACATTTCAGAAATAGCAGCTCCAGATTTCCAGTGTCCTGAGTTAGGACTAAATTCATAGACAGAATCCTTGTCTTATAAGTAGAAAATCAGTTGGGAAGCCATTTCTGTTTCCATTTTGACCCCACATAACCTAGACTCAACCACCTTATCTGTCACCTGACATTTGAACAGCAAAATGCAAAGGCACCAACAACTGACCTCAAGTAGGGTCAGAAAAGTTAGCACCAAAAAGGGGGGGAAGGACTGAAGAACATTTTCATGACAATAAAAAACACTTCACAAAATACTGAACAATGTTGGGAGTGATCTTGACTCTTTTGAATGTATTTTTTTTAATACTGTGAAAAAAATATACATAACATAAAATTTGCCATTTGTACCCTTCTTATGTGTGCTTGTATATTGTCATGCCACCATCGCCACCATCTACCTCCAGAATATTTTCTTCTTCCCCAGCTGAAACACCCTTCCCAGTAAACATTTTTTCCTCTCCACAGCCACCATCCTACTTTCAGTCCCCATGATACGTGGCCCATTTTGCTGGTGCTGCCAGCACTAAGTAGTCCTTGGACTTCAGACTTGTTGTGTATCCTTAAAACTCATCAGAGGAAATGCACAGCAGTAGGGGAAGGCACACATCTCTAGGGATCCATTTGAAAGAGTGATTATGCCAATAATAAAGCTTGTGAATGGATCGAGCATGCCATGCGAGGCGGCTTTTCCCGGGTTGTGCCAAACTCAAGGCAACATTTCTGTTTTGAAATGGCTGGTGATTGAGAGCACATTTAGGCTGCGAATGGGAGAGGAGTTCAATCACCGAGGCCCAGAAAGCCAGCATGTGGTAATGGATGTCTCTTGGATCTGCTGTAAAATTATTATCAAGAGAGGAAGTGTTTGTTCTGGAGTCAGTCATGATTAGAGTGCCTTGGGAAAAATTTGACTCATTTGTCTCAGTTTATCTAATTACCGACCAAGGTGAAAATTTGGAATGGGTTAGAACATAGAAATGAGCCTTTCTGGGCACCTGAACTGGATGTGGTGTGAGTTCCATGAATGAAATGCAGCTGCTCTCATCATTCTTCCCTCCCTAGCCCTCCCCAGCCCTCCCCAATGCCCCTACTTCAGCGACAAAAACAAAAGACCTTCAAGTTGAAAAATAATTTGCACAAAGTAGGAAGTGGAAAAACAAGATTAACAGACTGTGGAAAATTCGGATTTATGAAAAACGTGATTCCCTTGGTGATGTTAAAGAGCCATATTACCTGAGTCATCTCCATAATTGCACAACTCACCATTTTCTTAGCCTGTGTGGACACAACCCAACATTCTGTTTCTGGCCCTAGAGATGTCATTCTGAAAACCTTGCTTATTATCTATATATTTAAAAATTTTAATGCGTGTGCAGAGTTTATACAAGGAGAAGAAATAAGTACGTAGGGACATGAATTTCCTGCACAAAAAGAAATATCCCAAGACTAAGGACAATTCATCTATCAGCCCCACTTAAACATGTAGTAAACCATTTGTAGATGGTCTTCAGGGGACATTTTCATTGACTCAGAGGGCATGAGTTCCCAAGCACATGCCAGCTAAAGACAGGACATGAATTTTTGTTCCCATGTGCAGAATTGGGAACCTTTCATCAGAATTCTAGGGAGATCTCTTTTTGGACATGAGAACAGCTGAAGATATGATTTCATTTTACATATGGATATTGCTAAGCACTCAGGGGCCATAAAAGGGGAAAAATACATCATAAAATGAAAGAATTTGGTACATTGTTCAATGTCACATATTAAATCTTCATCACAGCAGAATAGATTTCTTTATCAGATTAACTTGGAATGGGAAAATTGATATGTTCTGATGTGAAGGAGTCACTCAGAAGACACAGGCATGTGGCTAAGGGAAGTAGATATCTTTGGGGACTTACAGTACGGGGATGGTGCTGAAAGTGATGAGGGGATAGGAAGAAGATGATGGGGAGGACATAAGGGCTCAAAGAAGTTTTGCCCCTTTCCCCCTTCACCACTCAGCACTATTAATTAGACTGGTTCAGCAGGACTGATTCCACAAGGCCACACAGAAAGGATATGTCCAGATAATTTCCCATGGGAAAAGGTTAGTTAACTGGAAGCAAAACTGGAGACATGGAATAGGCCCTCACATAGTGTATGACCCTGGGCAGATTATTAAATGTCTCCATGTCTCAGCCTCCTCATCTGTAAAATGAGAATGATAATGACATACATTTTATGGGGTTGTTATAAACATTAAATGAGGTAATATTTATAAAGTATTCAATGCAGTGCTTGGTCTAAGACCCTGTAGGATGAGTACTCTCACCATTCTCATTCTGTAAAGAAGGAAGCAGCTTAACCCCCAAGAGGCTGCCAGGTAGGTTTTATTATCCCTTCCTCCTTTTTTTTCAACATGGGCTTTCTAGGAAATAGGCCTGATGCTCAAGAATAAACATTGAGCTCATTAGAGCCTGTGCTTTATATTTGGGGTTATTAATTCAACAAGAAATGTACATTCTGGGGAATAAAATAACTAGACAGGTAACACCTATATTCAATAAATAGGTAATTCCTCATCTCTGTTTGAAACTTTAAACAGTTAACTGGTTGTGTTTCCTATTCAAAAAAGACAAGTGATTTTGTCTTTTTATTTTTCCCTTGTTGAAGACACCATATTTTGTTTTAACATCTTGAATTAGAAGCCAGTATTTCATTTCCACATGGCTTTTGTTAACTGTTACAACAGAAGTCCAGTGAATGAAATAGCAGCACAAATTTGGCTTCTTCACTGAATTAAATCCCCTTCCTCTCCCATCAATTTAAACCCTTCTTTCATTGCATCTAATGAAGCAGCAGGTTGCTTGAATACAATCATTTGTAGAAAAAATATTTCTTGCTCATTTCCAGACTTGAAACTATACTGTTAAGCCCTAATAATTAAAGTAGATTGGTACTACTACAACAAATACACACAGACCAATGGAACAGAATGGGCAAGTCCAAAAATAAACCCACCCTGATATGGACAGTTAATCAATGACAAAGGGTCTAAGAACATACACTGAAATAAAGAAATCCTCTTCAATCAGTGGTGTTGGGAAAACTAGACAGCCACATACAAAAGAATGAAAGTTGACCACCATCTCACTCCACACACAAAAGTCAATTCAAATGGATTAAAGACTTGAAGGCAAGACTCGAAACCATAAAATACATAGAGGAAAGTATAGGTAAAACGCTTCATGATATAAGCTTTAGTGATGTTTTTGGGTATTTTTCTCCAATAGCAAGGAAAACAAAAGAGAACATAAGCAACTGGACTGCATTAAACTAAAAAGTTTCTGCACTGTAAATCAAACCATAATTACATTGAAAATAACCTTACAGAACAGGAGAAAAATATTTGCATGCCCTGCATCTGACAAAGGACTGATTTAAAAATATACAATGAACTCATACAACTCAATAAAAAGAAAACAACCCAAACAAAACACCCAAGTGGAGCCTCCAAAGATGACAGGTAAACAGGCACATAAAAAAATGTTCATCATCACTTATCACCTGTAAGAATGGTCTATGCGGCCCTGCCTGGTGGCGCAGCGGGTTAAAGCACAGCACAAAGAAGCTTAAGCCACTTCCGCATGAGTTCGATCCCCACCTGAGGTGACCGCAACCTGCAGGTCTCTCCTGACCCACCCGCTACTCCTCTCAGCAGTGTACTTCGTAGATCTGCCTGTTCTGCTCCCCACTCTGTCTCTGGTGAAGCCTCTCACTGCCCCTGAGCCTCTGGCCTGTACCCCAGTTCTGTATGCACAAATAAATAAATCTTTAACCAAAAAAAAAAAAAAAAGAAAAAGAAAAAGAAAGAAAAGAAAAGAAAAAAAGAATGGTCTATGCTGTAAAGATCAGAAATAACATGCTGATGAGGTTGTAATGAAAAGGGAACCCTGCTATACTGCTGGTGTTAGTGGGGATGCAGAGGGTTCAGCCTTTATGGCAAGCAGTATGGAGGTGTCTCAAAAGACTAAAGTGGATCAGGCTATATGACCCAGTTAATATCACTCCTAGGCAACCTCAAATATTTAAAAATATTAATTTGAAAGGAAACTTGCACTCCTATTCTCATAGTAGCACTTCTTACAATAGCCAGACTATGGCAACAACCTAAGTGCCCAAAACAAGATGAGTGAATCTAGAAGATACAGTATTTATGCACAGTGAAATATTACTGAGCAATCAAAAAAAGGTGAACTCTTTCCATTCACAGCAACATGGATGGGGCTGGAAGGGGTAATGCTAAGTAGAACAAATCAGAAGGAGAAAGATAAATATTGGATGGTGTGGCCTGGTAGTGCAGCGGGTTAAAGCACAGCACTAGGAAGCTGAAACCACTTCAGCATGAGTTTGATCCCCACCCCAGAGGTGACCCACATGGCGCAGCAGACCTCCCCTGACCCACCCGCTGCTCCCCTCAGAATCTTCTAACCACCCCTGCACCTCTGGCCTGTACCCCAGTTCTGTATGCATAAATAAATCTTTAAAAAATATAAAATAAAATATATAAAAAATATTGGATCAGATAAAGACAAACATAAAACTAACTTGTGAAAACTAACTATAGAACTAAAACACTGAGCCAGAAGTGAGAGCAAAGGAGGAAGAGCAAACAGTGGACGACGGTGATGAGCTATAGGCAATTTGGTGGTGGATACACTATGGTGGCCATATCTGAGGTGGGAGCATTGAATACTTTCATAATACCGTCAGTAATGCAAGTCAGTGTTACCTCAGTTAAAAAATCAAGAAGGAAATCAAGAAGAAAAGTGGATTGAGAAAATACTCCCTGGGTAAAAGATATTTTCAACAAAGAACATATCCAGTATGCAAAAATAAATAAACATAGTTAAAAGGGAAAAAAATGAATACCCTCATTTCTTTCCCACACCTACACAGTCAAGTACATCCAGCATCTCAACAGCTCATGTACTCTACAGAAAAACTGAATCCCTTTCTTCACGTTTTATTTCAAGATAAAGCTGGAAAAATTAATGTGATAGGGAATGCAACTTTAAAATTGTAAATTCATGACCTTAAATATATTCCCAATGTTACTTTATAATCAACAGGTATTAATGTACGTTTTAACAGTGGTGTCCAATGCTTATTTGTTCTATTGATTTTCCTGTGCTACAGATCCACTGAACTGCAAAGTGTTACATACACTTGCAGCTTATTTTTTTGTCTGTTGGAGAAAGAATCATAGATAGAGCTATTTAATCTTGGGATTGGAAAAATTCTGAAAGGTTATATAGATGAAATATGAGTGTTTAGGTCCTTTCAGCTTTCTGAAAAGGACACCAAATAATGCAAAACATTCTGTTTATAAATAAAACCTGATGTAACATTTCCCAATTCTAGCACAGTACCTTGCAAAATATATGTTTATGAACTATAAGTGCCACACAAAAGGATCTTTATTTAGTATATGATGCTAGCCATCTATAAAACATTAAAGTTAGACAGCATTTGTAAAATACTTTTGTGTATAGCCATGTATTTCCTTATTGCAATATATGTGCATTTTATATTTCAGGAAAACTATCTTTTCTCTAAGTTTTATTTGCTAGTAATATTCCTTTTATCCAAACTACAACTTGCCAAGTTTTCAGAAAGCACTGAGATTCACCTTCAGCTCAGCCTATGAGTGACTCCTGAGAGAGCTCTTCCATGTACCAGGTCCCCTCCTGTCTCCTGTAATTCTCACCCATGCTTAAAGCATGTGGAACTCATGCAATGCAACAAGAAGTGACATAATCAATGAATGGATAGAAAAAAATAGATATCCTCAAACACTGTTAGTGGGAATGTAAACTCACCCATTCTCTATGGAAATAGTATAGAGGATTGCCAATGATTAAATGTAAGTCACATTTTTTCCATATGATGGAACAATCCCTTTCCTAGGTATCTATCCGAATATAGAGAAACCTTAATTCAAAGGGATGTGTGCATTCCCATGTTCATTGCAGCGCTATTTACAATAGCCACATTATGGAAACAACCTAAGTGCAGAAGGAGAAATGGGTGGATTAATAAGACACTGTATAAATATACAATGAATATTCTTTAGCTATAAAAAAAATAACTCTTGTCATTTGCAACAAGATGAGTAGAACTGAAGGGGATTCTGCTAAGTGAAATAAATCACAAGACAATAACCAGACAATTTTACTCATATGTGGAATATAAAGAAACAAAACAAAGGAACGGACCAAAATAAAACGGACCAAAGTGAACCAAAATAAGTTCTTGAAATCTGAATGCAAAACTGGGAGGGGCGTAGTGGAGCAACAAGGGGAGTGGGGAGGACAGTGGAGTAAAGTGGAAGATCACGAGGGCTTTGGTGATGGGCCTGGTGTGAAAACACACAATCAAAGAGGTGTGAATGTGAACTCCAGCATGGACAGTGTCAGAAACCAATACTACCTCAGTAAGCCTAACGGTGAAGCATACGGACCCCACACTTCTTCAGATTATAGTCATCTTAATGCAAAGCAAGGATAGGAAAAGGGATCCAACCCGTACTTTGCTTTTATCTCTTATAGACCATAGTGTGGAGCTAGAGCTCTATAAAGGACAGAGAAAGAGCCCTTCTTCCTCTCTCACACAGAAGACTATTTCTTAGTTAAAAACATCATGATGTGGAGCAGCTTTGGGTGGAAATAAAGCAGTGCTTCTTGAGAGCAGGGCCTATAATTTGCCTTTTAATCATTTCCCTCTGAGATATTAAAAAAAAAAATTTCCCCAAACATTAAAGGCTTTTACAAATGAAGTTTCAGATACTTACCTGATACATAATTCATAGGCTGGAGCTGGACTGGCTGCTACAGTGTTTGCTTTCTTGTCTCAGGTGTCGTCTCTGTAGAATTTTCACCACCAGTTTACCTGTGCACCATCACCATAGTCCCTTGTGCTCGTCACACCCTCATTTTTGATCCCTCTCCTACCTCCTCCCCTGCAGAGCATCTTTGATTTATAGTTGCCTGTTTATTGTTGTTTTGATGTTCTGTGTTTTTTTTTTATTGTCGTTATTTTTTTTCTCTGATCCTTTATTTGGTTCCCCTCTATTCCTCCTATAAGTGAAAGCACCCAATATTTTTCTTTTTCCTTCTGATTTATTTCACTGAGCATAATCCCTTCTAGCTCCATCCATGTTGCTTCGGATGGCATGAGTTTATCTATTCTGATTGCTGCTTAGGGAATGCAAACTGGTCCAACCACGATGGAAGCTGTGTGGAGGTTCCTCACACTACTAAAAATAGAGCTACCATTCCTTTCTCTTTTCTGTGTTCCATCTTCCTCAGTTTGCTAGCTGCCTGTCTCATGTCTATGCTTGTTTTACAAGCCAGGAAGGCCTTCCTCAGAATCCATACCAATACTTACTGATATTCTTTTTTTTTTTAAGATTTATTTATTTATGCATACAGAACTGGGGTACAGGCCAGCGGTGCAGGGATGGTGAGAGGTTTCACCAGAGACAGAGTGGGGAGCAGAACAGGCAGACTGACGAAGTACATTGCTGAGGGGAGCAGTGGGCGGGTCAGGAGAAGTCTGCCATGTGGTCACCTCCAGGGCAGGCAGGAATCTAACTCATGTGGAAGTGGCTTTAGCTTCTTAGTGCTGTGCTTTAATCCGCTGCACCACCAGGGAGGGCCCCCCAATAATGATATTCTAAGCAAAGTTCAGATTTTTCTGAATGTAATATTAATATATTTCCATTATAGAAGAAATTTGAAAGTCAAAGTATGGAAAGAAAAAAAATTCATTTATTTTCTTATACCTCAGAGGTGACTGCAGCTCATATAAAGGATGTATGTTTTAAAAATTTTATGCATTTTTCTGTTTTAAAAAAATTATATTGCCCAAGTACAGAGAAACATATGACATTAAATATGTACTTTATAGTGATGACTGAACTTTCACTATACCTGAGAACTGCCTGGGAAGAATCTTCAATTATCAGTTAGGTCTTCTGTAAGGTGACCCTGAAACAATGAGTCTGGGGTATTAGCCAAGAGTCTGTTTTACATGGCTCATCTATCTGATTCCGATAACACTCTCAAGTCATTCTTCAAGAGACATGATTCTAAATGTAATTTTTTAGCTATATAGTACTCCATTGTGCAAGTGTGTACATATTCCATAATTCATATTTTTTAAAAACTTCTCATCTTAAGAGTTTTATGTACATGCAAAAATGAGAGTCATATAAAACAAAGAAGGAAATGAGGTCCAAAAAAAAAATGTAGTATATATATTGGCTTATCCACTTCACAGTATTTTTTTTATACACCCTCTTAATAAATTTCAGAAATGCATAGATTCTTACAGCATATGCAGTGAGGTGGTCTTTTGCACAATTTAATTAGAATTAGTTTTGCAAAATTTTACTGACATTAGAACTACTATTTAAGAATCTAGCTATCATCCAAATATATTTATACATAAAATCTCAAGAAAATTCCAATATCCTAAACCCTTTTTACTTCCTTATTCTAGTACCTGACCCATCACTGACTCTCCATGCCTTTACCTCAGTGCTTCTTTGGACTTCGCTTGCACATGGCATTCCTAATGTCTTTCCAAAGCATTCTTATCCCTAACACCTCACTGTATTATAAACTCTCCCCTGTCATTCTTTTCCTGAATCTCTCTGTTTGTGAATGCCATCTATAACTTTTCAAGGGATATTTAAAAGCCTGACAACATAATAAATGGCTGCTTTGGCGAATGCCTGGGTGAGGTGAAGGAAGATGAGATAACACCAGGAGGACCAAGAATCTGTTTTTTGTGGTGGATTAGCCAGCTGACACTTTGTTAACTTTGGAGACTACCCATATTTAAAGTTAATAGTAGCAGAACTCTTGAGACTAGTGCCTGCTGAGGCTGCCCAACTGACCCATTTAACCCCTGCCCCACATGGAGTTCATTGTTTACCTCTGGCTGTTCTCACAGCCTTTTCGAGGCAGACACCTTAGGCCTGAGGAGATGGTTCAGGGTTTGGCATGGCTAAAGGGGCAGTAGGTATCTGGAAGCTCTCTTTATAAATGGTCATATTGCTAGGTTTAGTTTTTGCATCAGGATACCTACCATGCCACTCACATTTTTGCCCATTCATTTGGAATTTCCTTTTGCAGCAGACAATTTTTTTTCTGAAAAATGATGATTGCAATATTTTCCATTCCATATTCACTTCCAGAACATTGCCATTTTCCATGAAGATATGGAGTTTAGTTCCTTTTAACAGATGTGACTTAGTAACTGCCTTAATGAATCAACGTGATGGAAATCATTGCATGATTTCAAAGCTAGGCCGTAAAAAGTGATACAGCTTCTACAGTTTTTGCTTTCTCCCCTTCCTTACCTTTGAAACTCAACCACCATGTTGTCAAGAAGCCTAGACTATATGACAAGAAGTGTTGGATTATCCTGTTTGTCTCTGCAACTAAGATTTCAGCTGCTTGCTATCATTAATTGTGATACATGGGAATGAGGTATATTTAGCATGGAAATTGACAAACATATTTTTAAATACAGTAAATATTTAAGTCAGTTTTAGCTTGTGGGTCATACAAAACCTAGTAGGATTTGACTTGTGAGGCTGTAATTTGCCCTGCTTTAGATGATTTCTAAATCATCCCCTGCTTCAAGACACCACAGCTAAAGGTGAATGGAAGAAAGAGTGCTTTCCACTGGATCCTGCCCAAATTTTTAATCTAGCAACAAAACAAATGCATTATTTGAAGCATTAAATTTTGGGAAAATTTTATTTACAGTTATAGTAACTAGAAAAGATGGGGGTTTTCCCTGTTGATTTTTAGGAGTTCATTATTTGTTCCAGATGTCAATCATTTGTGAGTTTTACATACTGTTAATATCTTCAACCATTTTTTAAATTTAATTTATGATGATCTTCCTTAAAACAGTAGAAATCTTCATCTTTAGGTTATTAAATTATCAATTATTAACTGTGTGATATTAGGAATATTATTTTACTTTCCTTACCTACTAAATGGAGGTAATTATAGTAACTAGTTTATAGAGTTGCTCTGCCAATTAAATGAATGAGTAGCTGTGAAGCACATAGAGCATTGCCTGGCATGTGTTAAATGTATAAAAAGGCTTATTAAAAATGGCATAAATATTTTCTTTTTATATTATGTACTTTTGTCTTATTTAAGAAACCCTTTTCCACTTCTTGTATTGTCCATATCTATTTTCATTTCAAGGTTAGTGTAACCTTGAAAAATAATTGGATACATTTTCTACTTTTCTTTAGAATATCTTTTGTCTTATTTAAGTTTAGGAAACCTTCCCAATAAAAGTACTTTGGCAGGGTGGGGTTGGGATAGAGAAGATAGAAACCATTGCTATTTCAATGTCTGTCAGTGGTAGTTGTTCAATTTTTCTATGTCTTTAAGGTCACTTTTAGCCTTGTTGTATTTCTTAATAATTTCCATTTGCATCTTGTTGCAAAATTTATTGGTGCATAGTTGTCCATGATGGTGTACTTCTAAGATTTTAAAAATCTCTGCTTTATCTGAGGTGTCCCCTTTTCATTCCATTCATTTGTTTATTTGGGTTTCTTTCCCTTGCCCATAGTCAGTTTTATTATAAGCATATTAGTGTTTTCAAAGAATCAGCATTTTTATGACCTGGAACCTTCCTTTGCTGAAGGGTGATTGGTGACTAGTCCACATTGGTGACTAGTCCACATGCCCATTCAAGGTGTCCTAACATGGCAAATTTGTCAAATGGCAAATTTCCAGGTCCATGCTCTCCCATGGAATTTCTTCTTGATCACTAGACTGTGTTAATCAGTGAAGTACCCATTAACATACTTTCACCAACAAGGAAAACATGGCCAACCAACTCATAATTTTATAGCTGGAGATCATTCATGCTACAGTCATAACTTTGTTTTCAGTTAATGGGATCCTAGGAGAGCAGTTTGCTCATAGTTCCACCTGTACTATAAAAATGATCAGATATGTTAATGTAAGAGAACCACATATATATTCTTCACATTCTCAGGAATCATCAATCTGTTCATCTTTCTTTTCACCAGGTGGACAGACTGGTTATGGTTGTGACAATTTTTAAATGCTATTTTTCTCTTCTACTATCATGTTCACCACCCGTCACCACTCACAATACAGTCCTGCTACATTTTGTGTTTGCATGGATTCTCCATTGCTTCTTAAAGAAAATTCTTTGATGCAATATTGTATTGGGATTCTTCCTTATTCTTCACAGTACCTGGTTCTAAATAGATTGAATGTTTCCCATCTTTTGGAGCACCTGAATGAAACCGTGATGTAAATATCATGTCCATTACATGTGCTCCTGCTGGCACTGCTTGCCTGCCCTGGGCATTATGGCCACTGGCCACTCTTTTGTTCACAGCTTTACAACTTGGTTAAAGAGACACTGATATTGAGAAGTCACTGGGATTCAGAAAACACTCGGTCCTCTTGAATGGCTTAGATGAGGAATGAGAGACATTCATCAGTCATCCATGGGGACTGGAGATGTCCCTCTGAGCACAGTGAGCAAAGATATAGCTCATCATCTTCCACCGAATGCTGCTTTTAAGCTTGCGTGTAATTGCGTCTTTTCACTTAATTGACTACTCTGTTGGTGTGGTATCCATAATGAAAAATGAAGGAAGACTTTGTGTCTTAGTGTGAAGGGAAATCAGACTCTGAATTTGAGAACTGGAAGTGGCCTTATGGATGAATCCAGCACACAAATTCTGCAGAATTTACTGCTTTTGATACCCCCTTTTTCTCAGCTGTTCTCTTATCAGAAAATGAATGAAGTGCCTTTATTTTAGGTACATTCCAGTATGTGTTTTTTAAAAGTAAAACAATGGACAAGCTTTGGTATTTTCAATATTATTTGATAAACATAAACAAAGATCAACACGTATTTTTATAATCATTTCTGGTTTTTTTGTTCTCTAATTTCATTGATTCTCACCAATATATTTCTTCTATATGATTACTAAGTAGCTTCTTCTTAGCTTTCTTTAGTTGAACAATTAGTTTATTTTCATTTCTTTTGGTTTGTAATGATTATATTCAAATTTATAATTTTCCCTTTAAGTATCACCCTTACCTAATTCCCAAGGCACTGATATGTAGTGCCTTAATTTAATTCTAAGTGTTTAGTACTTTTAGCTTATTTTTTGCTTTTATCGAATACTTCCACTGCCCTAAGAATTCCCCTATTCTTCCTTCTCTCTAGCTCCTGGCAGTCTCTGATTCTTTTGCTATCTCCATAGTTTTTCCTTTTCCTGGAATGTTATATATTGTTGGAATCATACAGTTATCTAGTCTTTTCATACTGTTTTATTTCTTCATGTAACAACATGCATTAAAGCTTCCTCCATTCTTTTTGTGGCTTTAGTAATCTTCTAAACTGGACAATATCCCATTGTCTGGTTGTACTGGATTTATTCACCCATCCACTGATTGCTTCCAATTTTGGGCAGTTATGAATACAGCTGCTATAAATATCTGAAAGTAAGTTCTTGGGTGGACATAGTTTTCAATTCATTTTAGTAATAAGTACTAAGGAGGCTGAATACAGAACTGTGTTATTTGTAACAGCATGTTTAGTTTTATGAGACACTGAAACTGTCTTCCCAAGCGGGTGTGCCATTCCCACCAGCAATACATGAGAGTTCTCTTATTCCACATCCTTGCTAACATCTGGGCTTGCCGATATTCTGGACATTGGCCTATCAACAACTGTGTAGTTGTAGCTCACTGTTGTTTTAATTAACATACCCCTGTTAGTTAGCGCTTCACTGATATCAACCTTTCAAAATCATCTATGTGTCCAACGTGCCATTAACACTGAAATACAGAAATATTAGTGTTTAGATCAGAGAAATGTGTTGCGGGTTGACAAATAAGGAGGCAGGAGACAAACCAACACTCAAATATGCCTCCTCAATTAAGAAGGAAATTAGGTTATATAGATATTGGGAGGCAGAGTTGAGAAGAAAAGAGTTCAATTTCATTAACTGAAAAGTAGGTAGTGACAGGTACGTGAACTTGACTAAAGTTCACAGTCACAGGGCACTTCATACATGACGAAGTATGAGAGGCTTTTGTGCAGATAACCGGAGGTTTGCCTTTCTGCCGGTGGGCCCCTGCTGCTGGACAGCCTCCCCTTCTGTGTTCACAGACTTCAGCCAGCTCCGGAGCTCAGCTAAAGGTTGTTTGCTTTTACTTGCTCTGGCGCAGATAAACTGTGTCTGTAAATATGAGCATCAAAGAGAAAGTAAGATAAGTATTTTTCTTCTGTGCTCTTAGAGGCTGAAAGCCAGTCAACCATTTAGCTCAATTTCATTTTCATTTGCTCATTGGCCATGTGTGTTTCTTTGGTGAGGTATTCAGGTCTTTTGCTCGTTTTTTAACCAGGTTGTTTATTTTGTTACTGCTGAGTTTTCCAAGTCCTTTATATATTTTGGATGATAATCCCCTATTAAATGTGTCTTTTGCAAATATTTTCTTCCAGTCTGTGGCTTATCTTCTCAATCTATTGACTGTTCTTTGCAGAACAGAGAATTTTATTTTTAATAAAGCCGAGCTTATCAATTATTGCTGTATGAATCATGCCTTTGGTTTTGTACCTAAAATGTCATTACAGTGCTCAAGATCATCTTGATGTGCCCCTATGTCCCTTTTTATATTTAATTTATTAAATTGAGACATTGGTTTACACACTCTATTTAATTGAGAGGTGTAGTATCATAGCTCTCCAGTTAGGTGATACCACATCATAGTTTTATAACTTTGTGTTTTACCTTTAAGCTTATGAGCCACTTTGAGTTAATTGCTATGAAATGTGCAAGGTTTGTGTTTAGATTCAGTTTTTTTTGTATGTGGATCTTCAGTTGTTTCAGCTCCATGTGTTGAAAAGACTCTTTTCTCCATTGCTTTTGCCTCTTTGTCAAAAATCAATTGACTATATTTATGTGGGCCTAGTCAGGGCCTCTATTCCATTCCATTGATCTGTTTGTTTATTCTTATTATTAAAAGATATGTCATGGTTTGAGTTGCTCTAAACTTTCTGATAACAAAACACATTGGAAGAACTAAAAGGGCTAAGCATGCATGCCAATATATGTATATGTATATATATTATTTATTTTTTTTTACCTATTTGCTATCATAATAAATTTAAAGAGCATTATAGTGCTCTATCATTTTCATGCGCTTGAATTATAGTATTTTCTTTGATCTGATACTTTTGAGTAAATCATTTAAAGCTATTTGTCTATTTTACGAATGTTAGTTTACTTGAAGCTGTATTATATCTTGTCTATCTGTTTATATGAATAAATGTTAAATCACTGGGCATTGCAGTAAGTTGGGGCACCTACATACCTAAGGATACCTCTGTTAACTACTCCATGTCAAAAAATCTCCCTCTTTACTAAGATCTCTGGAATCCGAGGTGATAAGTAGGCTGAGTAAGGAGCCAAGGGTCGATATAGCTATTATGTATTAGTGAACCCTAATTTGCTTTTTAGAGAAAATATATAAAATTGTAATTATGTTTCCTTTACAGAGAGAAGTATCTATATAAATGCTTTTTTTCTAAGGCCACTTTTACCCAGCCTTCAGAAACCCTTACATCATATCTGCCTTTTTTCAAAAGAGATAATTTGCTGTGGAAGATTTTAACTCCCCTGCAATGTCTTAAAAACCATCAGTTTTATATATATTTTTTGTTGTTGGTAGTGGTGGGGGCAGGGCTGGTAGTGGTGGTGGAGTATATGTGTATGTTTGTGGATAGTGGCTGGAAGGGATAAAACTGGTTCCTTTTTCCATCTAACATGGTAATGAACATTTGCTTCATTTATTTTGAATGCTTTATAGTCTTATCTTGTGTGAATGTCCCATAGATTGATCATCCTCACTCCCACTGATAGGTATTTGGGTTTGTATCTAAGTTTTGCTGCTACTAGTGTAGGGGAGCAAACATCTCTTAAAATAAGTCTTTGGCAACAGGAGTATTCTTAGGAGAATCTAAAAAGTTGGATGGATGTTGCCCATTGTAAAAGACATTTACCCGTGGGGGAACATGCCTGTGTATCTCTTCCCCCAGCCCCCCCAGTGGAGAAGGTATGCAGCATACTTTTGTTTATTGTTTCTTTCTAGATAAGTCCCCCTAAATGACTTTCCCCTTCTCTTCCTTCTCCTCTCCCAAAGACCTCCATCTTTAGCTGAGGTTATTTAAGATGGTAACTGAAGCCATGTGGGTGAGTTAGTCTTAACATGGTGTCTCTCATATGTATAGGAGTTACACATGTTATCATTAAACTTTTTTTCTGTATCAATCAGTTTGATGCTTGTTTAATCATTTTTCAGCCTAGAAGAACCCAGAGGGGTACAGAAAGACCCTTGGTACCCTTCCCTTAGCATATCCTGTACATGCTTCCTGATGTATATAGGAAAGAGTTTTTCCTGAGGTATAGACTTAGTAGTGCTCACAGATTTGGAGTCCTGATTTTGAGTGGGAAATTTTAAAGCCAGAAAATTGATCTGTGGATGTTCCACAGAAAACTTCTCATTTCTTCTGCAGTGTGTCCAACCATGGCTGCATCCCTCAGGGAGGACTTTCTACTCGTCACCCTTCTGAGTGACTAGTTGTCTTGGTGGTTGAGGTATCTTCCAATAGTGAACTCTAGTTCCTCTCATTTGGTCCGCCAGGGACTCTCAGGAGTCTTCTCCAATCTCCCTGGGATTGCTTTCCTCTTCCTAAGACAAGATGTACACTGTCCATTAAGCAGCTTTACCACACATGGAGACTCTGAGTTCTTCCTCAGGTTCTTCCAGGCATGGAGGACTAGGGGTGGACCAGGGCTCTGAAGATCAGAAACTTGGCATCAGATATTTAAGTCAGGCAGCCCAAGTTGAAATCTGACACATAGGCAATTGAATAACCTGTGTGGCTTCATTATTTCTAAATGTTAAAGAACAAATAATAAAACCAATAATTTAATTTTGGCTTTTATTGTCCTGCTAATATCATTCTTGTTTACTTATGCACTTAGCCTGCTGACAGCTGGCAAGCTCACAAACAGAAAAAGAAGACAGAGTAGTTCTGATTACCCTAGAGTTACCTCTTTAATGAAGTCATATAAGGAATTCCTAGCTGTCCCTAGCTGGCCTTTGCTGCAAAGCAATTATAAATCCTTGACAGTAGCTAATGCCCTGAATCTATTTCGCTCCCTTCCACCAGTAGAAAATTTACTACTTTCTGCTTACAAACCACTTGACATGTAGAGTTGTGAGGATAAGCCTGAATTTCACTACTTACTAGCTTAGTAAGCTCTGTGAACTTATCCTGTCTACAGAATGGGTATATTAATTATTCTTATCTTACAGTAGTTTTTTGAGGGGTGAAATGAGATAACTCTTGTGATTATTTGGTAGTTTTAAGCCTTCAGTACAAAGTAACGGCATGATTTCCAGCTGAAATTGATTTTGCTCCTCAGAGGGACATTTAGTAATGTGTAAAGACATCTTAAGGTTTTAAACTTTTGGGAACGGATGTTACTGGTATCTGGTGGGTGGAAATCTACATGTGTTACCAAATATCTTACAATACACAAGACAGGCCCTCCCCATTCCAAAGCAAGATTATCCTGTCTAAATATCAATGCTTAGGTTGAGAAACCCTTAGTTAACTGTAAATATCTTGCTTTTGTGGAAGTAATACCCCTTTAGTTTGTATAAGCTTCATGGAGACATAGAACACTAGATATGGAAAAAATGTGGAAAATGATCAGATCTTATTTTAAGCATGTTAACAGAACAAGGAGATGGTCATGGGTGTGAAATCAACTTATGTATCTACTGATCATAATTTTCTTGTATCCTGTAAATATGTAAAGAAGAGCTAGGATACCATGTATACATTAGTTCCTTTTATTCCTTAGATGTTAGAAAATGAACCGAGTTCTGAGTCTTCACTTTAAAAAAATGTGCTGTGTGCTCACTTTGGCAGCACATATACTAAAATTGGAATGATACAGAGAAGATTAGCATGGCCCCTGCACAAGGGTGACACGCAAATTTGTGAAGCGTTACATATTTAAAAAAAAATGTGCTTGTAATTTTTCCCTTCTGAATGCTATGATATGCAAATTCACTGCTTTTCTTTATGGAGCTATGGGTCTGATTTCATTCAGAATTAGACAAGATTTCATTAATTGGTTCTGCTTGGTGAGAACACCAACACCTTGAAATCAATGCCGTACATATTTATCAAGCATCATCTATTTGCCAAACCATGCTGGGTGTTGGAGAGATAATGATAGATAAGATGATTATGTGCTTCTAGCCTCTCAGGGGAGATTTAGATTGCACAACTAATTACCAATGTGCTAAGTATTATAAGGGGTTACACATGACATAGAAATTTATTGGAATCCTATAGGTGAAGGAACACTGGTTGAGGAAATGATACTTTGGGTCTTCAGATAAAGGATGTATAAAATTAGAGCCAGTGGAGACTGACGTTGAAGGAAGACTATTGAAAGACATAGCTAGGAAGTGAAATTGCTATAACTGTTCTCAGATTTTGAGTTGGCCAGGTGGCTGGGTAGTTTACAACACTTAGGAGGAAATCCACTCAGTTATACCTGTCTCACTGTGCCTAACTTTAATTAACATTTTAGGTTCAATGAAAAGTCATTATAGTATCAAATATTCCTTCTTTGAAAAACAAAATTTTATAAATTTCCAAGATAAGACCTGATTATGTGTTCATCTTCTGACTTTCAAAATCCTTAAATGTTAAATCTCTTATATATTTCTTCTAATGGGTTCTTTGCTTTGCTTATTTTATTCAGCATAAATCAGATCCCATCTTAATAGCTCTTTTTCAATCTGTTTATATGACAGTTGGTATGAATTGTTCTAAACGTCCCCCATCATGGGCAAGACCCATCTGTCAAGATCTACAAAATGATATTTCCTGCTTATGAGTAACATCTCTGTGGAGCTTAGTGTCCTGCCAAGGAGAACTTAGCTAGGCTGCATGCTAACACATTAATGCCCTGAAATCTCATTTTTTGAAATTAAAAAAAAATACACACACATAAATCTCATACATCCACTTAATAATAAAAAGCAGTTTTTTCTTGTATGACCTGCCATTCTTTGTGAATCTGCCATAATTTCTGGGTTATCAGATTTTACAAATAAAATTATAAGATACATAATTTTTAGTATAAATATTCCCTATTGATGGGTTATAAATTCAATGGCTATTGTTTATCCAAAATTCTATTTGCAAAACACTGTTTTGCAATGTTAAATGATAAAAATGATAAATGAAATTTAATGAAATGATAACAAACTTTCATTAATTCACCTTTTTCAGTTCTTTGCTCAAATGTCATTCTTGTGATGCCTTCTGTAACCACCCTAGTTAAAAGTTGGTGACCCCTAATCTCTCTTTCTTGCCTTTATTCCCTACAAAGTACTTATCCTTAGATATTTTTGTGTGTTTTGGTTATCCACTGTATTCCCCTTTAGAATATAAAATCCTTAATATCATGGAATTTGGCCTGTGTTACTCGCTGCAGTAACTACAGCAGTAACTATATCTACAACATCTAGAATAGGCCCTGACATAGGTTATAGGTACACAGTAAAGAACAGTTGAAATAAATGATTGAGTCATTCATTTGTAACATTTATGGTTAGATGAGATTGATCAGGCTCATCTGTAGCACAGCAGGCTCCTAGAAGTGGGATGGTGGGAACTTGTTGATGGAGCTGTAAGGTGAGCTTATCAGGGGGCTACTTCTGGCAGGAAGGAATATCTGCCTTGGGGCTGGACAGTCAAGGACCTAATGAAAGTGAGGGCATCAGTAGGATCCACTGGCAGAGCCTCTGGGCTGCATGAACAGACCCCAGGTTATCAAGCTTTAGTCATCAGCAGGGATGTCAGTGGGAGGGGAATGACTTGATGAAGGGCAGCCTGTCATCCAACAGACTGCAAGAGATCACTGTTACTAAATCAGATTATGGTCTTTCTTGGTAAATGTTCTATTTGCACTTCAAAGGAATATGTATTCTGCTGCTATTAGCTGGAGTGTTCTAGAGATGTTAGGTCAAGTTGGTTGATAATGTTGCTTATTTTCTGTTTAGTTGTTCTATCCATTATTAAAGGTGGGGAATTGACATCTCCAACTGTTTTGGTTAAATTGTCTATTTCTACCCTTTAAAAAAAAAGATTTATTTACTTCTGCATACAGAACTGGGGTAAAGGCTAGAGGTGCAGGGGCAGTAAGAGGATTCACCAAGGTCAAAGTGGGGAGCAGAAAAGGCAGATTAATGAAGTACGCCTCTGAGGGGAGCAGAAGGCGAGGCAGGAGAGGTCTGCTACACCATGTGGGTCACCTCCAGGGCCTGTGATCAAACTCACACTGAGGGGCTGCAGCCAGCTTCCCAGTGCTATGCCTTATAACCCACTGCACCACCAGGGAGGACCCTATTTCTACTTTTAATTCTGTTTGTTTTTGCTTCCTGTATTTCAGGTATTGGAATATACACATCATGCCTATGTATATATAATTGTTCTACCTTCCTGATGAATTGATCCTTTATCATTATAAAGCATCCTCTTTGTTGGTGTCTTATTTTTTTTTCCTATTATTAATACAGCAACTCCAGCCACTGCATTTGTAAATGTTAAAACATTTTTAACTTGCAATGTTCTGGGCTGCTATTTCTAAGATCTGTGCTAGCTCTTTGCAAGTGTCCATTGATTGATTACCCTCTTCATTATGGATAGTGTTCTTCTGCTTCTTTGTGTTTCTAATAATTTTTTATTAGATGTCTTGTTATAAATTTTATCTTGTTGGATAAAGGATACTTTTGAATTCTTGTGAATATCCTTGTGCATGATTCTGGGGTGTAATTAAGTTACTTGGGAAAATGTTTGATCCTTTTGGATATTGCTTTTATGATTTGCTAGGTAAGTCCATTGTAGTACTTAGTCTAGTTCAAATTATCCTTCAGTACAGAAACAAGACCTTCCTGAATACTCAACATCACTTTCCTTGTACATTCTCCAGTCTGACTGGTGGGAGTAGATATTACACAGTCCTAACACTGGTCCCTCTTACTCTTTTTGATGGTTCTTTCTCTAGCTTCAATATTTTCCTTGCAAGTATACCCTGACCAATACTCTTGTCAAATGCACAACACTAACTGAATATCACTGAGAATCCTTTTCTCTCTTCAACTCTCTCATTTGTAATATTCTGTCCTGCCAAGGGTCTTTTCCCTCGATTCTCAGCTCTAGCTCCTCAACTCAGAGCATCCCCTGGGCTCTTCTTGGGTTAGATCTCTCCTCTGTCATCATCTAGAACCTTACTTACTCTTTGTAGGATTCAGTGGGTCTTCTCGGACTATCTCTACAATCTCTCAGGGAACACTGTTCTGCATTATCTGATGCCCACTGCCTTAAAAACCAGTGTCTTATCTATTTAATCATTTTTGGAGGGGAGGGAGTTTTAGGCAAGGGGTAACTATGGCCCATGTCACTCTTATCTTGACGAGACATGGATGTTTCTCCTATATTATCTTGTATCTAAAAAGTATTTTACAGAACAATACTTTAGCATATACCTGTGTAAGGTAAGAATTCCTTAATAAAAAATAAAACTGCAATACCACTCTAACCCATTAAATATTGATGATAATGTTTTAATATATACTGTTTAATTATGTCAATCGTATCACAAACCATGCTTGCTTACATCAGGATCCAAATAAGGTCACACTTTTGGCTAGGTCATTGTGCTTTTTGTCTCCTTCATTTATATATTACCCTTCCATTTTCTTCCCTGTCTCTGTTTACTTTTTTAAGGATCCAGTGTTTTCCTTATTGAGTTTATCATAGTTGTGGTTTCACTGACTACAGCCCCACATTTCTCCATTCTCTGTATTTCCTGCAAATTATTAATAGGTCAAGCTGCTTGATCAGTTGTATGATCCTTGTCATTTTTAAATGTGCTTTATCAGCTCTTTATATTTTAGTTAATTATATTTCAATTTCCAAGAAAGCCACAAGGGCTACTTAAGTTCTATCATTAGAGGCTCCTTCAGGCATGCCTTTGTGAATCTACTTTTTTATTTACCACATCTGACCTTGGGTCATTCTGTCATGTCTAAAAAGAGTAATTGGATTCAATGAAAAAGCTAAAAGAGGGAGAGGTAACTCAGGAAATATAAAAATATACTGAACTATAATACTGAGTTGAGTGTCCTAGGAAGGACATAGCAAGGAAAACTGGAGATGGCTGAATTGAGGCTGGTCTGTGAATTTCATTTCAGATTTTATTACCCTAATTTACACATTCATAAAAATGAAATAGGTCATTATCAAGTACTTAATTTTCAATGTAAGTCATAAAAATGTGTACATATATAATACGGCTTGAGTTATATTTAGGGATTTTATTCCAGTCTCAAGTGATCTGACACCCACAGGATAAGGATAAGATAGTGGAGGGAAATACTTATCAGTCTTATCCTTTCTTTCCTTCATTCATTTATTCACCCACCCATTTTTTTCATATACCTAATGAGTATTTAGTCATGCTTTTATTATTGAATGTGGTAGACACAGGACATACAATAATGCATAGAAGTGTGTTCTCTTTGAATGCCTTACTATGAGAGGAAGATAGAAAACACAAGCCATTGTGTTAGAAAAGGCATTTATAAAAAATTGCTGTAGATGTCCAAATACTGAGTTGACTTTATCTGCCACATAAAATAGGAAATACAATCTTTTGTTCCTGCTCTCCAAATTCTACTACCAAAGACATGTATATTTTTGACTATTTTCCTAAAAGAAAAATTTTTAAATCTGTTTGCAATAGATATTCTCTGAGGTATTCCTAGCTCTAACATTTTCCAGATTCTGAGTCCAGTTATGATTCTTGGTAATGGATAGGTGGAAAACAAAAGAAATGTGACAAATTGCAAGGATAAAATGTAAAGAAAGCATGTACCAAATCTCAAAATCCCATTAATGAAGCAAACTGGACTCTAGGAGATACCAAATTCAAGGGTATAAATGCAAGATTCATCATCTGTATATATCCCTGAGATCAAAACTATTGAATTTTCCTATTGTTACATACTTTTTTATTAAATCCTTGCAAGGAAGGTTACCAGTAGCCCCATTTTACGTGAGGAAATTCATAGAGAAGTTAAGTGAGTTATAGTTAGAATGTGGCAGAGCTAACATTTGAGCCAGAAACATCTTATGTCCTTACGTATAATGGAGGACAAATCTCATGGTATTCAGATGGAAAGTGAGAGCCCCAGAAAAGTTGATACTGTATTCTAAGACTAAATGTCTGAGAACCAGGGGAGCTGATGATGTAGTTCCAGTTGGAAGGCCCAGTAGGCATGAGACTCAACAAAAGCCAATGTTTCATTTTGAACCCAAAGGCAGGGGGAAAATATGTCCTAGCACAAGACAGTCAGGCAGGAGGAGCTTCTGTATGCTCGTTATTTTTTATTTTTTTTAGGTTTATTTATTTTTGCATACAAGAACTGGGGTACAGGTCAGAGGTGTGGGGGATGAGAGGATTCACCAGAGACAGAGTGGGAGCAGAAATAACACTGCTGAGGGGAGTAGTGATCAGGAGAGGTCAACCATGCTATGTGGGCGAACCCCACTGGCCATGGATCAAACTCGCACTGCAGTGGCTGCGGGCAGCTTTAACCTGCTGCGCCACCAGGGAGGGCCCTCATTCTTTTTGAGCTATTCAGTCCTCCAACTGATTGGGCGAGGCAATCAGGGAGGGAGGGGCAATCAGGAAAACCATCTGCTCTACTCAGTCCACCAATTCAAATGTTAATTTCATCCAGAAATATCCTCTTCCAATAATCTAGAAGAACATTTGACCAAATACATGGGCACTCCATGGTTCACTCAAGTTGACACATAAAATTAACCATCACACTTGTATACAGAGTCTTCTATTAGCACTGATATCCAACCATGTCCCTTTGTAGTTGTTGACCTAATGTCACTTCTGTAGAATTTATATTTCAGGATATATTGTAGACCAAAAGGGGTGTAATTTATGGAGCCCATACATGCTACCAATCCCTTTTCAGTCACCTATAGGCTGATGTATTCCAGATAAGCTGATCATGTTGTTTAGCAAAAGATCACTATTTAAATTATGGCATCACATTATGGATTTTACACTTAACCTTGAAATTGTTGTTTTAGAAATCACAGAGGTCATGATCCCATAATTAGAAATGCTAGCAACAACACATGTCCTCCCAAATTCGTTCACATAAAAGGGATTAGTCTTAACCTGTGGAGAGTGTACAGATAACAGTACTTTTTGTGTGTGTGAATATGACTAACATTTCAGTTTCAAATCACCCACTGGTCTAAGCTGTTCCAAAATCTAAAAGGGTAAGAAGGAGGAGAAAGAATCTCTGCACATTAGAAATAAACTCTCCAAATGACACTAGCCTGAGGATTTCACGTGAAGTCTCTAAATTCTAGCAATGTGATTACAATGCAAATAAGCTGCAAAACAAAACTATAACTCAAGTTGAGACAGAAGATTTTGTAAAGTGGCACCAGAGAACTGCAACTTTGAAAGGCGTTTATGAGACAAAATCTGTAATTTTTCTTTTAGGGAGCAATTGTAGAAGAGGACAGGATAGTAATTCCAACAGAGAATTGTTGAGATATAAAAAAATTAAGAGAGGCCTTTGGGAAAATTGAGATTTCCGATGTTTCTGCAAAAATTACTCTCTTAATTATCCTGGTTGAGAAAGCAGAGCATAACTTAAGGAGCTCTATGGAAAAATTATACCTCTCCCTCAAATTAAAAAAAAAATCACAATTGATTAAATTTTGTATTAAGGATTAGTCAATGGCAATTGTAAGATGAATTTTGATAAATACAAAAACACTTTTCATAATTTTAAATTTATTTTCAACTCAAGCTCACAATCCTTGAAATCTTGGCTCCTACTCTAGGTAAATCCTATTGAACTAGAATTTCTTCTCCCTTATCATCTAATTTTTAGACAAGAAAATTCTTTCACTAACTATGCCAAATGGACATTACATCTGAATATGTGCTGCTGTGTTACAGTGATGCAGTTGTTAGTACTAGAAGTATTTGGTCACATCCTCTAGGCCTAAGAAGTAGTTGTATCTCTTTTCTCTATTTCTGGGGTCATATTTCTTCTTGTCTTATCTTGTATATTCTCTGCTGATTTATTGACTTTCTTTAACAACCTGCATTTTCTACTTATCCATTCCTAGTCAAAAGGAAAGCTGCCAAGAGCTTTACCTGTAGGATGACAGACCATGTTAGGGCTAGATGGTCAGAGAAGTGCCTCTATGCTGTGAGTGCCTCTTTCTGCCTAGGGCCTCTGGGGCTCAACTCCATCTGAAAGTGCATGTTCTGATTATAGTTCTGCTCTTCTGAGAAAACAAGCTTGAATCTGGAGTAAAATGCTGTGTGGTTTTATTACTGTCTTCTGATCTTAGCTTCTCAGGCTCTTATCTCCCTCTTACTGAGTTCTATTGCTTCTTAGCAGTAAAAAAGCTAACTTCTAAGAGTAATGATCCAGACTCTCAGATTTTGTGATTCCAGACACAAACTGAAACTGTATGGGCCTCAGTTTCCTTATCTATTATCTATTATTTGGCCTGGTCTACATTCTCACATCCCTGTCAGCTCTAAATAAATATAATAAATTCTAAATAAAATTCAGGACATTTATAAGAAAGCATATTCTTTACAGGTCTCCACTCCAGATACTCCACAAGGACATTTATACATGCCCGCCAACCCTCTTCTTGAACCCCAGAGCTTAATAAAATTGGAAACTCCTCCCCCTGCCATAAACCGTCCTGTCTACCTATTAACTGCTCCCTATTAAACCTGCCTCTTGAAAATGATCCCATCATAGTAAAGAGGCAGGGCACCCAGCGGTCTAGGGGAAAGGATTATGGGTGCTTTGATGGTAAGGGTGGTGTGGTAACATTCATTTGAGCAGGTATGAATCTATTCCCCTAAATCATACATAATGTATCAACCAATGTTACCTCAATAAAGAAAAAAAGAATTAATTTTAAAAGAAAAGAAAATGAACCTATATTTCCAAACTCAATTGAAGGCTAAGTCCTCTGGAAGTCTTCATTATTATTATTTTTTTTTAACCAAGAAGAGATTTTTAGCTTCTTGGAACTTCCATTAATTTTGTCATAAGCTATCATTGTACCTAACACCCTCTGTGTTGCATGTGTGGTACTTGTGAACAAGACATTGCTGGTATGTAGTCCAGTGTCTCAGAAGATGAGAGCTTGGTTAAATCACTTTGTTCGCCTTCCCTTTACTCCAACATCCTAGCATGGTGTCCTATGCATAGTGGCATTTGGAACTTAATGGCCTATTGAAGAAAGGAATAAATCAATGAATGTGCAAATCAAAGAGGAAAAGGTGAGCAAATACCTTGAAACATCACATACAAGAACTTGGGGAAATATTATTTTTTAATTATTGCATTCAAAGAGAAGGTGTGGAGCAGTAATGAGAAAAGTCAGGGGAAAAAATGTTTGGACTCTCGGCCCTCCCTGGTGGCGCAGCGGCTTAAAGCACAGCACAAAGAAGCTAAAGCCACTTCCACATGAGTTCAATTCCCGCCTGCCCCATAGGAGACCACATGGCGCGGCAGACCTCTCCTGACCCGCCCGCTGCTCCCCTCAGCAGTGTACTTTGTGGATCTGCCTGTTCTGCTCCCTACTCTGTCTCTGTGAAGCCTCTCGCCGCCCTTGCACCTCTGGCCTGTACCCCAGTTCTGTATGCATAAATAAATAAATCTTTAAAAAAAATTGTTTGGACTCTCAGAGGTTCTCCCACTTCTTAGAGATATAGAAAGAAGAGATTGAAACTCACAATCATGGCCAGATTGAGGCCAGGTGCCATTTCCATGGTGACTTGAAGTGGGTTAAAAGTGACATTCCAGCTTTTAGGGATGTCAGCAGAACTGTGGAGGAGGTCAGACTGAACTCTGGCTTCATCATTAATTCTCTCTGTTCTCTCTGTTTCATCTTCATGGGCTTAATTGTAAATTATTCTTCATTCCCCTGGGCTCTGTTTTCTTTTTTTTTCTCTGTTTATTCCAGTGGTTACAGCCCCAAACAAAAAGCACAAATGCTAAATTTTACTCCTGCAAAGTTACAAAGGAAAAAACACCAAGACATTGCATTTAAAATAAACAAGCACCCTGGAACCACCTAGCTATTGCTGTGCTTATTGCTGGTAAGAACATTAAATTGCATCTTTAGGCAAAAAGTGTAAGAGGTTGAAAATTCCAATAAATTGACTTCCAAAATTTTCATTAAGAGGAGAAAATAAGTCAGATAAATACCTGAATCATTTACATAACACAAAATAGTGATGGTTTCTCTCTAAGATGGTTTGATTTCCCTTGGAAATTTTGGAACTTGTAAACGGGGGGCAGGGCAACCCAAGGCTGAAGTCAAAATGAGTTTTCTTAGTGCCTGAATGCATATAAGGCAAAGATAGCAAATGATTTCCAGAAGAGAAATCACACTGCATTTGGCGTGGCCATCAGTGGTTCCCTATAATAGCCATATCACTCACACATAACTTTGTTTCGGTGGCTGATATTAAGAAAAATTGTTGCTTGCAATATGATACACAGGGCTGTCAAAATCACACATACATGGCCTTTGGTCTGAAAATTATTTTGTTTTTATAGCATCAATTCAGCAGAGCAAAGTTCATAAATTTGTATTAGGAATATGAGGGCTACATTACATCACAAGAAGAAGGCAAAACGCTATTACGGAGAAAATGTAGACCCATCTTCTGAAATCGATGTCTGGGTCCAACTTATGAGTTGATGGGAATTTTCTAGAAATCAATGTCAGATATAGCTCATGTTTTGAAAAGGTGAGCTCTTCAAAGGGGACTAATTCAATATTTATGATAAAGGTGATTGCCCAAGCCTCTAAAGTGACAAGAAGCTTTAATTGCATCCATGTAGGAATTTAATGCTCTTAGGAGAAAAATCATCTTGGACTGAACTGTAGAAGCTCTGAGGGCCAGAATGGAAAGGTTTATTTCAGTTAGAGAACTCGGTTATTGCTTTGAAAAAGAGAATGATGGGCAGCACCATCAACCTAACACAATAAGTACTGCTTTCAGGAGAGGTTTGAAACCAAAACAATAAAGACAAAGCAGAAGCTAATCATTTCCTTGTAAGCGGAAAACAAGTAGAACTAAGTCTCAACACCAATATCAGAGGAGTCATTGGGGAGAAGTTTTCTATGTGGATACAGTTTTGGGGATAAACAAGCAAATCAGGAGTGCTGAGCAGATGAGAGGTAACAAATGCCTGACACTTTGCTTCTCCATGGTCCACTGGAAAATAGCTATTTTTTTAAAAAAAGGTCCAGCAAGAGAATATAAATCTCACTCTTTGTGTGCTGCCTCTGAAATTTTCTGAAAGTAGAGAATAGAGTATTTCCTTGTCAGGTTTTCTTCATCCTGTTCATTGTTGACTTGAAGCAACTAAGAGGGGAGTGGCTTTTTTTTTTTTTTTCCATGATGCAGCTGCACTTGATGAAGCCAAATTTTGGACCATAAGATGGAATATGGGTGATATATACATGTGCCCTGCACATAAAAAAGTTTTTCTTGCATCCAAAATTCTTGTCCCCAAAGCAAGGTGTATCCAAACTTGGAATATTCTTACCCATTTCAGGACCATAGGACCAAGAGGAGCCTGATCTCCCACCCCAACCCCCCAGTCCTTCCACCTTAACCGGCTCTTTGGGTTCCCATATAGGACATAACCACAGCACTTGAACACCGGACTGGGCATACATTTTTCTTACTGCCACTGTGGAGTCATCCTGGGCCAAATTCCTCAACCTAGTCTCCCTTCTTCCAGATGTTGCAAAGAAAAAGGGGACACTGTAGGTAGATGTATCATTGACTCATGGTTTTGTCTACTACCTATCCAAAATACCTGGCCACTTACTACTTATAATCTGTCTCCAACCTGGTAGGCAACATTGTGTCTGGACTCTGGAGGGAAAAGCTTATGCTAAGCAGCTGCCTCTGGTCTGTGTGCAGATTACACCAGTGACTTGGTTGTTAGTTGCAATAAGTGGGGGCTATTTTGATTAAGGAATCTTAAGCGCAATGTAAGAAAGAGGAATCCTAATGTTCACAAAATGATTTATACCTGTATCTGCAACATGTCCCCAAGTTCTCTTATTAGGAATCAAAGTGTTCCAAAGTTTTACATTGCCAAGCTCCTTTTACTCCAACTTAAAAGTGATTAAAGATATTTATCTGAGCCAGAAAACCTAGAGTCTGTACTGCCTTTATTGCAGAAACTATGAAGTCTATTCCATAGGGATGTTAGACACATAAGAAAAGAATTTGAGAACCTTCCATTAACCCATTTTCTTTCTTCCTGATGAGACCCCCATGCATAAACAAAACAGCATGACTGTGGTGGAAAACGCAATTGAAAGAGTGAAAAGCCTCACTGTAAGAAAACAGACCTCTGATTTAATGACTGGGAAGGAGTTTTCAAGGCAACTTCTTTTGGAGAAATACCAGACACTTGTTTCTTACTTCTAATATGTAACATCTCATTTTTAAAAACCACAGGTACTTTTGTTTCTTAACAGATAGGAAAATACATTGTGCAGAAAAAATTATTTTCATTGATGTTACATTCTATTAATGTTACTGGCCTTTGTTTTTTCTTGAAATAATAATAGCCCCAAAGTCAGAGGGTTGTAAGGATTCCATAACTGGAGAAAATGGGAATATTCTGTTCTAGTTTACAACAGTTTTATGCAGAGTAAGGATTAGGGAGGGAGAACAGAGAAGAAAAAGATCCTTTGGTTCCCAAGAGGGTCTTGTGTATAACAGCCACTCTCCTTATGTAATGGTTATCTATTAAACAGACCAGAGCTGACTGTGTTTACCCTTGTAATGGGATCAAGAGATGATCATACACATCTGCCTCTACTTTCTCTCATATTTTCACATTCACCTATGCTTACACCCATGCCTGCATGCTTACCAATCATACTGAAAGGATAGATCCACTAACCTTAGAAATAGATCAGAAACAAATCCAGCTTTGGAGGAGAGTGGTGAGTGAGAGAACTAGCAACTGGACAAGGGAAGAATAAGCTCAGACCTTCCATTTGTTACTGCTTTTCTTTCTCAAGTGTCAGATGCACTTGGTCCACTAGAACTTAAAGGAGATAGGTGACATAATTTTTGGTGTTTCTGCAAAGTATGCTGTCAGATTCACTACGGTGCTCCAACAGAGACTAACTCATCTGTGTTTCAAGCTCAGGAGGAAATATGTACTTTCCTAGAACCACCCAGGGAAAGGGAAAGCCGATTAGGAAGGGGTTGGTAATGTACTCTGGGAGGGACCAGAACTAGCTGATATGGGGGGAGGGGGTGTTTTGAGTGCTTTTCTGTGCCACATACAATTCCTCCACCCTTTATTTTGTATGATTTGGTTAGGTCTTTGATTTGATAAAGTCATTCATCCAGAAATCTGATATAGTCACAAATTGCTGTTTGAGTCCTGCCTTTGTCAATGGATGTGATAACTTTGAAGCTGTGCTTAGCTTGCCTATTCTGTTCTCTGGAGATACATTTTCTGGGCTTTGCAGGAGTCCATGGTATCAGGCATATTTATCCACCAGCTTAGCAGTTATAGCAACTCCGGAACTTGGGAACTGTTTCGTCAAAAAGCAAAGATCCTTTGAGGTACAGAAACCCTGAGATAAGAACATACCAGGGTTAACATACTCAGTCCATGCTGGGAATACAAATGAGACCAGATACGACATTTGCTCACAGTCTGCTGTGTATATTCAGCCCACCTCTAGAATTAAGACCATTCCCTTTTGCTTTGGATATGTCACTTCCTGAACCAGGATGTTTGATTGATTCATGAGTAGCAAGAAAGATCTGGCATGGAGCTCAGTCTTATCTCATCATTGGGTTAACCTTCATACTACAGGAAATGCCTCTCTCTGTTGATATCAATTCATTGAGTCATATTTGACACCCAAGCCAGTGAGTCCACAGGGCAAAATACTACAGGAATTACTACAGAGGGGACAAAACAGATGTTTTCTTGACGGTCTTTCAACCTCTGCAAATTAACAAATTTTTAATAGCAAATAAAAACAGCACTGAGATGCCAAAGGTACAAATTCATACCCAGAGACATGTTGAAGTCTATGAACAGGTGTCAGGGATTTCCTGAGTAACTGGGAGTCATGAAGCCAGGTCAGATCACCCTTGATGGAGAAGAAAGGAAAGGTCTTGGAGCAGGGTGATTAGTGTGCATCTATATGAGGGATTTCAGATGAGCTAAGTAAATGTGGTGAATGGGAATCAAGATTCCTTTGAAAGCTAGTAGGAGTATAATGACCAAGGGGTTTAGAACACTGGCCATGGAATCCAAATGTGCCCTATAGGTGTGCCACTTACTGAAACAGAACTTTGGTTGTTCTCTAAGACCAATTTTCTTTACTCATAAAACATGGCTAATAGGTATAGTTCAGAGGGTACATGTATGTTTACATGAAATTTCAGGATAGCCCCTCACATGGGAAAGTTCTAAGTGAATTTGACCAGTACATATCGTGTCTTAGTGTTTGTCTGACCCAAGAGTCTTTTCCAGTGACAGGAGCCAGCTCACAGTGCCTGTGATTTCTGAGATCACTTGTTTCTAGATGACCTGGCTGCATAGAAGTAAACTGGATAGAAGGCAAAGAATACCTTCAAGAGGGTGAGAAGAGGCTTTTCAATAGCTTTCTTGTTCCATGTGGAGAAAGAGCATCATTTTTAAGCAACAATTCAAGAAGAAACATAAGAGGAGCCAGTGTATTCTCAGAAATAAGTTACTTACAAAGTTTTGAAAGTTGGTTCATATCATATTAAAAACTCCTTAGGAGGGAAGGAATAACTTTCATAAGAAATGATTATTTACTTTGATTGTTAAATGTAGCAATCAGGAAAAGTGCATAATGTATGTTTAATTTATCACTTGGAAATTTTTAGTTTATGAGTATCTTATACTTATGAAGAATTTGACCCTTATATGACATCTAAAGGATGCAAAATAGTTCCACACTGTCTCTTTTCTCTGTGTTTTTTTTTAAAGATTTATTTATTTATGCATACAGAACTGGGGTACAGGCTAGAGGTGCAGGGGCACTGAGAGGATTCACCAGAGTCAGAGCAGGGAGTAGTACAAGAAGATCAACGAAGTACACTGCTGAAGAGAGCAGTGGGCGATTCAAGAGAGGTTTGCCGCACCATGTGGGTCACCTCCGGGGCAGGCAGGGATGGAAGTCATGCTGAAGTGGCTTTAGCTTCTCAGCGCTGTGTTTTAACCCGCTGCGCCGCCAGGTTTTATGTGATTTAACTTGATTATTTCATCCTGCTAATGTCATATATTCATACAGATACATAGACATATAAGAAACCATAAACGGTTGCAACTTCTGGCAAAAGGCATCGGAAACACTGGGGAAGTAGGGGTGTGTGTGTGTGTGTGTGTGTATTCAACTTTCTATTCTTTTAATTATCCTCTATGTGTAGGAGTCAGTTCTCGGATAGAAGAGAGTTCACAGAAAGAATTTCACCAGGGATAAGATCATAGGAAAGCAGGGAGGTTGTTGGAACCATGAGACCCAAATCCTGCTGCTCCTATTGCTTATGGGTAGCAGATGTTGAAAGTTATGATTAGAAACTGGAAGATTTCAGCCCCTTCACTTCCACTCAGGTAGCCTTTGGGTCAGCAGATGTCAATTGCCTTTGCAAACACGAGACAGCAGGTGTGCAAACCAGAGAGGCCAGGGCTCATGTGGTGTGTTCTTTTAGCCTTTAGGATTCTCCCCAGTCCTACCACTTGCCAGTCAAGCTGTCAGAGCAGAGACACCTGGATGGGAGATACTTTCCTGCCCCAATGACTGCTCAAGAAACTCCAAGTATACACAAGGTCTGCTGGGAATGTGGTCTTGCTTAACGTTCGGCAAGATGACTAGAGTAGGGATTTCAGCTGAATTACACAGAGACTTCTTTTTCTCAAGCAAGCTGTAGAGGCCAGGCCAAGTTGGTGGAAACAGTTTGTAAGCCCAGGGCACCATACAAATGGAAGAGATTGCTCTTATTATGAAGACTTAGGGGAATGCAATGGGAGAGGCTCTGATCCCTATAAAGGATTTTCCCCAGGAACATCAAAGAATCAAGAAGGGGAGTGGGTAGGAGGAGGACAAAGGTAAAGCTTAGAATGTTGGCTCTTCCTCAAAGGCACTTCCTATACATTTTGTTTGCTGAGAATCAAATCCAGAGACTTCAATGATAATGATTCCCATTTTTATTACCATTTTATTATTCATGGTTGACTCAGTGTTTCTCCTCCCTCCCCGCAAGGCATTGAAATGAAGATGAAAAGTGCTAAGTTAATACCTTGATGGAGCTAAGCCCTCTTTCTGTAACCAGAGCCTCAGTGGACAGACCTGGTTCCAGCTTGCTCCACAGCTTTGCGTCCATGTGTCACTGGCAACCAGGATCAGGTCTGCCCTTAACTTACGGGTGGACATGTATGTGAGGAAGGGACAGTGAAAATAAGGTCTCCTTTTAGTGTTTCAATCAACTGTATTCAAAGCACATACAGAGAAATCCTCAGAGGAGACATGCATGGACATTTTTTCTTAAACATTCTGGAACAACCAACCCTGTGCTTATTCATTCCAGGGACAATGACTTTCAGTGGAGAGGGACAGCAAGAGTTGTGATGCAATATGTCACCATCCTGACTACCCAAACCTGATGTACCTTCAATGAAGAGAGGGCCCATGAGAAACTGGAAAAGCAAATTAAACAGAGAGCATTAAAAGAAGTGCAATATTAATATACATACATATATATATATATATACACACATATATATATGTATATATGGACTTAGTAATCAAGGACTCCCTGTTTAATGCCTCCTACTAATGATGCAAAATTATCAACAGTACCACCCACTAAAACATCTTTCAGAGCAAAGGGAGAAACAAACATTTATTGAATGGGTTTAGGAAGGAATAGAACTGAGGATCAACCTGTGACCTGTGCATCAAGTGTTGCTCAGCTGCTTGGAAATGCGGCAAAAATCATGTTGGTGCTTGTAAAACATGAGAAGTTTGGCCTAAACATGGAGAAAAGTAAATTTACTTACCACAGATTGGGTTGTATCTAGTACAAAGGAAACAGCAGGTTAAAACACAGCACTAAAAAGCTAGAGCCACTGCAGCACAAGTCAATCCCTAGCCAAGGAGCTGACCTACATGGCATGGCAGACCTCTCCTGACCCGCCCGCTGCTCCCCTCAGCAGTGTACTCTTATCAGTCGGCCTGTTCGGCTCCCCACTCTGTCTCTGGTGAATCCTTTCACTGCCTCTGCACCTCTGCCTGTACCCCAGCTCTGTATACAGAAGTAAATAATCTTAAAAAAAAAAAAGAATTAAAGGAATCTGAGGCTAATTCATACATAAGATTACCTCTTATTGCAGATGTGGCACAACACCTAAATGATTTGAACTCAAGAGTGAAAGAAAATTAAAAGAACACTGAACATCTTTCCTCCTGTCGCACATCAGCCAGGACAAACAGATGTGTGTATGGAGCCATTTACAAGGGAAGCCCGAATCCATTTCCTTGTGTCCAAAGAGCTACTTTGCTGTTTGTTGATTGTTTTTGTTAAAGAAATCTCAATTTCAAAAGTGATTCACAGATTTATGTGGATTTGGGATTTTTTTTTCATGAAAAGTGACTTTAATACAGTGAATATACAATACGGAACACAAAGAATATAACTTCTAAATCAAACACCTGAAGTTACCCATCCCCTTCATGGGCAAAAGTCAACCCAAAAGGGGTTGGTCCAAAGCAAGGCCTGAAAGCCGGCCACAAGCCTAAAGCACCTTCTGGCCGGGACCCATGGAAAAGGGTCAGAAATGGCCAGACAAATCTGGGAGGAAAAGAGCAAAATCAAAATCAATATAAACACTGCCATAGTCACCTCCCTACAGGTCTCTCACCCACATCTGCTTTAATCAGTCCAGGGTCAGGCAACAAGCCTGGTTTCTTCATCACATGCTTGCTGCTACATGTGGCTTCCTCAGGTCTCCTGCTCCTTCTCCTGGATTTGGGATTTTATTTAAATTTTTATAACTCCTCTTGGTAAGAAACCTTGAATTTGTCTGTATGATGAAATAACTGAGGGTGGCTGTGTTCCAAGAAGCACCAATTAATCTGAAAATTCCCATAAAGAAGACACAATGTCTCTGGAATTCTGGACATAATCAATCAATGAGTACCAGAACTACCATCAGTTTTTGGCTATGTGGTCCATGTCTGGGCAGTGTTTATGATCTCTGGACTCTGGACAAGGCTATGCTCTCATAGAGCCATTGATACTGATGTCAATCTGGAACCAGAATGTAGATACTCTGGCCCAAGTACACTACCTAATTCTAGAAGCCAGCTCCATCTATTAAATGAGGTGTGACTCAGGTTGCAAGTTCCCTACTGTTGGGAAATAAGAGGGTGGGAGGGAAGGCAGAAGAAAGGGAAAGAAAAGACAAGGGAAAGAATGGACAGAGGATGGGAGGGAGAGTGAGGGGAGGGAAAGAGAGAGAGAGTGTGAGAGATGAAGGAAAATAGATATTGAGAGCCAAGAGAATAAGCCAATTGAGAACTAGAGAATTAGCTGATTTTATTGTTGAACAATACCCTGAAATCCTGTAGGTACTCAGCAAGTGGCTATAAAGTCTTAGTGGATTGTAGGCTCTATTTATATGAAATTAAAAGTATAATAGTTGTACATCATCCTGCTTTCAGTAGCAGGAAATAATTGATTTATAACAATGGTTACATTGAGCTTACTCTAGTAACTTATTCTTTTCTAATTCTTTACCATTCTTGCTCTGACATTTTATTCTTCATAATCTTTCATCAGTAGCTCCTACAATTGCCCTTCAGTGTATCAAGTATAGATGATGAGTCACATCAGTCAGTTTTCCTTAGTGGGATTAAATTAAATTTGGTTTTCCCACACCACCCAATATCTGTTCGCCTAGACACATAATAACAGGGCCCTGAATTTTAATAGGGGCAGCAGATGTTCAAGTAAAGACTGTAATTTTTAGCCTCTCTTGCAGCTAGTCAGGCTGTGACTAAGTTCTGGGCAATGTGAAAGCAAGTGTGTGTAGGGCGGCAGAGATATTGTTTAAAGGACTTTACTTCCTCCAGAGGGCAAGCTCCATCACTCCTCCCCTTTTTGTCTCTTGGTGGGGAGAGGATCATCTTGAACTTTGGGAATGAAAGTCACTCTTTAATAATGAAAGAACAGAAACATAAGGAAGGAGGCTGCGTCTGATGACGTCAGACGTGTGCTTTCTACTTCTAAACCTCTTTGATGTGAGAGAATAAATTCTTCTGTGTGTAAGCTGTGTGCATGTGTGCATGTGCACATATGCATTCTCACGGTCCTGCATTTGCTCCATTCTGAGATCCAGCCTCCCTCCAGAACCTACCATCTACATGTCAGAGGGAAAGGGAGAGGTGAACAGGGAAGGGGAGAGCATGTGATAGCAGGTAAAGGTATGTTCCCATTTCACTGGTCAAAGCAAATCCCAGGACAGAGCCTGGGTGAAAGGGATGTGACAGAGTACCAACTCATAGCTTCGTGAAAAGGATTAAAGTATTTGATTTAAGTTTAATGTTAAGCAGAATGCCGGGCATGTAGCTATCACCACAAACTTTTTTCTCCTGTCCCACATATTGTCCTCTTTCACCTCAATATTCTTCTACTTCACAATAGTAGAGGATTCTATTGGGCAGTGCCATTTAACCTGAGGCACAAAATTTGGATCAGAATTGAACAGTCAGCAGAGAGGGTAAATAACCTGGCAGTTTAGTTAGCCTATCTTTTAAAACTGAAAATGATTGGGAACAATAATGCAGTGTGCTACAGAGAGATAAATAATAATAGTAATTACCTGTTGGAGCTGGTATGTGGTTTAAGTGACTAATACAGAGAAATTAATGAAAACAGTGCCTGACATATGCATACATCATAAAAGTATTTTTAGAGAAACACAGACGTGTGAAGGCTAAGCCTGGAACTGAGGGAGAAGGCGGGTGTTTAGATTAAGATGAAAAGAGCAAAAGTGAAGAGCAGGGAAAGTTTAAGCATACATCGGGGACACCGCAAAAATGGGCCAGCTTGGGGCCCGGGGTCCAGGAAGTCAGGTGTGGTAGATGAGGCTGCCGTGAGGCACAGGGATTGAGTGCTGGGGCCATGTTCTATAGGCAGGAAAGACATAGTTTTCCTTTGAGGGAGATCATCCATGTCAGTGTGTAAAACAGGCAGGAACAGGCCCTCCCTGGTGGTGCAGCGAGTTAAAGCACAGCACTAAGAACCTAAAGCCACTTCCACGTTAGTTCGATCCCACCCTGGAGGTGACCCACATGGCGCACCAGACCTCTCCTGACCCGCGGGCTGTTTCCCTCAGCAGTGTACTTTGTCAGTCGACCTGTTCTGCAACCCACTCTGTCTCTGGTGAATCCTCTCACTGCCTCTGAATCTCTGGCCTGTACCCCAGTTCTGTATGCATAAATAAATAAATATTAAAAAAAAAAGCAGGAGTAGCATAACCAGGGTCAGGAATGTGCCGAAGAGGGACACTGCAGGTCTTGTTGGAGTTAGATGACAGAAACTGCAGGGACCGGCAGAAAGCACAGAGAGGCCAGGCTGTGGCATGAGGGGCTGAGGTGTGAGGTGCAGGCCGGAACCTGAGAGAGGAAGGGGTGGCGAGGCAGGCAAGAACAGGAGGACACAAGAATTAGGGTGAAGTTTTAAGTCTTGTTGAATAAAATGCTGTTTTTGTGGCAAAGATGAGTAGTGCAGGTGGTGGTAGTGTATTGCTTGAAAGTCTAACAATTTAATTTAGTATGGCGGAGGCTGGTGAGGGGGAGACACCCTTTATGAAGGCAAATTTGGAGATGGTGTGAAGATGCTGCCTGTCCTTTCTTAGTGGTAGGAATTTTCACTCAGATTTCTTTCCAAGCCCTAAACCAGTTGAAAGCACCAAAGAAGCTCTAACCTGGAGAATGGCCAAGGAGCATAGTAGCAGGTGTGTGGAGAGGGAGAGAGAGCAGGTGAGCAGATGCAAGAGAGAACTGGGTAAAAGAGAACAAGGCCTAGCACAAAGGCAGGGCCACGCCATCTTTTTATATAACCGCCTTTCACATTCCAGCTATTCCCAAATGGAACTCGAGTTCTGTGAAACAACAGACAACATGATAATAATTTTGATTAAAAAAAAAATGGTACATTATCCCAGGCCCAGGAATGAATTCTAGGACATATACCTAATCTTAGCAGTGGCAAAATTCTCCACAATCAAATTTTTTACTCTTTATTTTTCTGGGTTTTTTGGCACTGAGCATGTGTTTATTTGATGATGAAAATACTAAATAATAAAAGCTTTGAAAAGGGAGGAAGAAACTATGCCTGTGGTAAAGAACTAGAAATCTTCTCACACACATGCGCACACATGTGATGACCCACTCGGTTTATGTTATTTTGTTGTGACACTTAGAACATATAGTCTAATAAAAACAGATGTGCAAACAATCTTTTGGCAAACAACATGTTCCAGCATTGGAGACTGCCTGTGGCTGATTGCACTGCCATTGTGTCAGAACTAGGGTTTTAAGTTCAAAATGCTTGCTAACAGAAATCATTACAATACACAGACTAGGTTGGAGGGGAACGCTGGTCTAAAATTTGGAGACATTTAAAAGAAAATGCTTCAATGTGTTTATATTCAAACTCAGCCTCAAAGAGGTAACCTTTCAACTTAGGAGTCCTTTTGGACAACTGTTCTTGAAATTGTCCTGTACATAAAACCCAATTGGTCATGACTATTGAAAAACATATTACTTTTCCTTACAGCCAGAATATGCAGCAAATGAGAGTTTTCTAAGTGATTTGGCAAAAATTGATCTTCAGACTGTTTACAAAATGGGAACTGAATTATTTTGCTTTTTTCCTTTCTTTGATTCTTGACAGAGAATGCAAATATTTCCCTCCAGGAGGGCTTCAAGATTAAGACTTCTTTGTCTCTACAAAAGAAACTATTGTGGTCTGTTCGCTGGAGATTCTGTTGGGTTTGTAGAAAAAAGTGGGTGATTTCTAAGAGCAGTTGGTAGATTGGGGCTTCTCCTGAGCCAGAAAGCTATTGCCAGGACACAGGAAGAAAGAGATCTGTGGGTCTGTGTTCCCCAGCAGTGTTCAGGGGAGGCGGCAAATTTCCAGAAGGAGTGGTTAGGGAAATAGGACCACGGACTTAGGTTTTCCTAAGCATGGCTTTGAAGGGATCAAGCAAAAGGGATTGGTCATCTTAGGGGCAACCAGAACAGCCATGTTATAAATAACCATCCCCTATATTTTCCCTCTGCCTTCAATTCTTGGCCCTATTCAGCGCCCTAGAACTAGGGACTTGGAAATGACAAGAAAGCAGTCCCAAGAACAAATGGAGTTATATTTCCAATGTAAATGGAAGGACAGGAACTAAGAATTTAAACATAACATTTCTTTCTCATCTAAGTTTGAAGATGGAGCATCAGAAGTGAGTACAATATTCAATTGAGGGATGATTTACTGATTTCCAATATGCATACACTTTATGGAGATATAAAAGAACACACCTGTGATGCTCCTGCTCTGATCCCCATTTTGGACTGAGGTGCTCATCCCTCAACTTCCAGGAAGGTTGGCTACTGAACAGACACACCTGTGATGTCTTCTGAAATTGCCCTCTACCAGGGGAAGCAGTACTCTCCTTCCCCAAAACTACCCTGAGTCTAAGATTGATGGAAACAAATATACAATGGTCCAGCCTCTTACCTCAACTTATGACAACTCAGAACAGCCATCTCAGCCCCAGGCTCCCAGTGGACTTCTGTTGCAGCTGATGCCTCTCCATAGACCTGCCTTACAAATCAACATCTCCCTCTGCCCATGCCCTCAGGGTCATTCTGTTATGCCCAGATTTCGAGTTTCCCAAAGACCACCCAGGAGTCGATTCCGATGCAAAGCACACAAGGGTCTTTATTGCAAGCTTGAGCCTGTACTCTCAACATGCACCAACGCAGCGGTCGGAGTTGAGACCTAGCTCAGGGAAGGCAGGGCTTTTATTACAGAAGAGGGGAATTCCAGCTCAGTAGTACATTGATTGGTTGACATTGAACAAAGTTGCCTTGTCATAACCTGGTTGATCCACGCTTGTAAGATGTGACCTTCGCCACTCGGCCCACATACCTTGGGACATCTGGTGCTCTCCTGATATGTACTCGTTACTTGCTGATTGGCTCTGGGTAAGGGGTGAGTAAGATTAGGACATTTACAGTTAAACTCGGCCTTGGCGCCTTCTTGATAACTGAAACTTAGGCCTGTCATGGCGTCAATTTGCTCTTTCAATTCTGCGGTGAACTTCCTATGCCCAAATCTCAGTACCAGAGCCTGAGTCTTTTTCTCGGAAACCTGACCAGGCCATTAAACTACCCTAAATCTTTCCCATAAAACAAATGCAATAATTTTACCTTTGCTCAAATGTGGGGCCACTTCAGAACGTCCTTTTCTAATCAACACAGGTCAGAACTGCATTCCAAAGTTCATTTTTAACATGTTTGTTGCCCTTGACAAAACAAATGACAAGCACCAAAAAAAGTAGTATTCAAATGAACTAATAAAATGTTGATTTATAATGTTTTTAAATCCCACAAAAATGATCAAAAGGAATAATCTTCATGGTTTTTTCTAGCGTTTTTGAGATCAGGATACAACTCGCTCATTATTCTGGGAAGATATGAATCAGTCTTTCTCACCACTGAACCCAGTAGGGAAAAAAATAGGAAAGTAGAAGAGGGGATGTAGTAATGTTGACATGTGACCAAGGGGTATCCCAGCCCTGCAAAGTTGCAGCCTCTAAAGGGATCTGGCCATCTGTGCTCACAAAGGCAAAGGAGACTCTTAGTATAAAATATTTAATAGAATTATTGTGCATATAGAGATAAGAGAAGAGAGGATATGAGTGTCTGAATAAAACACCCCAGTTACTCATCCCCTTGCGGGGCAAATTGCCAGCCAACCAAGATTGGTGAGAAGTGGGATCTCTGAGACCCAAAAGCTTGCTATAAGTCTCAGGCACCTTCTCCCTGAGAGCCACAGGAAGGGAGCAAAAAGGGGTAAGACAATGTTGGGATAAAAGAATTGTTGCAAAAATGGAGATACTTGTCAGCTTCCCCATGTGTCTCTGTAAGTGTCTCTACAGTCTTTCTTCCACAAGGTTCCTTCCATGTCTCCTTCCCCAGGGTGCATGACGGGTCACAGGAACAGGAGCTTTTTCTATTTCTCTTTTCCCCAGAGCCCACTGCCTTCCGTATTATATACGATAGTTTCACCTGGTCTCTCAGCTCCAGCCCAGAATCCCGATGCAGCAGGGTGTTAGGGAGGGCGGGAGATATGGTAACTTCCCTCACGAAAGAGATACCTCTGTAACAGTAAACAATTTATTTGTGATTCTGTGGAGCTAAGTGTTAATTCTTTCTGTACTAGTTTAAGATATGTAAAAACAACACTAAATAACTTAAAATTGTTTAAATTGTGTAATTTACATAAGTTAAGTTTAAAAATCATTAAAATGTTTTTAGTAGGACTTTTTTTTCCATTAATAAAGGGACATTTTTAAAGAAAACTTGGCAAATTAAAAAAAAAAAACAGAAAAAATAAACTTTACCCATGGTTGCAATTTTTAAACATAATTACTTTTAGCTCATCCTCTTCCAAATATTTGGACATGATTATCATGATGTCAGTTTAAGTTATATTCTAATCATCTCACATTAATCTCATATTCGTATTATTTCACATTTTATAGGCACAATTTGGAAAGACTGAATTCCATTGCATCATGTTATCTAATCAGTGCCCTTTTTGCCATTTTTAAATTTCACAAATAGCTGATGAACTCCTTCATGCACAAAGCTCTTTCTGTATGTAGAATTATTTCTTATGCTAAAATCCCAGAACTGGACTTGCTAAATAAAGGTTATGGCTTTATTTTTTTAAATTTTTTTTAAGATTTATTTATTTATGCATACAGAACTGGGATACAAGATAGAGGTACAGGGGCAGTGAGAGGATTCACCAATGACAGAGTGGAGAGCAGAACAGGCAGATCG
>NW_004567106.1:26082149-26113013 GCF_000260355.1 Condylura cristata
GCAGGCGGGAATCGAACTCATGCGGAAGTGGCTTCAGTTTCTTCGTGCAGTGCTTTAACCCGCTGCGCCACCCGGGAGGGCCTATGGCTTTATTTTTTAAGATTTATTTATTTATGCATACAAGAACAGGGGTGTAGGCCAGAAATGCTGGGGTAGGGGTGGGAGAATCCATCAAAGACAGAATGGGGAGCAGAACAGGTAGACGTAGTGAAATACACTATGTCCCACTGCTGAGGGGAGCTGTGGGAGAGACAGGAGAGGTCTGCTGTGCCATGTGGGTCAGCTCCTGGGCCAGCCAGGAATTGAACTCATGCTGCAGTGTCTGGCAACAACCTGATAGTGCTTCTTTAACACCTGCCGCACCAGGGAGGTCAACAAGGTTATGGACTTTTTAAAGGCTTTGTTATTCCTTATCACATATCTCTCTGGAGTTGTAATGGGCATCCACTAACAAAGTATTCCTCTAAAATGACATAATTTCATTTCTCTTTCTTCTAGTCCATTCTGTGGTATTTCATTTTATTCCCCATTGACCTCTTATATTATCTAATTATCCCACTACCAGGATGTTCCTTGGGGCAAAGTCAAAGCATTCATAAATCTTTTCTTTAAAACAAGAGAATGTTAGCTAGAACCCTCATCATGCAGTATCTCAGACTAATTCACTCTTTTTGTGAGCAAATGGATCCCTAGTTTCTGGGTTTTGACTGGAAGCAGAAGAGAAGGTGGAGAGGAGGAAGGAAGAAAGGGTCTATCATCATTAGGGTGATTGGACACAGACTGGGGGCATAATGTGTAACTGGGTCCTGGGTACATGGGAGAGCGGGAATGGCCTGTGATATACAAACTTTGAATAGGTGTCAGTAGGTGCATCATAACCTTTATTACAGCCTTGCTCAAGAGCAAATGGTATGCAAAGAAATTCAGGGAGGTAACACAGTCAAAAGAACTGATAAGAGTTAGGGGGCTTAAAATGGAGCTCTTGAGCCAGTGTTAATTCTCTGTCCTCTCTTCATTGGAAAAGGGGATAATAGGGTACATCCAAACTACCTTATAATATGTATGAAAATCAAGTTCAAATTTGATAATTAACTATCAGGAAATTACTGTTCCTAGTGCCTGGTTTATGGGTATATGTAAACTCTGATCACACAGACCAATAGAATAGATTTGAGAGCCCAGAAATAAAACCACACATTTATGGACAACTACTATATGACAAAGGAGCAAAGTAGATGACTGGAGCAAGAGAAGCCTCTGCATTAAGTGGTGCTGGGAAAATTGGACTGGTGCATACAAAAGAATGAATTAGACCATTATCCCACACCGCAAGCAAAAATCAACTCAAAGTTGATAAAAGACTGAATGTAAGATCCAAAACCATAAAATACATAAAAGAAAACATAAAAACACTCCATGACATAAACCTCAGTAACATATTTGTGGACTCATCCCCAGCAGCAAGGAAAATAAAGGAGAAAAAAAATAGCAAAAGAGACAGAAACCAAAGCAAAAAGACACCCTAATGAATGGGAGAAAATATTTGTGCACCCTATGTCTGATAATGTATTGGTTTAGAAGATCTACAAAGCATTTAAGCAACTCAACCAAAAGAAAGCAATCCAATCAAAGAATGAACAGAAGGTAGACATTTCTCCAGAATAAATACTTCTTCAAAGAAGACATGCAGATGGCCAGCAGACATATGAAAAATTACTCATCAGCACTTATCATCAGGGAAATGCAATCAAAACCACAATGAGATACCACATCACACCTGTGAGAATGGCTCATATTAAAAAACAAAAACAGCCCACAAACAACAAGTGCTGATGAAGGTGGGGAGAAAAAGGAACCATTTTTGGTGGGAATATAGACTGGTCTAGCCCCTATAGAAAGAAGTGTGGAGATACCTCAAAAGATTAAAACTGGATTTATCATATGACCTAGCAATTCCATCCCTAGGTATCTCTCCAAAGAGCACAAAATACTAATTCAAAAGGAAAACCTACACTCCGATGTTTATAGCAGTTCTATTTACAATAGCCAAGATATGGAAATAATCTCAAAGCCCCAGGACAGACAAGGGGATCAAAAGATGAGGTATATATGCATAACAGAGTACTACTCAGTGATGAAAAAGATGAACTCATGCCATTTTGGCAACAAGGATGGAGCTGGAAGGGAGTGTTCTAAGCAAAGTAAGCTAGAAGAAAAAAGATAAATACAGGATCGTTCCATTTATACATGGAATCCAGAGAAACTAAACAAAAGATCTGACAAAGATAGACTGTAAGACTGACCCTTGAAAGCAGACTGTAGATTTGGATCACTCGGGAAGGTAAAGGAGAGAGAACTGGGGAGAAAAGAGATGGGCAGGAGAACATGGTGGAGTGTGTTGAACTATGGGCACTTTGGTGGTGAGGAAACTGTGGTGAACTGCATCTGAGGGGAGAAATCCTATATTATGAAAAAATAAAAAAGGATTTTTAAAACACACACACACACACAATGATCATTGAAACCAAAAGCAAATGACAGGAGAGAAAGTCCTTTTGGACTTTAAAAGGGGTAAAATAAACCCTAAGTCCTCATTCTCAGCTTAAGCAAATATGCTATCATAACCAGTGAAATGGTGGTTTTTAAGTTAGAACATCTTTTGTTTTCCGTTGCTGAGAACTAAATCAAAACTTCTTTCACTGGTAATAATATAGTTTCAACGTGGTGGGAATATTTTTAATTAGGAGAAACTCCTACTGTGCCCTAATATTAGCCCTGCTTTTAAAAAGGAACTACTAAAATAGAAATCTCTTGATAAATTAATAAGTGTAATCAGATAGTATGCTCCATGGTGGGGGAGATGGGGCATGTAAGCTTTCTCACAATGATAAAATATAGAAAATGCAGAGAAGTATGAAGAATCAAAATCCATCTCCCAAAGGAGAAACAAAATTAAAGAACAGACAAAATTTAACCAGAACAGATCCTAGAGACCTGATGGTGGAATTGAGGTTACCAGAGAGAAAAGGTGGGGATGGGAAGCAAAGAGTGGAGAGGACCCAATGGACTGTGATGGAAATTTATGGGTGTTTTGGTGGTAGGTGTGGTCAGTTACATCCCTCTGAAGCGGTGTAATCCTATACCTCGAAATCATATGAGTTGTAAACCAACATTGCTTCAATAAAAAATAATACAGCAAATAAGTAATAATTATCATTACTTTTTCCCAGTATTTCCAGTTAGTTCAAATTATCTGTAAGTAGTGTAGCAAATAATTTTTACAGGCACATCTCTAAGATATTGCAAGGTTGGTTTTGGATCATCACAGTAAAGTGAAAATCATGATAAATTGAACCACATAAATTTTTGGCTTCTCAGTGCAGATAAAATGTGCATAATTTAAAAGGTACTGAATTTAAAAGTACCTTATTGCTGAAAATGCTAGCCATCATCTGATCCTTCAGTGAGCTCTAATCTTTTTGCAGGTTGCGGGTCTTCCTTTGATGTTGGCTGCTGCTGATTGAGCAAGACAGTAGTTGCTGAAAATTGGGGTGGCTGTGACAATTTCTTAAACTGAGCCAACAATGCCACGTCCATTGCTGCCCCGTTTCACGAAAGTGCTCTGAAGCATACAATGCTTTGTGAAAGCAGTTTACTCATGATAGAACATCTTTCAAAATTAGTGTCAATCCTCCTCTCAATCCCCAGGGCTCCCTTATCAGCTAAGTGTATGTAATCTTCTAAATGCCTTGGTATCATTTCAACAGTTCTCATAGCATCTGCACCAGGAATAGATTCCATCTCAAAAAACCACTTTTCATTCATCTATTAGAAGTAACTGCCATTCAGGTTTTATCATGAGATTTTAGAATTCAGTCACATTTTCAGGGGCCATATATAATTCTAGTTCTCTTGCTGTTTCTATCACATCTGCAGTTACTTGCTCCCCTGAAGTCTTGAATTCCTCAGTCATCCATGAGGTTTAGAATCAAATTTCTTCCAAATTCCTGTAAATGCAAACATTTTGAACTTCCATGAATCATGAATGTTGTTAATACCATCTAGCGTGGGGAACCCTCGCCGTTGGATTATCCACATCCAGCAGGGAAATAACTATCATGGCTATAGCCTCATAAGACGCATTTCTGAGTCTTGCTTCCTTGATCCACATGCTGCAGAATGGATGTTGTGTTAGCATCCATGAAAACAATATTAATATCTTTATACATCCCTATCAAATGTATACTAGCCAGGTACATTGTCAATTGCAGTAATATTTTGAAAAGAATCTTTTTTTCTGAGCTGTAAATCTCAACTCTATGATAGTAAACCATATCATAAGTAGGTACGCTATCATCTAGGCTTTGTTCATCCATTTATAGAATACAAAGTAAATTTAACATCATTCTTACAAATTTTAGTATTGTTGTGATGATAAATGAGCATTGGCTTCAACTTGGAGTCACCAGTTGCACTGGCCTCCAACAAAGGACTTTGAAACATTGAAATCAGACACTAACTTCTCTTCTCTAACTATGAAAGTCCTGGGTGGCAGCTTCTTCCAAAAAAGTTTTTTTGTGTGTGCACTGAGAATCTATTGTTTATTGTAGCCACCTTCATCAAGTTATTTAACTTGATCTTCTGGATAACTTGCTGTTGTTTCCATGTTAGCACTTGTTGCTTCGCCTTGCACTTGTAGTTATGGTGATGACTTCTTTCAGTAAACCTCATGAGCCAACCTCTGCTAGCTTCCAAGTTTTCTTCTGCATTATCCTCACTTCTCTTAGTCTTTATACAATAAAAAAAGTTAGGGCCTTGCTCTGGATTAAGCTTTGGTTTAGGGAAGTGTTGTGGCTGGTTTGTGCTTCTATGCTGACCATTAAAACTTTCCATATCAGCAACAAAACTGTGTTATTTTCTTATTATTCGTGTATTTACTGGAGTAGCACTTTTCATTTTCTTCAACAACTTTTCCTTTGCATTTGTCAGTTGACTATTTAGGGCAAGAGGCCTACCTTTCTGTCTGTCTTGACTTTTGACATGCCTTCTTCACTAAGTTTACTTATTTCTAACTTTTGATTTAAAGTGAGGGACATGCAATTCTTCCTTTTACTTGAACATTTAGAGGCCATTGTAAGGTTATTTATCTTCTAATTTCAATATTGTTTCATCTCAGAGAATAGGATGGCCCTGGGAAAGGGAGAGAGAAGGGTGAACAGCTGGTTGGTGGAGTTGTCAGAATACACACAATGACTATCCTTTCAGTTTACTATCTTAAATGGGCATGAGTCGTGGGTCTCCAAAACAGTTACAATAGTAACATCAAAGATCAGCATAACTGATAAAGTAATAATGAGAAAGTTTGAAAATTTTGGGAATTACCAAAATATGACACCAAACCACAAAGTGAGTGCATGCTTTGGGAAAATGGTGCCAGTAGACTCACTCGATGCAGAGTTGCCACAAATCTTCAATTTGTAAAAGACAGCAGTGTCTGTGAAATGGAAAAGAGAAAAGTGTAATCAAGCAAATCAAGTGCAGTAGATAACAATTCTTATGTACATCAACTAACAAATGTGCTTACAGGGTTGCTTTATAAACAATGACAATTCCATTGTAAATATTCAATAGAAACACTAAGGTCTGGCAGAGCCATCTCCATGTCGAGCTGCTGGAGGTCAGAGGCTCAGCTGTCTTCACATTAACAGTGTGACTGTGAAAGATGTCACCTCACCAGTGCTTAGAGCAGATTGGAAGCATAAATTTCATTTCAAGACGATTTATTCCTGCTTCCTTCCAAAAGCATTAAAGGGTATAGAAGTTTCGATGCAATTTAAAACAAGACACAGAGAATAAAATCAAGGAGAACCATTTCTCTGACAGCTCAAGATTTATGAAGCACCTACTATGTGCTAGAACTCCTTGGGAGTACTTTGAGAACAAAGGAAAATGAGACTGCTGTCTCCCCAGAAGTTTTCCAGGTTAGGAAATGGTTTCTCAGAGTCACCTGAAGATCCCCCGTGTATAACCACCCAGACACCTTCTGAAAGATGGAAACATTCACTTCCCTCTGAGTTCTCCTAATGCTATATGCTGGGAGTCCTACTGTTCACCACCTCGCTGGTTGATGGCACACACTCCAGGGCTTGAGAACTTCCAGAGAGAAAACATATTTAACAGTTCTGAAGTAATGTTCCAGTGTGGAAGTCAATGCAACAGAAGCTAGGAAGTTAAGTAAGAGCAGGGACTTTGGAACCAACAGACCTGGATTTAATTGCTGGATGAACTGGGGCTTTGGTGGAACCTCCCTATCTCTTGGAGCCCTGGTTTTCTCACTGGTGCAATAGGCCTAATTTCCTTACTTTGGAGTGGTGTTGCATGAAATGAGATGATGTCCTATAAAGAAATGCTTAAGGCACTGCCTCATTTATAGGGACACAGTGACCTTTGTTTTCTGCTGAGAAGGTGAGTGCATTTGCACAGCAATCCTGATGGTGCTTTGGCCCCAGTCAGATCCCAGAGGCACAACACAGGCTTCAGGGGCCGGGGTCATCTGAAACGCTCATGACAACCTGCCCTTGGAGCCTGACCATTAATTGCCAGCAGCTCAGAATCTGAATCAACTGAGACCCAGTTGGGAAACAGAGGTCTTGCGCTCCCTCCTTCCCTACTTTCTCACTTCCCTTTTCTCTTGCCGCTTCTATTCATTGGAAATGATGTATCATCTCCGGGACACTGCGGTGGCAGAAACCTGTTACCAGTTTTGTCAGATTCTAAAATGGCAGATGGGTTCAGCCTGCAGCCTCACACTGCATCCAAGATGTCTTCATCTGTCCTCCTAGGACCCCAGCAAAATGCTTTTGGCAAAAGCAGGAGGAAAGGATAAAAATTAAGTAGAAGGTGCTTCATTCATCGGGGCTTTTATGGGTTTGGATGTGTAATGATGGTTTAATGGCAGTCAAGAGGCAGGTAATTAGGAGCAAGTCGCTCTGATCACCCTTGTACACAGCCCCAGATAGCTCCTCAACACTCCCGAAACCTTGTTTGCTTTCTCTGAGGCAGAAATCCCACAAGGTCTGCACGTTGCCAGCTGTCGAGCTAACGAACTGCCAGCATGTTCCTGAATGGGCGCGTTCAGCCTGGCCAGGCTCCCCCTGCAGCCCTGTGCTGTCTTCAGGAGCGTGATTGCCTTTATCTAGCTGGTGCAGGAGCTGCTCCTAATCACGCTGCTGCTGGCCTCCAAGGGTCAAACACGGGACCATCGCTACCTAAACAAACGAGGAGGATGTCACCTTTGGGGGAGACTGATAAGCAGTTGGCAGGCAGGCCACGGGGAAGAGAAGGCGCCAGCAAGCCAGCAATCTGCAAAGGCCGTAAATATGTTACACTCTCAGCGGGGAGACCTGCAATATAGGCACCGAGAGGCCTTTGTTTAATGAGCTGTCAGAAAGCAGGCATGAAATTATGTTTGAAAACATGTGCAAGCTGCAGAGACAGAGCAGGGGCCTATAAATGGCCCTCTTCCTTCGTGGTGGATGTTTAGAGCATCTTATCAGTCTGAGAACTGTCATAGGATGAAAGCTATCATTAGCAAACTAATGGTGTTTGAAAGCTACAAATTTTTCCCCTCTCGTCTCCATTTTTGACTTAAATGGATTATAAAAAAAAAAATCTTAATGGTTTTTTTCCTTTCTTGGGATTTTGGTAAACATGCAAATTGGAAGAGAACCAAAAACAAACCACAAAAAAACTATCACTGGAAGAAGAAATGAAACAGTTGTACCCCGAGTCTCTCCTCAGAACAACCAGCTTGTATTCTTTCCAATTCTGATGAGACTTTGTTCAAAGATCTCTAATGTACCTCCAGCCAGTATTTTATTTCAATCAAGCCCGTAAAAGAAAGCATAAATATAAAATAGATTGCTTCCTATAATCTGTATATTAGTATTAGGGGGTAGGTATAATACCACTTCTACCCCATCAGCTATCAAATAGTAGAGAATAATTTCCCAAAGACTTAAAATTATTCTTGTGGGTCACATGACCATAAAGTTTATTTCTATTAAGAGAGAAACTTAAAGACTTTTTAAAAAATCTGTCAAGATGGAGAGGCCTCACTGTTTCAGAGCATATCTGGGGCTCTGAAATGGCACAGGAAGCCTTGCTCGCCATAACATGGATCTTTGACCTTCAGTGCACAGCGAACCTGCATTCTCTCTCTCAACTCAAAACAGACAGCCAGAAATGTCTTGCACAAAACCCTTCCCCATTAAGGCTCCAGACTGCAGCAGACGCTACTTCAAGAGAGGGGGCCAAATTAGCAGGAAATCATCTCTTGGGACCCATACTGTACACGAACTGAAGAGTGGCAAGCTGTTCTCCTCTAGCTTTGCAAAAACAAGAGAAAGTTTGAGTAGGACATAATAAAGTTAGATTGAAACGGTGAAGGCATGAGGGTTAGAGAAACAGACACTAAAATAAAAATAGACAGGCAAAAATACTTTTGGACTCACAATATGTCAGCAGTTGTTGACATTCTGTGATAATTTGTTTTGTTTTCTGTTCCATATATTTATCCCTCATTTACAGGTGAGAAATATGAAGGCGATGTGCTTGGAGTCACCAAGACAGTACAAATACTGGTCAGCAGTAGGCTCAGCTCCTGGCACCCCAGGGCCCACATCCCCTCCCACTCTGAACAATTGTCTTTAAAAACATTCCTTGGTCCCTTTCTGGAGCATTCACATATATTCTGAGCACAGTGCCTGGTCATTTCTGAGTGCTCAAGCTGAATCTCTTGGGAGAGAAAGTACTTCAATCCACACAGGAGACAAGAGAAAACAAAGACAGAACAAAATTGGAAGGATAAGCTTGCCCAAGGAATGTTTGGTGTTGAGAATAGGGCCTGTGAGGTAAAGAAACAAAGAACAAAATGAAAAGGCAGCCTACAAACTGGGAGAAAATATTTGCAATCATATATCCAAATAGATGTTAATATCCAAAATGTATAAAGAACTCACACAGCTCAATAGCAGGGGGAAAAAATAAACCTAAACAACCCGGTTAAAAAATGAACAGAAGAACTAAATAGGCATTTTTTACCATGAAGGCATATAAATAGCCATCACTTTCATGAAAAGGTGTTCAACATCACTAATCATGAAGGGAATGAAATCCAAGCTACAATGAAGTGTCACGTCATACCTGCTGGAATGACTGTTCTCAAAAAGGCAAACTAGTAGCAAGTATAGAGAAAAGGGAGCCTTTGTGGGAAGGTAAATTAGTGCAGCCACTATGAAGTTTCCTCAAAAATTAAAAATAGCATTACCATGTGATCCAGAAATCTCACTTCTGGGTATATACCAAAGGAAATGAAGCTAGAATATTGAAGACATAGCAGCTCCCCCATGTTCTTTATAGTAGTACTCACAATAACCAAGTTATAAACACAAAAACAACCTAAGTGTGTATCAGTGGATAAGTGGATAAAGAAGATATGATGTATTTAAACACACACACACACGTAATTCAGCCATGAGAAAGAAAGAAATAGAAATCCTGCCTTTTGTGATAACATGGATAGTTGAGGGCATCACACTAAATGAAATAAGCCAGACAGAGGAAAGCAAAAACTGTAGTGTATCACTTACATGTGAGAATTTTTTTAAGTCAAATTTATAGAAACAGAGCGTAGAAACATGATTTCCAGGAGTCAGGAGCAGAAGCAATAGGGAGAGGTTGGTAGAAGAGTATAAACTTTCAGCTAATACCATAAATAAGGTCTGAGAATCAAATGCATAGAGTGGTGACAAAAGTTGACAACATTGTATTGTATAATTGAAGTGCGCTAAGAGAGTAGAGGCCTGAGTGAGTGAGTGAGTGAGTGAGTGAGTGAGTGAGTGAGTGAGTGAGTGAGTGAGTGAGTGAGTAGGTGAGTGAGGTGGCAGATTTGTTAACTGACTCGATGGGTGAATCCTTCCATCATGTATATCTAACCATCATGTTGAACACTTTAATTGTCTAACAGTTTTTGTCAGTCGTATCTTAATTGTCTAACAGTTTTTGTCAGTCGTATCTCAATAAAGCTGGGCAAAAAAAAAAAGCAGAATAAGATCTGAGGCATCTGTTCCTTTTCAGTTTTCATTAAAAAATAAAAAGATTTGGCCCTCCCTGGTGGCGCAGCGGGTTAAAGCACAGCACTAAGAAGCTAAAGCCACTTCCGCGTGGGTTCCATCTCTGCTGGCCGGGGAGGTGACCACATGGCGTGGCAGATCTCTCCTGACCCGCCTGCTGCTCCCCTCAGCAGTGTACTTCGTCCATCTGCCTGTTCTGCTCCCCACTCTGTCTCTGGTGAAGCCTCTCGCCACCCCTGAGCCTCTGGCCTGTACCCCAGTTCTGTATGCACAAATAAATAAATCTTTAAAAAATAATAAAAAAATTAAAAGATTTGTTTTTATTTCTTTATGCATACAAAAACTGGGGTACAGACCAGAGGTGCAGAGGGGGATTAGAGGATTCACCAGAGACAGTGGAAAGCAGAACAGGCAGTTTTATTGAAATACACTGCTGAGAGGAGCAGTGGGCAAGACAGGAGAGATCTGTTGTGCCAGGTGGGTCAGTTCCCTGCCTGGGGATTGATAGTGCTGAGACTTTAACCCTTGTACCCCCAAGGGTTGCCCCCATTTTCAGTTTTCTAAATGACGTGAGGGGTGTGAAAATCTGTTTTAACTGAATCTACCCAGTGTCCTCAGATCGTGGGGGTTTTGAGTCTGCTTTGTGGAAGTTGGGGTTCTAGATCACTTTGGGGTTAGAACTTTTGTTTTCAATTTATCCCAACTCATTAAGTAGAAAATAAGCCCAATTAAGAACTAATGTTATGCTAAGTACTGTGAGGCATTCCAGAAAGCTTGTAACTGGGTCACTGTCCTCCCGTCTACCCTTTCCGCATCACACACTTTTTGAACATCATTTTCTTCTACCCTCTTCTTTCCTTCCCATGCTCCTTCAGCTTCATCCAAGAGCTCAGAAAAGGGAGAGAAATTGTCTTCCAGAAAGACTAAGATTTTTGTTCTTCAGCATACCCAGGACACATTTTTTATTGTACCCCATACAATCACACCGAGGCGAAATAAAAAAAAATCATATTGATAATCTCTGTTTATTTATTTATTTGTTTGCTAGTTTAATTTGTCAGCATGCACATGGTCTAAAACTCCTTTCCTCAAACGTCCTATCATCTAGAGCCACTACTTGGAAACTACCAGTGTTAACAATTTCTTGAATATGTTTCCAAATATATTTTTAGTGCATGTGTAGGCATACATTTAGGACATACTTAACTACATCCCTTTTGACATTTAGGTCTGTAGTTGTCATTTGGAATTTATCCTGGGGTGAGAAGTAAGATATGGATTCACCTTAAATTTTGTTTGAATACTGTCCAGTTATTCAAATATCATTCACTATGTTCCCCTCATTGATCTAAAATACCACCTTGATCACACCTTACATTCCTAAAGGTGCACATGGACCTTATAGGTATATATTTTCAGTTTATGCATTTATTTTAACCTTAGTCATCCTATTTTGCTCCATTGATTTGCTATTTGCAAATGAACACTATACACCTTTAAAATATAACTTCATACCTGATAGTTCTTGTTTCAAAATTCTTTTTGGCTCATTACCATTGTTTTTCAGAATTCTTCTAGATATCGTCATTTCTTAATTTTCCACCAAAATTTTGGAATCAATTTGCCATGTGGAAGCTACTATATTTTTTTGTAACCTATTGTTTATAAAATGACTGAATAAAAATTAACATATTGGTGATACTGAATTTCTCTTGGTTTTGCATTTGTTGAAATCTTTTGCCTTACTCAGGAACATTTTAAAATTCTTTTCATCAAGATATTTTAAAGTTTGTTTTCTAAATATATTTTATTCATTGAGATACTTTATTATAACTTCTAGCTGTTTATTGAATATTTTGATAAAAGTTTGATTTGAAAAAAATTTCTGTATGTTAACTCTGTACCAAGTCATCTTACCAAATTATTTTATTGTTCATAAGAGTTTTTCAATGGTTACATTTAGGTTGTCTAGGTATATAATCCTGTCATCTATAAATGATAATTTTACTTTTTCCTTTTCAGTATTTCTGTCTCCAATTTCTTTCTTCTGTAATTGCACAGGCAAGATTGAATTCAGAATAATCTTCATAATATTTTCAAATCCTCATATTAACACTGAATTTCTTAAAAGATTTATTTATTTATGCATACAAAAACTGGGGTACAGGCCTGAGGTATGGGGGGGTGTGAGAGGATTTATAGACACAGAGTGGGGCAAATGGGAAGATATGCTGAAACACACTGTTGAGAGGAATAGCCGGTGAGACAGGAGAAGTCTTCTGTGCCATGTGGGTTACTTTCTTGGCTGGGGATTGAAATCCTGCTGCAGTGACTTCCGATAGCTTCATAGTGCTGCGCTTCAACCTGTTGCACCATCAGGGAGGACCCTCATGCTGAATTTTTTAAATATGAATTTAAATGGAATTTGAAGGTTATCAAATGCCTTTTTTTTTTAACAACTAGGGGATTAATCAAATTATTTCTCTCCTGGAATCTACTAATCTGGTGACAAATCAATAGTTATCCTAAAATTGAGCCCTCCTTGCATTCCTGTAATCAATCCCATTTGGTCACTATGGCAAGACTTTGCTGATCATGTTTACCTTTACTTTATTTTCAGAATATTTAACAATTACAGTCTGGTTTTACTTTTTTACGCAAAAGTTATTTGATAGAGAGTTATAAATATCCAGGGAATAAGAACTCTTAATTTATATTACTAAATTCTAATTTTATTGCATTGTGACTAGAGACTATTATCTTCTAATGTTTTTAATTTTTGAATTTATTTAAATTTTCTTTTCCATAGATAGATTACAAATTTATAGTTTCTCAATTGTATAATTACAACTTTTTCTTCTATACAAACTCTTATTTGTGGCCTTGTTCCTCTTCCTCACTGGAAATAAAAATGAATGTCTTCAGAAGATCAGTTTCTCAAACTCTTAGAATACCATCTTTCTACCTGCCTGGATCTGGACCATGTATATACTGTTTCTCCTCTCTCCTAATCAAAAGGCTTTTTTTCCCCAGCATCTGTCACTACTTTCTCCTCTTTACTAAATCATTTCCACCAGCACACAGCCATTTTATTTCTCTCATTTTAAAAACAAAAATAAACAAAATTGTCTTGGGTTTACTTTTCCAGGGCACTAACACTTATTTTTTGTCTTATATCCTACATACATTCTTTACAGCAAAATCCTTAAAAGAGGGTCAAAACTCAGTGCTTCCATTTCTTCTCCAGTGGGGATTTAAATTTCATTACCACTGAACCTCCCACCCCACAACCTATGCTTATCAGTCTCACCAATATCCTCAATATCTCTAATTCTTAGTTCTCACTGAACTTGACCTATCAATACCACATGTCACAGTTAATTGCTCTCACCAACGGAAATAATTGCTGTTCTCTCTCTCTTCATAACCTTCTTCATCTCAGTTAATGATAGCTATGCCCTGATGTCTGATGAAACTTCAATAATGAGAAAACATGGGTGTTTGTGTCTAAATGAATGTTTATTGTAGTATAGGAAAGGGTAACTTGTCAGGAAAGGGTGGAAAGTGTGTTTCCATAATATAAAGTTCTTTAAAGCATGAGCCAACCTTCACATATAGGGCTATTATATTACCTCTTTTCAAGTTCTACTATAATACTTTGACCTGCAAAAGACCTCTTCCTTGTACATTTGGGGACTATTCTCTTTCCTAATTAAAGTCAGATGGTTGCCTTGTGAGGTTTTTCCTCTTTCCTGAGCTGCCTCTTAACAGCTGTGGTGTATTGCCAATGAGTTATCAGTGGACAGACATGAGATTCCTTTATGATGTTAAATGACATATTACAGCATTTCTTCCACAATCTACAAAAGCTGAACATCATGGATAACATTAAATCTTGTCCAAGAGTTATCTTTAAAAAAAAAATACATGTTGATGTATAAAATATAGCTGCACAATTGCTTTTTTGGCTATTTTCCTAACATATGCTCTGTTTCATAAGAAATGTTTTCATAGAATTGGATGATCTTCTTTGGTCTCAAATTTTTAGACAACAAACAAAAACAACAAATATTACATCTGACCTTAAATGCTGGAATGGAGAAGAACAGTTAAATTAAAAATAAGGCTTACTAATGTAATAATTGATTCAGCCAAAAGTCATGAACTGATGCTTAAACCACTAGACAGCATGGTCTCAATTATCATCAGACAGATTATTTGTCCGTTGCATTGGAAAGAATAAAAGGACATCACCTAACCAAGTGATCCAAAATGTCATCATCAGTAATATGACAAGCTATCATTTTGTGCCTCCTAACATGACAAGAACCTATAGGACATCACATAATCATTATTCTTCAAAAATGCTCAACTTGAATTTAATCATGAAGAAACAAAATCAAAACCCAGCAAAAGGTATATAGATGGTGCTTAGTAAGTACTTGCAGGAATCAATGACAGAACAATTGAAGAAAGATAAGCTAAATATCAACAAAAGTAGAAAATCTCATTTTGACTAACAGCCTGCCCCTAATGTTGCATATCTAATCCATTATAATAATTTTTAAATCTTTTTAAAGGAATCAAAGCAAATGCATTGTGCTTTGAAAATCTCAGAGGCAGTCATTTTGAATACTGGACTCTATGAAAATAATTCTGTTACAAATGAAAATGCTCATTAAATGGGAGTGGGGTGTGAGAGAATGGACCTTAGAGAAATTGGGGTTGTCCAGTAAGTCAGAGTCCAGAAGAAAAAAGGCTGAAGGATAAAGCTAACTAGAGGAGAAGTGATACTAGAAATTGGTACCGTTTTTCCAGCCCAGGCTTCTGAGCATACCACCCCACTGCTGACAGAGAGAGCCACATGCCATGACATATCTTGTAATGGTCACTAGCCCCTTTAGAAATCACTTAGAAGGAAGAGAAAGCAGGATTCTGATACTGCCAACCATTCTTGTTCAGTGTTTTAAAGAGACTGCTGAAAACTCAGTTCCATGAGAAAAAATAAAAGACTTCCAAAGTTCTCCTTTAGCATCTTTATATATAAGAACATTTAAGGGCCTCAATTTAAAGCAAACAAATAAACAACAAAAACACACCAAAAAATGTATTTACAAGGGAGCAATTGGGAATCAAAACCATATAACAATAAATTTCATTTACAATGTGAATGGATTTTAAAGTGAAGGGATAACAAGCAAAGGAAGTCCATTATTTGGTGGTGGACAGAAACCACACTTTCAATGGTAAGCACAGAGGATGGGGCCTGGGAAAAACTGATAAATGTGATCAATTCTATGCTGGTGGAAGAAAGCTGGGTTTTTGGTGGAGATCATGATATAGCACATACAACTGTCAAACTACACTGCAGTATCCCAAACCAGTATTACTGCAATGAAAAATTGTAAAATGAAAGAAGATGGTGAGTTACCATCCAAAAGGCACAGTGTTTCAGTTTGAGATAATAGAAATGTTTTCAAGATAGATCTTGGCACTGGTAGCCCAACAAGGAGACTGTGAATGCCACTGAATTATAGTTCACAAGTAAAAATACACTTTACCACAAGTTTTTTTAAATGAAGGGAGAAGTATCTTCAATCAATTAAAGTGAGACTGTTTTTTTAGCTTTGCCAAACTCCACATCTCTGAAAAGCTGTTTGGGGAACTTTAAGGGGTCTTTCCACTTATCACCCTAGTTCTGATTATCACCTAACATTGGGTGTTAGTTCATTTTGTGCCAAGCTGGCATATGCTGTTGCTGAGAGATGAGGGGTGGGTTCATATTTTAAATGTTCACCTAGTGGACATGTGACATGATGCCAGCACATTCATGAGAAATGGCACATGTCTTTGCAAGTGACCTGAGTCTACAGCTCATGCGGACTAGCCTCTGACAGGCACTGCGCCTCTTCCCATCTTTTTGGTATAACCTCATGCAAAGCATCCCTGGTAGATCTGAAGTCCAGGAAAGGGGAGTGTATGGGGTTCATGATGCCTGGCACATCATAAGGATAATTCTGTCAAAGGTTGGGTGACTGTGATGTGCATGGGGAAGGATACTTTTAAAATTTCTACACTTGAGGGCTAAAAATATAAACCCAACTTCAAGTTGTCTTTCTGTGTGTATGGATTTGCTGATTTGACATCTTTGCTCGTAACATGGGTTATATTGTGATGTAAAAGTTATTACAAAAGGTAGGCTGCTCCTCCAGGTCATTCAGAAAATATCTCTCCTCTCTGCTTTTGGATTGGCCCCAATTTCTTCTCTGGTGTTTTTTGGACTCCCAGAGTCCTTTCTGAGAGGAAACTCACCCATTAGGGTACAATCTCTGGGCCACAACTCAGGTAAAGCATGCTGAAATGAAGACCCTAAAAACCTCCAGATTCAGACAGATACTGGGGCATTATCACTCATTTGCCATGGTACTGAATGGTGGCAAAGGGAGACCAGATGATGTCTGTGCATGTCCATTTTTGCTGAAAGAATAAGTGACACTCTTTCTGTTATAGTCTAGTCTCACAGACATAATGCAGGGGCTTCTCTCAAGAGTTTTCCAGTGCTGGCTTGACAACAGTGTCTTTGATCTGCAAAATGTGGTGCTGGTAACACTCTGGTCTCACCAGACTTCTCTTTTTGCTCTTATCCATGTTTTGAGCACAGACCACCCTTTACCTCTGATGTTCTCTACCTTATTTCTTCCACTGCAGTGATGACATTCCCCTTATATGCTGACTGCTAATCTGTTCCTTGTTCTTACTAACACCACTGTTAATAACAACGGCTCCTTCTGTGTACTAGGTACATCATCTGTACAATGCTACATCAATCCACAGAGGTAGAGCAGATATCATCAGCTGCATTTTCCAGATGCAGAAGCTGAAAGACAAAGGTGGTGGTAGGACTCACCCAGGTCTCTCTGCAGTTTTTAATGGTATTTCATCTGCTGCTTGATCCTTGCTGCCTGTGTACTGTGGGCCTGGTTTGGGTAACAGATATTTTCAAGGGTCAGAAGATTCTTCTTCATCAGAATCCTTTTTTATTTCTCAGCCTTTTCTTTTTTATATTATTTCTTTTTAAATTTTTTTAAGATTTATTTATTTATTTTTACATACAGAACTGGGGTACAGGCCAGAGGCTCAGGGGCGGTGAGAGGCTTCACCAGAGACAGAGTGGGGAGCACAACAGGCAGATCTACGAAGTACACTGCTGAGAGGAGCAGAGGGCGGGCCAGGAGAGGTCTGCCACACCATGTGGTCACCTCCGGGGCAGGCGGGAATCGAACTCATGCGGAAGTGGCTTTAGCTTCTCAGTGCAGTGCTTTAACCCACTGCGCCACCAGGGAGGGCCTCTTTTCAAATTTTTTACAGCATTCTTCATTTTGTGCATGTTTTCATCTTGGTTGTAATCCCTGTGGACTTCCCACCACCTTTTCTAAGAAGACACCATGATTCTAAGAGGTTGAAAAACAGTCTAATCTAAACTTTCAAGACTTATTTCAACTGCAAAGAATACAAAGGATTTATAATGCTGAGCATCATTTAGCTTTAAGAACATACCATCCACTCTGGAAGAGCTGGTTGCATGTCATTTCTTATTATAAGGCTAGGTCACAAGTTTTCTATATTATTCACCCGAATAGCTTGGCTACATGGACAGCAATAAACAACATTGCAAAGAAAATTCAGTGTCAGCTGGAGAGGTTAAGAATTATTTGAAAATAAAAGGACAAAATAATTTATTAGAAATTAGCAGTTACTTTCATCTGAATTCCACTGGATGAAAATTAAGAGCCAAAATGTTTCCACCTGTTTTGTCTCTCTTCGTTCTCTTTTTCCCTTCCACTGACAGGAATAATGAGGAGGAGGGATTTAGCATTGTCAGAAAACAGAATATTCAACTTTACTGGAAATTGAAAAAGGTTATATAATGTTGTAGAGTATAATAAATGCAGATATTGGAAATTGGTACACAGCGTATATTAATATACGTGATATAGAAGGGCCACATCTATAATTTCCAGGGAGTTTCTCCATATGAACACAAATTCTGTTAATAGTGTACTAGTAATAGGTCCTAATATTAGGATCCCATGCTTATAGTAAGGGAACTTTTAATAACTGTTTGAAAATTGATACTTACAGAAACTAACTTGGAAATTAAAGAACCTCCTTTTAGTCTCCACTCTACCTCTCACTCTGTGTTATTAGACAAGTCTAAATCTTATTTACTTCCATGTCCTCACTTGTAAAATATGGTAACCAAAAAATACCAATACAGACATCTCCATCTCTAATCTCTCTGTTTACATCTTCACATAGGACTGAAGTTATCCTACTGAAGTAACCCTGAAAAACTCCAACTCTTTTAATTCATCTGCGTGTTATCAAAAGATTAAAACTAACCTTTGAGATATCCAACATTACTTTTTTGAATGAATTTATGTGGATAATGTAAAAAACTTGATTTGGGATCTTTTTGATCACCTTTTAAAATAATAAGAACAATTGTAATACTTATTAGCATTTATTATACTGACTTCTAGCTAGTCCTCTAAATCATAGTGCGTTATGTATACTGCTTCACTTATCTTCACCACATATGCATGTGATAATATTATCTCCCTATGTATTACATATGCAATATCTATGTATATATTATATATGTAACATGTAGCTAGTACACATATATAATATGAAATAATATGTTAAATGTAACATTAATAGTAATGTTCTCTCTTATTAAATGAAGAAACTTAGGTTTGGAAGATTAACTAGTTTTCAGCAGACCGTACAACTCTTTTGGACCTGGTTAACTCCTTCTTTGACAACCTGGTAGAACACCCCTTCCCCCAGTTTTCTAATCCCCTCCCCCAACAGTCCCCACCTCTGGACATGACCATATTGATGCATAATTTAGTGAAGACACCTGTTTGGCACAGTTCACTACAGTCCAAAACTCCTGAACTCAAGTGACCCTCCTGCCTCAGCCTTTCCAGTAGCCAGGTTGACAAGTGCAGGCCGCTGTTGCCTGGCCACACCAGTTCTTTGAAGTCCAAGTTTTTCTGATTTTGGAGTTTTCATTAACAATGATATCATAGGATGAAGGGCCTTATTCTTCAAAAAGAGATAAAGAAAATCCAGTCAATATAAATTAACAGTTTCCTCTCAAACTAGCAATTCATTCTGCATATATTTTCATCAGTCATCCCTTCCTATTTAATATTTCAGTTATTTTTACAGTTATAAGGCAGGAAATTAAAGATAAGTTGTGTGCTTCAAGTAAAATAGGAGGACAATTTTCTAATCCATTTGGATTTCATTCCTCTGCAGCAAATCCTTTACAGAAATGAGGTTATAATATAAAGGAATGTACATTTGTACTGAAGAGAACATATATAGTCTTTAAAGTTAGTCAATTTGTGTTGCTTCTCAGTTATTAAAGTGTTGAAGAAAGTAGCATGTATATACATATGACACCAATGACAGCTATAAAGATAAATTTTTACACAGTACCTTCTCAATTTAAGCACACAAGACTAAATTTGGGGAATAAATCATGATAACGGGTAACCACTACATTTATATGAAAATGAATAAATGTCCTATACTATCAGTTTATTAACCAGTAATGAGTAGATACTTTATCATCACTTTGTAGATTTTTTTGAAATACCTTGGCACAGTTGTGTTATAGATAATGCAGACTCATCTGATTGCTAAGAAATTAGTTTTATTACCTAAGAAATTGATTTTCTCAGCACTCAGTAGTAGATTGGACTGAAAGAGAGTATGACTGACCCAACACATTAGCCAGCTATGACAAATCCAGTGGGAGTATGTTCAGTTATAGGCTTCCTTTATCGGGGGAGATAAGAGGGAATAAAGATAATATATGGGCGGGGAGGGGTATTAAAGACCACTTTTCCACTCTTTTTTTTCCTGGATAGTAGGTTTTTGTCTTTTCTTTTACTTTTTTTTACATTATTCTTCATTCTGTACATTTTTCATCTCAATTATAATCCCCTTGGACTTCCCACCACCACTTCACCCATGTGCCATCACCATAGTCCCATGTGCTCTTCCCACTCCAGTTTTGATCTTTTTCCCCTCTCTTCCCCTGTAGAATATCTCTGGCTTATAGTTGTTAGTTGATTTTTTTTTATTTTATTACAATTACTATATATGTGTGTGTGTGTGTGTGTGTGTGTGTATTTTTTCCCTGACCCCTTGCACTCCTGCTATGAGAAAAAACATCCGGTATTTTTCTTTTTCTTTCTGGCTTATTTCACCAAGCATGATCCTTAAATCTCCATCCATGTTGTCACAAATGGCATGAGTTTATCTTTTGATTGCTGAGTAATATTCCTTTGTGTATATGTACTGCATCTCCTTGATCCAGGTATCTGTTTTTGGGCATTTGGATTGATTCCACATCTCCTCTATTGTACATAGAGTAGCAGTAAACATCATGGTGCAGGTGTCCTTTTGAATTATTGTTTTTATGTCCAGGATTCTTCTAAGAAAAAAGATATTCTGGAAGTGCTTCTTTTCTGGGGAGGAGAAGAGACACCCACAGGCGGCCCCCTTGTGGTCTCTTGTGGTAGCCATGTCTGCAGCATGACTCAGCACCAGCCAAAGATTCTTTGATCCTATATTTGCCATTATAGCATGCCTGTTGCTTGATGGCCCTATTATTTGGGTTTGCTGAGAGATGAAAGCTGTAACTTCAGGAAACTCTAAAGTACAAACACAGAGCTTTGGAAAACAAGAAGATTGTTCAAAAACTGACTCCAGGACATTCTCAGAGTTGCATGGCAACAACCTGGCTGAGAGCATTAGTCCTCTGTTCTCAGCTGGAGAGATTATTGTCCAACTAACTTCCAAAGAACAAAAGCGCCCAAGGTCTCCAAATGTGGGGCAGCTGGTCCAGGCTGGTGCCCCTCTAAAGTCAAGCAGCTACTGTACAGACCGGTATCTGAGCCTAAAAAGTCCTGTGCAAAGGTCTCATTCTAGTCAAGGACAAGCTGCGGGTGGCCCCTTTCCTAGAGCATAGTCTCAGGGCGCATCCAGACCCCTTCTGTAGGGTGCTGACAACCTCACATCCAAGCAACTGCTGATTCTTCTGCCCACTCATTCCAGCCAGGTTTTTCTCTTTCCTTTAGGACTCCAAGATGCTCAGAGCCAAATGTGCTCTCTCTAGTTACGCCCAATCAAAGTTATAAGTCATCGTGGTATATGTTCTGTATGTTTCTTCTTTCTTTCTTTTCCTTATATCTTTCCCCGTTTCTGTTTTTATCTCATGGTCTGAAGACTTTATATCTAGTTTGGAATGTCATGAGATAGAAATCAACAAAATACCATACTTTCATTTTCATTGATATATAAGAAGTCTCCCCCATTACATCTCTAGGAGAAGGAAAATTGCCCACCTCAGTTCACAGGTGCTTACTTACTCTTAGCTGAGGAAGTACAGGGAAAGAAGAGTTGCTGTGCTCAGTGTCAGGAGAATCACAAGAACTGGGTGTTCTAGGAAAGAACCAGGGCTTCTTGAGCAACACAGGAACAAGAGTTGCGCTGTTTGTTTTCTGAATTTGCAGGCCTAACAGTCCCTGGCACATAGTAGAACCTCATAAAAGTTTGATGAATTACTTGAATGTCTTCTTTAGAAGGGACCTACTCTGTGAAATTCTATGGCACACTCCATGGGAGGATACCTTCTTCCCTCTCACACCCATCCCATCTCTAACACATCAGCTAAACTCCCCATAGAGTTATAGCAGCTAGCCACCTGCAAATAACAGCAGGCTTGGCTTCCAGGCAATGACTAACTAAAAAAGCAAGCTGTGAGAGTGCAAACCATTAACCAAATGGATGGTCCATAACCCCTTCAGTCATCCATAGATCTGTGAGGGTGACTAATTGGAACCAACCGGCTGCATCTGAAATATTTTTCATGTCAAATTTGGAAGTAGCCCCCACCTCCTGCCGCTGAACACTATAGCCAGAAGGTCTCTTTCAGAAGACATCCTGTCTGTTTTCCTGAGATGCTGAAGGAAGGACCAGAAAACAAGCCCTGACTCTGACTTCAAACACACTCAATCTTGGCTCACTGGGGTCGGCAGAATTCAGCAGCTGAAGTGCAGTCAGAGGTCACTGCAAATCAGCAATCTTTGCACAGAGACCTTCCAGGACGGCTGCTCCTGGCATCCATCCACAACCATCCAAACAGATCTGCAGACAAAGTGAACGACATCTCCTGCTGCCTTTTAGAAACGCTTTGGAACCAGAGCTCTCAGCATCCCCATCTTAAGCCACTCAGGTACAGATGAGTCAGTCAGCAGTTCCAATTAGGAGATCAGAAAAAGAAATGAGTAAGACTTCTCCCAGATGGCTCTGGCTTGAGAAGTGGACAGCATGGGTCTGGCTAATAGATTTCCCACTCTCTGGGTGAGGAGCCAGACACTCACAAAGTGCCCATTAAAGGGCAAGTTAGACTTCTAACTCCCTGCCTTCTCATCAAGGCAGTTCAGCCACACATCAGCTCTGGAGCCACTTTGGTTACTGAGCCCCCAGACTTTCATTTCTTTTTTTAATCACCATCAAACAAGGCCTGTGATGTGCCAGTGAAATTATCTTCTGCCTGTAATCAGAGCTCTGCTGTCCCTTCTGCCTCTGTCCATTTTGCAAGGATCTTCTGTGTTGTGATGCCCAGAGAAGATCTGAGCAGTCATGCCAATTACTGCCATTGACCTTCCAGCTCAGGAATACAGACAAATCATGCTGTGGATAAAAGGAAAAATGTTTGATCACAGTGGAAAGCACATCTCACAGCACACGTGGTGCCTCTCTTGTGCAATTAGTACTCACACAAATAGAAAATTCACATTCTAGGATGAAAATGTAAAGAGAAGAGGTCTCCAAATGACGCAAGTCCTCTTGAACTCTTTTGGCAGAAGCAGGGACAAAAAAAGGAAAAGGATATTGGTAAGTATATAAGCTAGCTATTTTGTCACAAACCTCAAACAATGTGGTATAACCAACAACCATTCATGATCTTTTCCCAGCCTAAGTTTGGGTAAGTGTTCTGTTGGTCAGACTTGGGTCTCTCCCTTCCATTTATTCCTGCTTCTGCAGCAGCTGCTGGGCTGGGAGATCCCTGGCTTAGAATGATCTTGATGGAAATGACTGGGCAATCCACCACTTCATGTATCATCTTCCAGCATTCCCACTCAGGCAGTTGTCTGCTTCTTTGTCTTCCTTCTGATTTTGTCAGTTACTTGGGAACAGACAAATATGGTCTTTAGTCTCCTAACTCCCAGAGTAAACCACATCTTTAGGCCCCATATTCCTGGGGCTTCATTCAGATCTGACATAGAAGGATTTTATTAGTACAGCTTTACTTTGTTGTTGGGGACCACTAGAGCATCTGTTTGTAGAGCAAGTGCAAATTTGTAAAATCTTTATTTTACTTTTTCTTGTATAGATAAAGAAATTGAAGCAGAAAGGTGAAATAATTTGTCCATGGCCACACAACTGGTTAGTGGTAAAGTTGGACTATGAACCTAGTCTGTTTCCCAAGTCTATGCTCATAGCCACTGCTCCAGGCTGCCTCAGATAAATGTCCTGTAACATTAAGTCAAGATGAAACTTCCAAAGTAAATAAAGCACTATAGGGAGTGAGGGGACAGAAGCTGTTTTAGACATGATGTGCAGAAGAAGCCTCTATGAAGAAGCTGTTGTGAGTAAAGCTTGAATAAAGGGAGGGGATAAGACTAGTGTGGAAAAATCCTGACAAGAAGAAGGAATGGCAAGTGCCAAAGCTGTGACACAGAGTCATATATAGGGGACATAAGGAGATCTATGTGAACAATACTAATAATTTTTACAATAATAGATAGTGATCGGGGGTAAAATGAGCAGAAGTTGTTGCTTATTTGGACCATATTAAAGAGCTTGAATTTTATATTAGCATGACTTGTGACAGCTTATATAACTACAAATGGGAAGAAAAGTAAAAATAAAATCAAATAGGTGAGGAAAAGAGTGGGAGTGGAGACTTGGAATAAAGGTTAATAATAATAATAATAATAATAATAACAAAAGGTTAGAGATTAAATATAGGTCTTATGTTTCCCTACCCCCATATATTTTGCTACCAGCATCAAGTTAAAAATTTGAACGTGAACTTCCATGTGGACTAAAACATCATTATATAAAGGAACACAGTGACCGTTGCAAAAAGGGAAATACGGAAGATGCCATACTTCATAGTATCAAAAAATTACAAAATATGTCGATGAGAAGTACAACTATTCTTAGCATTGAGACCCTGTGGAATTCTCTAGCTAACTGAGAAAATTAGTTGGAATCCTACATTGATCAGAAGGAAAATTAATGCATATTGTTCCTAGACAGAGGTATTGTAGTAACTACGCCAAGATGCCCAAAGTTTGAGTTGTGTGCTGTTGTGTAACTACAGAAACTGAATGTTAAAATTGCCTTGTGTTTCTTTATATAATGAGGTTTTAGTTCACACAATTTACAAAGACCACATTTTGAGAACCCGATCATGATGACAAAGTGATTGATCCAAGAAAATTTTGACTCAATGGCTTAGGCCAATTGGGGTGTGAGGCAGCACAGTCAGTTTTCTCACGCCATCATTATGATAGCCCAGAAAAAGAAATCAACCGAATAACGGCTCCATAGAGATGAAGGTATTTCTCATTTCTTGCATATGAGTAGAGAGAGCAATCTACTTTTTACTGTATTATCTTAACAATCATTATTGCAAACTAATGTCTTCCTTTTTACTATAAAATGAAGAAAATAGGTAGATCGGTTAAGAAAGCCATGAGAGGGAAATTTCTCCACTAACCTGTGTGCTTATTAATACTCAAAGATTCTTGTGTTTTAAATGCTGTCTCTGTACAGACAAGTTTGTTTCACCCCATGTGTTCCTAAGTAAAGTTCTTTACCTTCTGCAGCAGGCACTTCATATAGTGGGTGCTAGGCAGTGATAGGAAAGAATGAGACCAGGAACCTCACAAGTTTTGGGTAGTGTATTTTTATTAAGTTGCAACGTTTTGACAGCATAATAGAAAGAACATTAGGAACTCATGCATGTTGGCCAAGTTATTCAGAAACCAGTCATCCCCAGTGATTAAAGAAAGGCCAGGGTTGAAGATGGAGAACGTGGGATCAAACATGAAGGTAATATTGATGAAAGTTCCAAGGAAGAAAAAGAAAGGGGCAGGGACAATGGAGGTAGTACCCAGGCACGTCAGCCTCTTCTGAGCCTTACCTTGCTTGAGTCTTTGGTTCCTTCTTCATACAGTCTTTTGGAAGACTTTGCAAAACACCAGTAGATTTTTTGATAGAAACTCACGGAGTCCCTCCCAAGGGCAAGTGAAGGAGGCAAGAGACAGACTCAGAGGTGCGTGTGGTAAAGAGCTGAGAGGTCTCTAGGACTCAGCAGGGAAGTGACAGATGGGAAAGAGAGAAATTACATGGTGGTTTGAAGATGTAGTGGTGTCAAAAACTGTTCTGCCAATGGAGTGACTTCTTGTGCATGGATGAAGCAGAGACTTTGAGAGGTTAAATAAAGGATGAAGGACTGGCAACAAAAGGAGTTACCTTGCAGGGCAAACAAGACATTCCTGAGATTGATTCAATGGGAGAGGAGTTGGGATTTTGAGGAGGCAGGAGCTCCTGTTATCCATGTGGCCTCAATCATTTCAGGAAAGCAGGAGCAGAGGAGCAGGAGGTTACCTGTCAAAAATGAAGGAGTATGAAGTTGGACTAAGACTACAGAGAAGGGGAAAATGCTAAGATGGTTCCTGTCCCATGGTACAGAGCTTTTGGGAGAGCAGAGCTCAAGCAGTCAATTCTTGGTACAAAAGGCCTGATACCCCCTGAATAGTGTTGGGAAATTAAGAATAAAATAACCGTGGCGGCATCGAGAGGCAACGAGGTTTTTCTCTACTCAGGCCCTAATTGTGAAGGGAGAGAGGAAAAGTTCTTGACTGACTTGGAAAAAATCTCAACAAATGGTAGCTCCAGTCAAAAGGAGAAACAGGTTTCTAAACCTTCCAGCTAAGCAAATATGTATTTATTCAATTTCCCATAAATGTATTATTTTTTCCTCCATCCCTTTTTCCGTTCTCTGACATATGTTGAGTACCATTGGATCATGGACAGTGCAGAGATTACTTGCAGTAATATTCCTATATTTGTCAGTCACTATTTCATATTAGACTTCTAAATTGATCCTCAGGAAACCCTTTACGGGACAATAGGAAAAACAGTTGTGTCCACCTCCACTTTATAGATGAGGAAAGAGACAAAAGACATTCCTAGGAAAGTGACTTCTAACCCTGCAGTTTCCTACATGTTCCCCTGCCTCTGACCTTCTCCTCCAGAGCTCTATCACAGTCACAATTATTTACCTGTGTAATTACTTACTTAAAGTCTGTCTTCCCTGCTAGGTTAGCTCCATGGGTGCAGATTAGAGATCTTATTACTATCATCACTCCTGGTGGCTCCTGTTTGGCACTGTATGGCAGTGTCCAGACAATGTTGGCTAATAAATAAATTTTCTGATGGGCATTCCCCATAGTTCTTCATTAACAAATCCTTTTCTCTAAAGAAACTTTGGAATCTCAAGTACATATAAAACTATATGTACTGAGACCCTTAGTTTGTAACATTCCCCCGCCCCCCCCCCATATTTTACAGTGGTCTCACACCACCTTAACCTGACATCACAGCTGACATTTAGTAGATAATGATTTTTGTTGTGGTTGGAGAGTTGCATATGTGAGGGAGCCACGACCTGAGACTAGGAGATCAGTTCACATTCATTTTACATTGTCTGTATCCCCTAGCAGCTAGAATAGTGCCTGATACCTGGCAGACAAACAATAACTATTGAATGAATCAGTGAACTATATCATTTCAGAGAGGATTAATGCTCATGCAATCAATTGTTTGCTGCCTGTTGTATTTGAATAGATACTCAATTGAACAGATATCAAAAGTTGACATATTTAAATTCTACTGTTGGTGGCCAAGATTGTTTTTGTTAGCTGTATAAAAATAGAAGATGGACATAGTAATAATAAAATAGAACCAGAGAACTGATAAGTGATTCTGTTACCAGGGACATCATTAACTGAAAGAGACTTTCACTTATCTTTGGTTACCTTATTGGCATTAGGGTTATAAGAAAACAATGATATTTTTCAATATTTACATAGCAAACAATGGATTATTGTTCAGCTGAAAAAAAAATCACTAGACAAAACCTTTAAACTTGCCACTTTCCCTTGTGGGCCATCTTTCTCTACCTCTACTCACTACTTAAAGTTGGATTTTGAAAATATAGAACTTTTTGTTTACACTAGTAAGAAATTCAAAGCTGTATTGTGCTTTGGGCATAGCTGGAGTGCAGCTCAAGTGATGTCTCTAGGATACAGTCTTTCTGCATCATCATCATTATTATTATTGGCTTGGCTTTTCTCTATTCTGGGGTCATTCTCAACAGAATTCTTTATGGGATGGCAAAAATAGAGCCCCACCGGCCTAGGTTCACATTCTGTCCGTCTAAACATACTCATGGGGAGTATGCACTTACTTTCTTTCCAGCTGTACTGGCAGAAGTCACCAGTGCTGTGTAGGAAGCACACATCACTATCACATCTAGGAAATATGGTACTTCTGATGAGCAGTCCTGCGTCAGGTTTTCACTCCACCCGGGGGAAGGGAAACACCTTCAGGATGTTATTGATGGAGAATATGGGTGGGTCAGTTCCTGAGAGAAAAGGAAATGACCTGATCTGGAAGAAAAGGAAGTGTACATAAGCAAAAATTCTTAAGTATTCATAATTATATGGCATTTGTATTAGCATTTTCTAGTTAAAGAAACTGAGATTTTGCAAGATCAAGTAGCAAGTCCCAGATCATGCAGTGGTAGGGCTTAAGTCCAGACTCAAGTGTGGTTGCAAATGACATTTGATTATTTGCTGTGCTTAGTTCACTGCTGTGTATTCCTAGTATTAATCTAATAATCTGTACTGTATGACAAAAATGTAGCATGAACTTTGGAATATCTTTTTTAAAAATTAGACCTACAGCATTTTTTAATATTACTAGAAAATGTTGAAGAATAAGATGATCATGTTATCCTACAACTCTCAGGATATCTAAATCTTTCTAAAAATAAAAATCAAGTTTTGTTTTTTTTTTTAAGTTCATGATCTCCTTTAGAAAAACTAAATGGTGGAAGTGAGTTAATTGATTAATACAAATTCCTTTTTTAGAAAAGACACAGATTTAGTATAAAATAGCTGCCTCCTTATGACTGATTTATCTTAAGCTTGACTACATTTAAATTATACCTTGCCCTTATTCGGACATTATCTAGAGAAATAAATGAACCTTTCATTCTGGAAGGAGATGGAATGGGGAATGCCACAGGAGGAGACAAAAAAGTAATGGTCTGAGTTCTTAAAAGATGGATTGGGATTCTTTTCTCTCCTCCTGGTTGGTGAGGAAAACATGCAAAGCCCACTGCAATAAATCGTGAATCACTTATACAGCAGTCCCTTCTAATGTAGATCTATTAGGAAAGCCTCTTGCCACCCCCAAAGGGCCACCCCCACCGTCTTGTCTCTTCTGAGTCTCATCTGGGAGTCTGATATACAGTCATATCCCCCAGAGCCCAAGGAGAGACCATCTCTCGCTGTCAACATGGTACAACTTGCTCAGGTCCTAAGACACCATTCTCACACTGTGATTGTTCTTTTAAAGTAATACATGTGGCATTCTAAATCTTAGGCCCTTCTCTCCAGGAAAAGGAAAACATTGGGGCAGACCCTCACATCCTTCAAGGCCAGATAGTTCCAACTGAGGCAAAAATAGTGAGAGGGGGTGGGGGAGAGGAAGAGGATATCTGTTATTGTACCTCTTTACCTACATTGTCCAAAATTACTAGTCATTAATGGTTCACCACTTTGTATGAGACATAGAAATCATCTCATAACATTGCATTGTACAAAATAAGGGCTAGACATGCAGGGATATCAAATTTGGGGAGCAGTTGGGTAAAATCTCTTCCCTTCTCTTGGGTTAGCGTGCATCTTTTACAAGCATGCAGGCCTGGATCATGTCTCAGGGACAATAGAAGTCTCGGCAGTTGCTTCCTGTTATGAGCGTGCTGTCCACAGGTGACCTTCATCAGAGCCATTCCAGGGGGATAGGGGTGACTAGATTCAAAAAGGAGTGGGAGGAGCTGACATGGACACTGTGAGCAGAGACACCTCTTCCAAGGAGTTTTACTGTCCTGGAAGAGGGGAATCTGATCATAGCTAGAGGGTGACATGAAAAATCAAATGATGTTGTTTTGTTTTATGTTGGAAGTGATCACAGTTATGCCTGTGAGAACAATCCAAGAGAGAGAGAAATGTTGAAGCTTCAGTAGAAAGAAGAAATTGCTGGAACTATAACTTTCAATAGGAGAGAAGGATTAAGACTTAGAGCACAATAGAGGGATTGACCTTGGTCAGTTCATCATTGTGTTCAGAAGGTACATGGTGCCCACAGTTTAGGAGCAGCAGATAGGAGGATTTGGTAATAGAAAAAGAAACATCTATGACATTTCTCTTCAGATTGCTACTTATTAGTTTATTAGTGAATTAGAAATACTTAGGCAAGATTAGGCACTGGAATTGAAGAAGGAGTAAAGAGATGAAATACTCATCTAGTTGAATGACAGATGAAAACCTTAGATGAACTACCAAAAGACGGCTATTTCTGGATTGGGAAGTGATAAACTTAAACATGACCCCACAAACTCTGGCTGTCAGTGCAAGCTTTGAATTTTGATTGGAATTGTCATGTGGTGGTGAAATAATGCCTGATGCACCATTGGGGGAGGTCTATATGTGGTGGATTTCACCTCACTGACTTTCAAATATTAAATAATCTATAAAACAAAAACACTCTGAATGAAATAAAGACAGTGTCCCTAGATAAAAAATAGACTCAAAAGTAGAACGTTTTAGAAGAATTCATTTTAAAACATTTTAAGGACTTGAGGAAAAATTATTGCAGGTTGAGAAACTAAAATATTATGCAACTTCCAAAGGAGCATAAGTCAGAACATCATTAAAACACTGGGGGAATACAGCTTATCAAAAAATATTTTTATAGTATAATTTTGGAAGTATAATTTTGAAGACACTAATATGTAAAGTAATAATTAAAAATAAACATTTAATCTAGGTTCTTTGACATGAAATATACTTCCCTGTAGGATGGACTCAGGTGGTCTACACTTCCTGAATTTGAATGCCATATGTTGAGCATCCATGATTCTATGCCTTTCTCTGGAAGTGAACATATAGCTTTCATGTATTCTCAAAATAGATGCTAATTCCAAAAGAATAATGCCTCCCTAAAAAAAGAGAATGGCATAAATCAGAAAACTTGTGATACAAGGCATTTATTTTACATCAAGGAATTTCTAAAAGAGAATAGATTTAAAAACAGCCTGCTTAGGAATATAATGGGCCAGGCAAGAAAATAATAATAATAATGAACGGCTATATACCAGAGACATTTTATGGAGGTGGAGTGGGGAATGGGACCAAAAACAGTGGGGCAAGGGAAATGCAGTGGACTATGGTGATGGCACATGGGTGATCTGGTGATGGGAAACTTAAAGGGATTG
>NW_004567106.1:26113178-26131388 GCF_000260355.1 Condylura cristata
TATTTATTAGCATGTTAGATTCCCCCATCCCTGTGCCACCATGAAAGAATGGAATCAAAATGTACCACTACTATTGCTAAGCTATCTTCCAGTTCTGAGATAAGTTTCCATGATCATGTACCACATTATATGATTTTTGTTAATATAAATGTAAGGAAATGTCTTTATTTAAAATAAAGACTTTAATAAGACCTTGTAGCCATTTTTAGATCTTCCTTTCCTTCTTCCAGTAAGTTACAATGACAAACCATCTGCTAAACAAAGGTAAGTAACAAACCAATATCCAAATGGTGCCTTAGCTGAGCTGGTAATACTAACTGCTAAGACATTCATTCCCTCTGTTGTTATGGAAGCCAGCCTCCAAGATGGGACCCAGTTATATTTGCCTCTTCATACTGATGCCCTCCCATAATGCATCAAGAATTGATTTTGTGTCTAATAGGTTATAGCAGGAGTGAGGTTATATGACTTCCAAGACCTATACATAAAAGCACTGTAGTTTTAGTCTTGGTCTTCTTGATCACTCACATTGAAGAAATCCACTGGCCATGTCATCAGGAATCTCAGCAGCTCTGTGGAGACACCCATGTGAGGAGCAGCGGAAAGCTCCTGCTAGCAGCCAGCACCAACTTACCAGTGATGTCAGCTTTTCCAGCCCCAGTCAAGCCTTCAGATGACTGCAGGCCCTGCTGATATCTTGACTGCAATTTCATGAGATATTCCAGGACAAACCCAGCCAAACTGCCATCAGATTCCTGATCCAGAGAAACCACATATGTGATAAATATGCATTATGCATTAAAAGCCACTAGGTTTAGGATAATTTATTAACAAAGCAATGGGTAACTAATACAGCTACTTTATTTTGCTTAATTTCTAAAAAAAAAAAAAACTTTGTGATGGACAGAAACTGGAACAGGCAACATTTTCTCTAGAGAAACTGGGTGGTAACATGAGTGATGATAGTTATTATAACTCAAGCTATAGTCTCATATATTTTTGTGTTCTTAAGTAAGCAATGATAATTCAGGCAAGCCCACACTTTGCAAAAGGTGTGATGTGAATACTGAGATATTAAACCAAAATAGTTAATGCCAAATAATTCTTAATTCCTAGATGTCCCAACATTTTCTGCTTCCCAATTAAGACAATAGAATTGAACTTTTCATGGAAAAAAGTAGAACTACTAAAGAACAGGCAAGACATTGATCGAATTGAAATTCAAAAGAAAATTTGAATTTTGTTTGGATTGGACTTGTCATGTGGTAGGGATTTAAACACATGTACTTAAATGACATGTTTAAGGCAACAGAAGTTGAATCTAACTATGCAGAAAGTAAATTTACAGGAGAGCTATCTGGAAGCTCCTAAAAAAGACAGACTGAAGAAACAGTATCAGAAGTAACGCAAGAAACACAGTTAGCAGAAGCTTTGCAGCTATGCATGATCTGGCAGCCAAGGGTCTGTCAGAGCAAAGCAGGTATCTGTTGTGTTGACTCTCCACAAACTCATACCATGTGGCTGATCACACCAAGAACCCAGTCAGGAGAGGAAGGGAGATTCCAGCACTGGGCAGCAAGACAAACATGAAGTCACTTAATGCCCCTTTGTTTTTGCAGAAGCTAGACTTGGTTGTGAGAGAGAGCAAAGAATTTTCTCCTACTTCCCAAAGCTGGACTTTTACATAATAAGGCCATGCCCGCTGGCATCACATCAAGGTTGTTAAAGTCATGGCACATGGTGGATTATATCTGTCATATATTATATCTATTTGTATATTACATAAGGACAAAGAGGAAGGCTCATATTGGTGGGTGAATGGGGAAGGGACAGGTGCTGAGAAAGGAAAAGGCCTACTGGTTTCCTCCATTCCCTGGCCATACCCCTGGGTGCAGGCTGAACTTCAGAGAGTAACCGAAGAGCAAAAGTATTTGAGTCTTCCCGATAGCCATGGGCTCCTTTTCACCACCCTCAAACTAAGCCCCAAGTTCTGCTATGACTGCAGGGTGACTGGATAAACCCCCTCACAGTCTTGGCCTCGGCTTCCTCATTTTAAAAATAAGATGGGGGTGACAGTGTGGGGGGATGGGATGTGAAATTATGTTTCTTTGTATTTGTTCACTTTGTTTTCTGATCAGGGATGAAATGGAGGAGGATGGAACCAGAACAGAATTTCTCAAATGATTACCCAGCCACGAGATTATAAGGCCTTACATTATAGCATTTGACCATGGGAATGCCATAGTGACTGGCCACTTCTGCATAATCTACACTTCAACTAACTTGTAATCATTACCTGAAATGTGTTAGACTAAAGGCAAAAAGCAGCCCTTTAAAGTTGAGTGACTGAGGGATTTCTTCATTAAACGAAAGAGGACATGCCTTGGTTGTAAGGTTAACAAAAACCATCTCCTATAGAAATTGGTAAAGATTCTTCCCTACATATAGCTGGGCTGAAAGAATCTTACAACCAAAAAGGTGTAGAAATTGAAGCTTTACTGGGTACCCAGCAGATGGCCCACCTCTGACCCCTTGGCCAGCCCCTCCACACCCTGCAACTTAGCTGCAGCAATAGCCAACCAAGCCCAGCACTCAGGTCACCACCCAGTACAAACAAACTTACAGACGGTCTAAATCTTCTAAAGAAATAAAGAAAAGTGAAAGTAAACTGACTTGTTCAAACTAAAAATAACAATAGACGTAGGTAGGGAAAGGAACAAAATAAAATATTTTGTCATTTGTTAACAAACGCAACCATGTGGGAAAATATTTTTGCTATCTCAAAGGCTAGATTTAGTAGTGTGGTGTCTGTTTTAACTTTTTGCCAGTTCTCCCAAAGGTAGTTTTATTTTGCTGAAGAGGCAAAGAAAGGGGTTAGAAAAATTAGCATTAATTAAACTTTATTTCCCTTGGCCATGGGCCACACAGTTCAAATAAAGTGCAGCCTCTAGCCAAGTCCCCTCACAAGTGAAATCCAGAAGGCATGGCTTAATTCTTGTATATTTTGTTTTTCTGGTTAGAAAAAAAAAAGAAAAGAGTGAGAGAGAAAAGGGCAAAGAAGCATTAAAAAAGTAAGATGTTGAACAGGAAATATGTCTCCTGTTTGATTCCCTTGTCTTTTTCTGCTTTTAGAGGAAATAAATGGGAGAGGAGTAGATAAGCAACTATGTTTTCATCTATATGAAAACATATGTAGGTATATAAATAAGCAAATGGACTACATTTCAGGGACCAAAAGCTCCATTTGTCTAGGTTAGGTCAAAACCTTGGTGTTCTCTTTGAATTCTGCCTCACGTATCCCTCCAACCCACTGTCAAAATGGATCCAGCTCCAGTTGCTTCTCCCCACCCCCCCATGTTCCTATGGCATGAGGCGCTATCATTGCTTCTGAGGAATATTTAGTTTCCTAACTGGACTCTTTTTGTCCTTCCAAAAATGCATTCCCTGCTATGTCAGCTCTGTTCCCTGCTGTCTCCAAGACTCACCCACCATTCTCCCCTTTGCTCATTCTGTTTAGCCACAGGCTGATCCCCAAGCAGGCTCGGGCATTCTCTTGCCTCCAGGCACTGGCTCTTGATGTTCCTTCTGCCCAGACATTCTTTCCCTAGGTCTCCCTTCAGTGCTCTTCTATTCCTCCATGACTACTGAATGCCGACATTATCCAAGACATCTTTCCAGGCTGGTCTACACAAAATGGCAAATCTCTATTTAGAACTCTGTAGCTCCCCCTGCCTGGTTGTATTTATTTTTGTCCATAGCACATGCAACCACCCCCCATACACGTATTTGTTTCTAACTGTTAGAATCTCTCACTTCAGAATTTATGCAACTTGAGGCACTTTTATTCCTAGATCCCCTAGACCTACAATAGTAACTGGCATACTGGTAATGGTCAATAAATGCCCGTTGAGTAAGTAAGTAAATAAATAAAATAATATTGAAGAGAGAAAGGCATTCGGGAGTCATTTTTTATTCCTCAATCACCTCCTACATCTCAAAGTCAAAGATGCTCTTAATTTTCTTCTTGTCCCTTTCTCTAATCTCTCTTCTTCCCTTCACATTGTAATGGTCATAGGTGAGCTCTTTATTACCCGCCTCCCAGAATTCCTGTTTCCTAATTCAGCTTCCTAGAGCTCCTATGCCTTCTTTCTGCTGATGGAACTCCCCATCTCTGGCCTGTACCCCAGTTCTGTATGCATAAATAAATAAATCTTTAAAAAAAATAAAAGAATCCATTCCAGCCTAACTTCAGCACCTGTGCTTGGTTCCCAAACTTTTTGGTCATCTTCATCTTCATATCTTCTTACCTTGAATGGCTTTTTTTTTTTTTTAAAGTCCCAAGAGGTGATTTATAAAACATAGGACTTTATGGTTGAAAACATCTACATCCCCATTCTCAGACTCTCAGTGAAGCACCTTCAGACTGCTGGTCAGATACTGACAGGCAGGTGCCCTGGAAATGCTGGTTTGTTGCCCCAATTCAAGGAAAGCCTCCATGCTCTAGCACTGACCACCCCATATCAGCTGGGAGAAAGAAAGAGGAGAGGAGAGAACAAACCTCTAAATAAATCCTCTTGTAGTTGTTTGATTTTCCTCAATGTGTACAATAAAAATAGTGCAACTACTTATAATCAAAAAACAGATAGTATTTAAACCAATTCTGTCCAAAAACTTAAAGTGTTTCTCTAGACATTTATGTATTGATAAAACTGTATTGAAGTAACTTTGGTAAATAACATTATGAAAGTTTCAGGTGCAGAGTGTATAACTTGACTTGTACAAATGTGTTACATCATTGCCACCATCAAAAATCTACTTTCTAACCTTCTATTTTGTCAAATTTATGATTTAGCTAAAATTTGAGAACAGGAGATGAAAGTAGAAGTTCTTTTAAAAATTCAGTGTTTTTGCAGTTTTAGGAGGACTGTAGTCACCGATCAGCTTGGACCTGGGAGGGGCATGGCCTTGTACCAGTTGACACCACACCTGGCAGGTCCTCAAGATAGCTATGTTGGCCCTGAGTTAATGCACTCTTGACACTTTCTCCCCTCAACTTCTGGGAGTTCTGGTTGTGCCAGTAATGGCCAAACCAGCCCTGCACCTCATCACTGATACCAGGCTCAAAATATTTTTACTGCATGCATTTTGCCTCAGGTGTCTCTGATGATTCTCTCCCTAAGTGTCTCTCAAACCAAAGTGGCTTCTTATCATTTTTATAAGAAGGAATTTATTGCTGTTTTTTAAAAATATAAAAATGTCTTTTGTGCCCAGATCTTTAACAGCCTTTTCTTCAATTCTTCAATATTTGTCCTCTAGACTGGTTTGGGTTTGTTTTGTTTTTTCCTTTCCTTTTCTGAATCCAGTGCTTCTGGGTCCAGTTACATGGCAGCAGATTTGGTACCGGCTGGAATGTGGATGAGGTGGGGACAGGCAGGCCCTGTGGCAGCTGAGCCAGGGCTGCAGACCCTCACTCAGGTCTGTTACTCTCTCAGCCACTCAGCAGCTCATGCCAGGCAGCTCATCCTCTCTGAATAATACACACTGTGAATGGAGCATCTCTTTCACAAATAGCCAGAAGCACCTTCAGACTGCTGGTCAGATACTGACAGGCAGGTGCCCTGCAGAAGAGGGAGGGACCTGAATGCTCTGGTCTGAGCCTAACTCTGAGGGTGCCTCTCTGACTGGCCTTAGGTGCTTTCTCTCCTCAGAAGGGGACCTACACTTTGCCACTGCTAAGTAAGAGGCTTCCCCTGGATCATGACAAGTGGGGTGCCTAACACTGGTGCTGGGGTGAAAGGGAATGTTGGGGGTGTTACATGAGGGGAAACAATGCCTTTTCTAACCCCCTTCCTGCTCCAGCAGGTAGACCAGGAAACGACCTATAAGAGAAAGGGCATGGGCACAGCCCATGCCCCAGGCCACTGTAGACATCCCACACTCATAGCTACCAGAGACCCCTGGACTCTTTTTTTTTTTTTTTTTTGACAACATAGCAAAATGCCTCCTATAAGACTGAATGGAAAAGAATAGTTTGCAAAACTGTACATACCCCAATTTTGTCTATGCAAAAAGGACACCCCTGCAATAGGCATGAGAAAGACAGGAAGAGGGGAAGCGTAACAAGATTCTCTATTCCAAACCATCAGTGCTATTTATTTTTCCCATTGCAAGTTTCCATTGCTTCTCCTAAGTTTTGCTATGGTGAGCGTTCTCAATTTTAACAAAAAAGGTCACAAAGCTGTTTATAAAAAAAAAAAAAAAAAAAAAAAAGGGCCCTCCCTGGTGGCGCAGCAGGTTAAAGCGGTTAAAGCAGCACTAAGAAGCTTAAGCCACTTCCGCATGAGTTCGATCCCCACCTGCCCCGGAGGAGATCCACATGGTGAGGCAGACCTCTCCTGACCTGCCCACTGCTCCCCTTAGCAGTGTACTTCATCTATCTGCCAGTTCTGCTCCCCACTCTGTCTCCGGTGAAGCCTCTCAATGCCCCTGAGCCTCTGGCCTGTACCCCAAGTTTTAGGTGGGTAAAAAATTTAACTTAAAAAAAAAAAACTTCTCTAAACATCTCTTTACAGAATAGTAAGATAGGTGCATGTACATATCCACATGCCTGTACACTCATGCACAAACACACACACACATGCCATGAACATAAATAAGTATGAATTACTGCATATGCCATGTTGGTCTATGATCATACATGTACACACATTCTGTATTGTGATTAAGAGCACAGATAACTGGCCAACAGTAGACACACAAAAAAGAGTCACACCCAGCAGATGAACAGCAATGAAGACAGAGACACCCGCCAGCTGTGACAACTGGTGGCTAAGTGACTACTACAAAAATAGTTCATTTCATCGTCGTGAAGCTGGCCATCTTGACAGACTGAAGTGGGGATGGCCCAGCAGGGACTCAGGTCCCCAGGAAGACAGTGATCTGAATTAATGCTTGGACCAAAGGGTGGGTTTCCTCTCTTCTTCCTTCCCCCAGCTGAGAAATTGCTCTTCTTTGGGGATGGAGCAGGCAGGGTAGGATGTTTCCTCCTGAGGCCATACAAGCAAGTGCCAGATATAGTCTCTTGGGTCTCTGCTATTGGTGACTGCTCCACCAAACTGTGGTGCCAGTCACCAGTGTCCCCATTGGGTCAGCTGCCTCTGTGCCCTGTGGATGGGGCAGGGTGCTGCGGGCTCTGGAATTTGTAGATTTATCAGGATCCCATGAAGTGGGGGAAGCATGGTTCCCTAAAGGGAAAAAAGGTGTGTTTCCCAGATGGTAGTACCACATGGACAAATCATTTCTCAAAGCGTCACTATCAAATGTACCTGAAAAGGAATTGATTCTGTTGAAAAATAATTTCAGGAAATGGGAACAGAGAAAAACTGAGATGATTTAATAGTGTTGAAGAGACTGTTATCAAAGACATACATTGGCTCAAGGGAGCTTATTCCAGAAAATACCTTCTCAGAAAAAAACCAGGAAAGATGGTAATTTGATTAAAATATTTTTTGCATAAAGCAGAGTCCAAACATCCTCAGAGTCAAAAACAACTTTTCCTGGAACTAAGATACTTTTCCCCCCAAAGAATTCCACATTTAATTAGGATGGGAAAAGCAGCATCTGCACATCTCTGTTCTTACATATCTCCATATAATTGAGCCTCAAAGGCGGTCACATTTTCTTAGAAGATGATCCTTCTTTTCCTTTTGATGGGCTATATCCTTGAGGGGGGAGGGAGGAGGGGTTCTTGGAGTTTGCCACACACCCCACACCATCGCTTCTGTGGGGGACTCTGCACTGGAGGCCAGAGAAAATCCCAGCACTTTACAAAAGTATTCAAGAGACACTTCAAAGGCATAGGGCTCTGAAGGAGGTGTCTGTCACCGACTGATTCTTGACTGTCCTGCTGTACACAGTTTTATGACTTGTATTTTTTCCCCCATCAGTTATCCTGGTTTATGGCTGTAAGTGATAAGATAAATTGGGTTTCGTCCCTTCCCCCTCAGTGTCACAGGTTTGAGGACCCATTGCTGGTCTGGAAAGTGAAAACAGATCATTGCACATGCCCCCTGCCCTCTCAGGCCTTTGGTAACCTCACCCACTAATGACAGATGCAGGCAAAACATTGACTCTGAAGCCCATGTTAAGGGCCACAGGCTAAGCTGGTGTCAATTTCAAAATAGGCTTGGAAAGCTTTCCTACCGTGCCTCCTTAACAATGCCAGCCTCCCTCTGGCCCTGTGTAGACAATGTCTCCTTCAGTCTAAAGCCCACAGGCTGTGTGACTTGGACCAGTCACTTACCTCTCTGGGCTCAGCTATATGATAAACAGATTGGAAGAAGTACTTTGTGTGGCTCTTTCAAGTCTAAGAGCCCCCGGTATTGTAATGCCCAGTGCTGTATCCCACCACCAGGACACAGGAGCGTTCTCAACAACCTTAACTCTTTTCTCTGGTGTCTCTCAAATAAAGACCAGCCTAACCTCATCCCAGAGGGTATGTGTGTGTGAGCAGGAACAAAAGCAAGGACAGACTGGGGGTGGGGGTTGGGAAGACAGTTCAGGCTATATTCAGATTAAAATTGGTAAGGTTAAGTCAGTAGCATCCTTAATAATGTGGCCATTTCTTTCTCCTTCTCCCCTCTGGGATTAAAGCTTGTGTGCTGACTGTTAAAAAATCAGTCATTAACAGCCAGGAAATGACTTCCCCATCCATCAGAACACTGCTCAGCCATGTTTCAGCTTTTTTCTCCTTTCCCTGCGTAATTATTCTCATCCACCACTGATTACAGTTTATAATAGCCATAATTCTCTCTGAATCAATCATTACTTTACTTTACCATGGGGTTACCCGTAGAAACATGAGGGAACGCAGATTACCCCCGGCTGGGTTTTATTTTTTTGGAAATTGCCCGTTTTCGTCTGGATCTCATTTAATCATCTGGATGTTCAAAGAAAAGCTAAGATTTTAATTCAAAGGCTTTTTTCCCCCCGCTTGCCCTTAAGTTTCTTTCTTTCTTTCTTTCTTTCCTTATAGGAAATGATAGCTGGTTAAATGAAGCTAATATTGTGCAAAATCTGTCAATGATGTTGTTTGGAGAGATTGGTGGGATTCTTGTTAGGAATCCATATTTTTCTTGGGTCTTTTACCTGCCTGACTACTGTTCAGCTGCCATCCTGAGTGATTTTTTTTTAAAGGTTGGAAAATTGTCTTTTCCCTCCATGGACTGACCAAAGCAAAAATTCCAACAAGAAGAAAAGAAAAGATTTTCTGATACTTTGAAGAAGTATGACAATCATTTCCATGTACACCAATCATTTACACCTTAGTGAGAATACAGTTTTATTTGACATTTGCCAGATTCTTATATACATACATACATACATATATAAGGTGTGTGGGTTATAATACAGTGTGGACATGACTAGTTAGTGTTTATGTCTCAACTTGGTACAATTAAAATGTAGGCAAACCCATGTTTTATATATATATATATATATAGTTAGTGTTTATGTCTCAACTTGGTACAATTAAAATGTAGGCAAACCCATGTTTTATATATATATATATATATTCTATGCATGGTGCCAGTGCCTTGTTTCCTAGAGCTTAGATGGGAGCTGGAAGTGGTAGTAATCTAGACTTACAAATAACCACTTCAGCATTCATCACATGTGCCTTGGGTGTGGAGGTAAAAAATGCAGCAGGAGGGTGAGGAGTCTATTTAAACAGTACAGATGTTAGAATTCTTAGAGAGAATGTGATTTGAGGTGAATCTTGGAGAAGGGAAAGGACTTGAATAAGTAGTCATTCTAGCAGAAGTTAATCACAAAAACTTAATAGCGGAAAAGAGGGCAACAGAGACCGAAGCCTGACAGGGAGGGCGCGGAGGCGTGGTGTGACCTGGATGGAACCTTGGGGTGGCCTGCAAGCCTATCAGGTAACCCCCAGGAAAACTTTGGAGAACTGTACAAATTTTCCTCAGAGTAGTCCAGAAATTCTTGTTGAAGCAGCACTGGCAAACAGAAGAGGAAAGGGTAAAATATCTCATAGCTGGGTAAATTACTGGGAATGTGACCTCGAGGCTAGTGAAGTTTGCGAACTACGACTTATGGTCATGAAAGGTGTATTTCTACAATATTGGGCCTCACCAAAAAGAGCAGTGTCTTCTAACCCAAACAAACCAGGTTGAAGTTGATGCTCTAACAGAGGAATTCTTATTTTAAAATTTTTTAAATATTACCCATAAAATTTTGGACATACTGGATTGACATCAACAGCAAATGCTTTCAGACCTGTTTACACAAAGGAAGCATTTGTGCTGGTGGTGGGAGTGAGGGCTCCACTCTAGACCTCATGTGCTCCCCCTTCCACTCCGTCGTGGGTACACTGGGGAACCTGTGAGCTCTCATAAAGCTCCTTTCTCCCTCATTTGCCAGGTTTGCCATATATAACAGACATGGAATAATTTATGCTCAAAATCCCAGGGGCCTACAGTCTGGAGGAAAACGTTCCAGGTAGCTGCTAATCTGGAAGTTATTTTCTTTCCCCAAACAGCCAGGGTGGTCCATATCAGTGGTTTCCAGCTTTTTTGTTTCATGAGTTGGTGAAATTTAAAAAAAAAAAAAAAAAAAAAAATTAAATTGATAGCCTCTACATATCCTCCATTGTTCCTGAGTAAAGAGTCAAATAGGCTTCCCCAAGGAGCCTCTGGCCTGTACCCCAGTACTGTATAAAAAAAAAAAAAAAAAAAAAAAGTTGGCGATGGGGAAAATAACATGGGTTTGCCTACTTTTTATACCAAGTTGAGACATAAAAACTAACTAGTCATGTCCACACTGTATTGTAACCCACACACCTTGATACCAGAATGCTAGAAGATATGTGTTTTGGTTTTTGAAGAATTTTTTATTTATTTGTGCAAGAACTGGGATGAAAGCCAGAAGTGTAGGAGGTGAGAGGATACACCAGAGACAGAGTGGGGAGCAGAACAGACAGATGGGCTGAAACACATAGCTGAGGGCAGCAGTGGACGAGACAGGAGAGGTATGCTGTGCCATGTGGGTCAGCTCCCCAGCCAGGGATCGAACTCTTGCAGCAGTAGCTAATGATAGCTTGATAGTGCTGAGACTTGTGCCACCAGTGAGGCCCTAGAAGATGTTTTTTTGAAGTCCACAGGTTCCCTGAGTTCTGCCCTGAATACCTGCCCTGCCTCAGGCATTCTATTTGCTAACTACTAGAAGCTAGCTCAGAGAGACACAGTTCTGAGATCACTTTTCAGGAAGTGAAAGGAAACATCTTATTTTTCCAGCATTGTTCAGATTGGCCAGGAAGCAAACCAGGACAGCAGGCTCACACGTGTGAACCTTGAGCACAAGGGGATACAGGGAGTGAGAGTCCATCTTTGAAGCTGAGATACTGGCCCTGGAGAAGCCCAGCCCATTAGGCTTTGTATGAACAAGGGCCCAGGAGGCACAGAAGAAATAAATATTTGGCTGCAAATATTTCATAGCCGAATTAGGACAAGAAAGTGTTAAGAGGTTGTATCAGAAGATGTTACAGAACAACTACTTTTTAAGTCATTCTTGGTGAAGATGTTCATTGATCCCAGAGTGGAAGCAGAAGAAAGTAGAGGATTGATGACTAATAGTAATTATTATTAATACCTACCACATGCCTGCTACATGCTATGCATGAATCCTGGATACTTTGCTCTGTTCTAGAATCTCTACCTACACCATCTCGTGTAATCCTCAAGACACATTTTAAAAGGGATGTTCTATAAAACTCTCATTGGAGAAAAAAGTGTTTAAGTTCTTTGCCTGATTCCACAGAGATGGGAGCAGAATCACATCTACCTGACCTGAAAGTTTGTTCCAGCCATGCGCCAAGCATCTATCTCCCTGCAGGACTGCCTATTTGTCTTGTGTGATCACCTGCCTCCCATGTGTGTGCCCTGCAGTTACATATGTAGCAAATTGTTTATAGTGTATTCCATTGCAGGGCTTTTCTAAGGTCACAGTGGATCCTTTGTCATTTGTAAAAGCTCTGGATTGAAAAATTATCTTCAGACATCGTTGAGAGATGATGCCTGGAGGCAAAGATACAGACAGAGGTCTGGCATCAAGTGGTCCCAAGAGAACAGGCACACTGGATCTCTCTCCAGGCCCATCTGAATAGACCATCCTGACCATTAGGGCTAGCTAATGATTCCCAGGGTTTTGAGAAGGCTGCCACAGTTCTGCAGCCTCTGGCCACCATCTGCTGTATCTACTAGGTTGGATGCAAATTTTCAAGAACATGAATCACCTTCTTTCCTTAAGGGCTTTGCTCCATATTTGGCCCCAAATATTTCATAGCAGCCAGAGCCAGAAAGAAGCCCTGGGAGAGAGGAAAGCTTGCATATTAATTCCAGTGGCAATGTAATGAGAATTTCATTCAGTTACTCTGAATTCCCTGGTGTCCCCCTTCCTCCCCTTGGTTCATTAGCTCCGGTACCTCGCCTGTGCGCTGAATCTCAAGAGCGTGGATGCACTCTCTGTTCCTCCACAGATCGCCTTGGGCCTCCCTCCCCATATTTCCCCCAGGACCACACATGTGCATCTGCTCCTGCTCCCCTACTCCCCACCATCCTTCACACCCCACGCAAAGAGGTCTTTATGCAGGCAAAAGTGTGCATCCTCTAGGTGCTGGAATCTTATGGGCTCTGCCAGGTTTCCCTTCTCTGCTTTGTGATGTGTGTGTGTCTGTGCACACACACATGTGCTCACGCAAACATATGCTGTAAAGGTGACTCTTCAGGATTTCTGAGGGCAGGGTCAACTTCATGGACCTACCAAAGTCCAGTGCTTAGAAGGATTTTGTGCTTGGTTTCATGTGTTCTGTTACGGTATTAAAATTCTTAATCATTTGTGGACAAGGGCTCTGCATTTTGCACTCAATCCTACAAATCATGCAGCCAATCCTGTTGAGAAGTATTATCGTGAATAGAACAATGGCTAAAAACAGCAACTATAAATTAGCTCTGTGATCGCAAGCCAGACACTTTCCCTCTCTGAGCCTCAGCAAGGCTCCAATTTGGCCATTTTGACCCCTGATGGTTTCTTTGACTGGTCTGTGGAACTTTGGAGACATTTTAATGTAGTCAAATCCACAAAAGTCCAGAAATCAGGAATGTTTGGATGTTTTGTTTGAAGTTCTGCGGGTCATTCGGATGTACAAATATTTCTGAAAATACAGGCCAAGATGATCTTTACATTCTATTTTCTGTGATTACATTTTCATTTCCTTGATGCTTAATAAAATCCCTAGGATAGTCATGCTATCTTTAACTTAAAATTATCATTTTAAATGTGCTATTATCTAGTAAAATTGACACTCCAGGAAGATGTGCCAGGTCTAATTTGTACATAATTCGTGTTTTGTATTTTGTGCTCTTAGATGCGCATGCAGTTCACAGTGGGAGGCTCAGGGCTGGACTGATAATGATTTTTTTTTTTTTTCATAGAAGAACTGGGGTGTTGGCCAGAGGTGCAGGGGTGAGAGAATCCACCAGAGACGGAGAGGGGAACAAAACAGGCAGATTGACTGAAATACACTGCTGAGAGGAGCAGTGGGCAAGACAGAAGAGGCCTGTCATCCCATGTGGGTCAGCTCCCTGGCCTGGGATCACACTCAGGCATTTGCAGTGACAGGGCTGAGATTTAACCCCTAGACCACCAGAGAGGCCCCAGATAATGATCTTTAAAGATTTATTTCTCCATTACCTTTACATTTGTCATCTGTCTTCCATAGACCCTTCCAGATAGCCATGTTCCTATGAGAAATGAATTCCTTGGGTATGTGTGTCCTGCTTCCTTCTATCACCAACCCTGGACTTTTAAGGAATTTAATTGTCTGTAACAGACATAAATGAAGGAGTGACTGGCCTGGGCCAAAACCAGGAACCTGAATTCTCAATTGCTTCAATGAGTCAATAAAATACTTCCACTAACAGACACCTGCATTTCTTTTTGTTATTATATATATGTATGTATGTATGTATGTGTGTATGTATGTATGTATGTATAATGTAATAGTTTATTTTTACGCATTTTGTGCCTTTTTCCATCTCAGTTGTAATCCCCATGGGCTTCTCATCACCAGTTCACCTGTGTGCCCTCACCATAGTCCAGTGCACTTACCCCCATTCCTCATACCACCCTCATAAAATGTCTCTGGTATGTAGTTGTTCATTATCATTATTATTTTCTCCCCTGGTCTTTTATACTCCTGCTATGAGTAAAACCATTGGTATTTTTCCTTTTCTTTCTGGCTTATTTTACTAAGAATGATCCCTTCTAGCTCCATCCATGTTGCTGCAAAAGGCATGTGTTTATCTTTTATTGCTGAGTAATATTCCATTGTGTATATGTATCACAACTTTTTTTTTTTTAAGATTTATTTATTTATTCATACTGAACTGGGGTACAGGCCAGAGATGCGGAGGGTGAGAGGATTCACCAGAGACAGAGCGGGAAGCAGAACAGGCAGATCAACGAAGTACACTGCTGAGGGGAGCAGCGGGCGGGTCAGGAGAGGTCTGCCACGCCATGTGGTCACCTCCGGGGCAGGCGGGGATCGAACTCATGCGGAAGTGGCTTTAGTTTCTCAGTGCAGTGCTTTAACCCGCTGCGCCACCAGGGAGGGCCCTGTATCACATCTTTTTAATCCAGTCATCTACTTTTGGGAATTTGGGTTGATTCCATGTCTTTCCTGTTGTGACACCTGCATTTCTTAGCTCTAGCCTAGGACTTTTTTAGAGAAAAATATGGCAGAGGGATATTTCTTGTGCCCTGTCTATCCCTCAAAATTACCAATGTGCTCAATATCTGTTTTACCAGTGTGAAAAGGCCTGTGCACCAGGAAGTTAGTGTATTATATGCTACAAACCATCTTCCTTCACTCACCTGCTTGCCTCTGGATTATAAAATAATTCTCACTAATGTGTCAGTGACTTATACAACCTTCCTAGTTCTTTCCAATTATATTACATTTCAACAGGGATGCCTATACTTAATCCAAAAGAACAACTTGAAGGTAGAAAATTCAGGCATGAGTGGCAAGCATGAAAGGGTATATGGGAAACCCCTTATCTGCAGTTTACATTCTATGGTTTTAGTTAACCACTGCAATCATAGTCTGAGAATATAATGTACAATAGGTAATTTTAAGAGCATAAAAGAGGTCACATTCACAGAACTTAAAACAGTAGAGGTTATACTGTTCTACTTTATTATTATTTATTGTTAATCTCGTACTGTGCCTAACTTATCAATTAAATTTTTGTCATAGTTATGTGTGTACAAGGATAAGACATAAAATATACAGGGTCCAGCACCATTTGTGGTCTCAGGCCTCCACTGTGGGTCTAGGAATATAGTCCATCATGGATAAGAGAACTACCACATTTAGAAGTAGAATAGACCTTTTGGTTCCCCTAAAGTAACACAGCCTTCTTTGGCCATATCTTTGTCATCTAAGCAACAAATAATGCTGTAGGCAAACAAGTCTTTCACCATGTGAAAGCATGTGTTAAAAAAATCAACCAAGCAAATAAATGAAAATACCCAAGGATGTCATTAGAATTCCTATTCAAATTGCTTAAAGGTACAAAGACAAATTAAGGCTACTACGGTAAACCCTAGCTGATACACAAGGACCTTAATATTAATGCTGTAGGAAAGAGGTAAAAAGGCAGACATGAATTGCAACTGGGAAGAATCTAAACACAAGGACACTTCTGGTGTCCCTAAAGCACTCTGGGTCCAGAAAACCAGCTTAGGGAGACATGTGAAAGATTTAATAGAGGCACTCAACAAGGTGCCCTGTGAAAAGGGAGTGGGGTGCTAAAACACCCACATTCCCATCACCAGGCCCTGCATTCTGGTGCACAAGTATGTCTGCACAGAGGGGAGCTCCTTTTCTTGATCTGCTCATCTGGAGGCAATACTGCTCCTTATTAGTCTGTCAAAAGAACAGTTTTCTAATTTTCATTAAGATTTCTATAGTCAGACCTGGAACCAATCCCACTTACTTTGTGGTCTGCGTGCAGAAAATCTAAAAGCAAGAATAGCAAGGAAGCAGAATCTCCTAGGAATTCAGAACCTAGATCCAACAAAGAAGGCAACTTCCAAGAAGTCAGCAAAGGAATTGCAATAAGAGCAAGGGACACATTCAGTCCTCCAGAAATTGTCCATGGTACCAAGCCACCAATTCCCAGTCAACTCTTGCTTGGAACAGAAAAAAGAAAAGTGACCTGACTCTCTTCGTGCAGCTTAGATCAAACTACAATTTTGGAAAAATGTGAAAGAAATCAACCCTCCTTAGTCCTTCTACAAGCCAAAGAAGTTGCCCTTTTTTATTTTGCTAATTTAATGTGAAAGTGAAATAGGTTCCTTTGCCACCTTGACAGCTAGCTTTCTGGGAAGGTGTCTAATATTGGACATAAAATGGAGACATGAATCGATGAGATCATTAATATTCATAGACAGCAGATTAAGGTTGGTGGAAAAATTATTTATGAAACAGGGGTATTGTCTTCCTTTCAGCAAAAGGATTTTGTTTGCAGAGGATTGAATTGGGTGACAGGCTATGACAGATTAGGTATGAATTTGCAGATTTCTTGGTTTATCTCCCAAGGAAAAGAATCGAAAGCATTTCTGAGCAGAGAATGGCCTGGGTTGAGAACAGTAAACGCTTTAGCACCACAGGCCAGTAGGTAAAATGCGGTTCAGACACCACAGCCATGATGGAAAGTACATGGAAGGAAATGAAAGAATGGATTGCGAGTGTGGTTATGTAACAAAGGAGCAGTCTGAAAGCAACACTAGGCTTAGCTGAGAAAGATGGGGGATGAAGCGTGGGCAATTCCCTTGTTATTTATGTATGTGGGGGATGGGAGATAGCAGACAATTGAATAACATCATATGTAATTTACAATTCCTTTTCTCACATTAAATATGTATTTGTTGTGCTGACTGTAGTTAGTGTGTGCTATTTTATAATCTAATAAAGACAAGAGGGAAAGTCAATGAGTTAAGAAGCTGTCTCAGATCTTCCAATGCACTCTGTTCACAGTGCTCTCTATACTTACACAATTTGAGGATTTATTGCTGGTCCCTTATCTCCATGAGCCCTTTCCTCCTTTATCTTCCTGATCCTTTACAGGCTTGTGGAAATAAGTGCTTGTGATCTTCTGAAATTTTAAAGTGACAGGTGAAAATAAAATTTCAAATTAAACATTGAGAATGTCAATATTTTAAATATCAGATAAAGTAATATATATATATATGTATATATGTAATAAATAAATGAGCATTGAGACTGGCAGAGTGAGGAGAAGATCTTGAATTGTTCCCTACGGCATACAAAACAACAGAGATTGTTTTTTAAAAGAAGCATTCTATAGATTGTACTTGAAAAGATTCAATCTGCTATGAGTAGATCCCCAGCCCACTACAGGTTGGTTGGTTATTGTATGGTTGTAAACATAATTACAAAATAGCACCCAATTTTAGATGATCTGGCCACAAGACTTAAATTAGGTAAGCTCTCCAAATCGATCTTATTTTTATGTTGGCATATGTGAACAGGTGGAATTGAAAAACACATTCGCAGGAATTTGACAGGTTAATCTTTGAGGACAGAGAAACTGGAAGTGAGTCTAAGTAGAGCATTTGAAGTCTGCAGAATGTCATAGCAGGAGCTAAAAGGGGGTGTCAAAACTGGGTTTGAAATCTGGAAAAATTCTTAGCCATAATATGCCCTTGTCTTCTCATTCACAAAGTATAGGTATGGCCAAATGGATAAACAATATGCAGAGCATTCATACAATGGAGTATTACTCAGTCCTATAAAGGAATAAAGTGCCTACACATATACAATGCACAGGAACCCTGAAGACGTTGTGCTAAGTGAAGGAAGCCAGACATAAAAGGCCACATACATTATGCTATCATTTATAAGCAATTCTAGAATCATCCATAAAGATAGAATGTGATTAGTGGCTGCCAGAACTAAGGGGGGATTAGAAAGTGACTGCTAACAAATATGGAGTTTCTTTTTGGGGTGATAAAAATATTCTGGGAAAGGGAGGGAAATGCACGGGACTATGGTGGTGGCACAGGGGTGATTTGGTGATGGGAAACCCGTGGGGATTACAATTGAGATGA
>NW_004567106.1:26131568-26178145 GCF_000260355.1 Condylura cristata
CAACCTTGTTGGTATACTAAAAAGCCATAAAATTGTACATTTTAATAGAGAGGATTTTATGTCATATGACTTTTATCTCAATTTTTTTAATAGCCCAAAATAAAAAAGACATAAAGGAGTTAGGGCGACATGATCAAAGTTACTTAGCAAGGACTGTCAAACCTGTACCTTGACCACTTCATGAGAAAGGAGCACCCCTCTAATTGGTAGGCTCTCTTCTCTTTTTTTTAAGATTTATTTATTTATGCATACAGAGCTGGGGTATAGGTCAGAGGTGCAGCAGCAGTGAGAGGATTCACCAGAGACAGAGTGGGGAGCAGAACAGGCAGATCGACAGAGTATGCTGCTGAGGGGAGCAGGGGACGAGTCAGGAGAGGTCTGCTGCACCATGTGGATCACCTCCAGGGCCTGGGATCGAACTCACATGAAACAGCTGCGACTAGCTTGCAGTGCTGCATCCTAACCTGTTGCGCCACCAGGGAGGGCCAGTAGGCTCTCTTCTCAGAATCATATTTTTAATTGATTAAACAACTCACATAGAATGACAAAACAAATACATTAAAATGCAGTTAGCAAGATATTTTTTCAAAGCCAACAATGTGATCTAATCACATCTGTGCTTCTATAATAGTAAGAAGAACTAGACTGGTCTGAGAATGATCGTTAAGTTCAGAGTCATGGTGAACACGTGATTTTACACGACACCTGCCACAACCACAGTGAGGTATAAATCTGTGAGTGCTGTTAAGAGATCATAGGTACTAATAATACTTGCTTGTTGCTGGCACTTGTCATTGAAGGAATTGCTCAACAGTCACTAGAAGACAGTGAAGACATACATGATTTTTTCTCCACACCCAAGATCACAGAACAAGACTAGATTCTCTGCAGGGGCTGCTTGGAGCCCAGGGACCCTAAATTAAGAATCCCCATCCCAACCTTGGAGGGCACCCAGGAAAATGTGCAAAGGACACAAAATATTTAATAAACCAATATCATTTAAATACTCAGGAAGGAATGTTTTCAATCTAAACAGCTAGTAAGTAGCATAGCAAAAGTAAATCTAAATAGACTGTCATTCTATGACACTTGCACAATGAGCTCCCGATTTGGTAGGCAGATAAGTTCCCTAAATGCAAATATGTTTCTTTTTGTTTATTTCAACTAAAGTTGGGTTGTAGAGATTCTAGGTGCCATTTTGAGGCCAATTTTGAGGTCCATTTCCAGCTGAGGGGAGACTTCTGTAGCAGATAGACCAATTTGTGTGATCATTGGTGTCTGTTCTTGAACCTGCAAGGGGTGTTCTTGGCCCAGTTTCCCCCCACCCTCCAGTGCTGAGCTAGTCTACCTACACCTACAATGTAGTATCTCTCTGCAGTGTCTCTCTTTTAGTTCTTCTGCCTGTGGTCACCAGCTACCTTGGTTTAACAAGTCAGTTCAGGTGAGCAAATTCTACATCTGATGTGTGAAGTTACCACATAAGGGAAGTTAGTCTGCACAGACATTCAGGATGGGTCTTTCTTCCAAAGCCAAATCCCACTGTTGATTAGCCTCACACTATACTATCCATGAAATATATGAATCAAGTAGTTGATGAAAAAGCTGTCATTTGAAGAAAGATATTAACATGTAGAGTTACCTTGGAAATGGGATACAAAAGTACTGTTAAACTCCACTTCTCCATTTACTCAAGGTTTCTAGGGCCTCTCAGAACTTACTGAGTTTCATAGTGGGGCACCACCCACTGCCCAGGTTTTGATCTGCTTTGAACTGCAAAACAAATGAACTCCCAAATCTGTGTTCTTCACTTAAGGGGCCAAGCAATCACAACTTACTCTGAGTCCATTTGGGGGTATCCAACCAAGTGGTTGGCCCCTGATCTTGGATATTGGTCCCTGCCTTTGTTCATTTGAATTTCATTAGTTTGCACAGCTAACTACCTAACCTGGACCACAAAGAGTGTGGCTGCCGGCTCTTCATTCTCCAAGTTCTTCTCCATAGACAGTGAGCTGAAACAAACTTCATGTGATTATCTACATGGATGCTATATGCCAAGCACAATATTTATGATTGGAATGTATGAATATGTACTCAATATAATGTGTGTGAACTGCATGGATATATAGGTACACACATATGTATTGCCAATACATACATGTGTATACACATATACAAATATGTGTCTATTTCTGTGTTCATGAGTATACATATATGTCTCTTATTTGTCCTTGTTTCTTTGCAGTTACACTCCTTTCACTGTTCAAAATATAGAGGAAAAAAGCTTTCAGCGGACTCATGTCTGGTGGGTGGTAGGCTCAGTTCCTGACACTTACCTTGACATCAGGTCACTTGGATAACTGAGTTGGCCCTGCTGGCTTCTCCGTGATCATTCTTCAGAGCTTCCATTCTTCTAAATCGACTTACTAGCAGCAAATTTGACTCTCGATGCTTCCAAAACCTAAAACGGTAGTAGGTTTTGAGATTTGGCAGGAAGCTCTACTTTATTCATTTCATCACCTCCACTTGTGAGTCTGAAGTTCCCTTGAGTTTTGAAGCTTTAGCCAGCTCCTTGGAGAGTGCACTACTTCACTGCATGCAATAGGAGGGGGAGATGCAAGGAGATTTCAACTTCCTCCTTCTCCCTTTCCAGAGCAGACTTTACTAACTGAATGCAGCACCCACTCCTATGATCTAGACTAGCCTCAGAGTCCTTCTGAGCTACATGAGCCAAAGACTGAGTCAACATATAAGTGGAAACCTGCTTGTCTCCCTTGCATTAAACCTTTGCCAATGAACATTAAAGAAATGAGTTGCATCACTGACAATTACTTACCACTGTGTGGTGAAAGGTGGTGTCCCCAGCTGATACATGTTCTTCTTAAGCAAGTAGAAGAGCTGCTCTGAAGCCACAACACAATGTCCACATTGTCCAATAACAATATGTGGGAGGGCCTGGGTGGAAGGAGGGGGACACTTGGCAGGAAAGGAGCCATAAGCAATGTGTCAGCCCCTGAGACTTGGCAGATATGCTGCTCCCAGCAGGTCCAGTAGGTGCTGGCACAGGGCTGCCTGTGGCCTGTCAATGCACTGACCCTGGCCAGAGGGCACCTGCCCCAGCCTTCAGAGTAGTGCCAACCCTCCCTTTTCCCCTTGACTCCCTGCCTACTCCATCTGAGCATCGCTGTCCACCTTCACAGGAGCTTCAGCCCTCCCCCACCCACCCATCCCATCTCCCCATTACCTTCATATGCAAGTCGTGGTGTCCTGTCAGTAGCAGGACAGGTGCTGTTTTAGACATTGGCTTTTTATGGCCTTGTTTCAATATAACGTATCCCTTCTTCCCTCTGGTCTGTTTCCACTTCCTGTAGAGCATTCCCAATTCTCATGTTGCTCACAGGGAGGCATCCCCTGGCTGCATAGTGTTGTCGGTGTTTTCCTGTGCAACTATTCAGGACTTTTGTCATAGGATGATTCTCTTGGAACCGGACTCTGCTCCCCTTTCTAAACACAGCCACACACAATCCCCTACCATGGCACTGTGAAGTGCTCCCTCATCAGGTTTTGCAGGCAGGAGAGGATCAACTCCACTGGCGACAACAAGCTAACAGTGGAATCAACCCACAAATTCACAATCTATTTTAGTAGCAGTTAATTTTCTGCTACTAAAAACTTCTCTCTCAAAGTTATAGACCCCAGTGTAGAAAAGAAAATACAAAATGCCTTCTCCCAGCTCTTGCTTATGCAGGGAGGGAATCTAAACAGTGAATTTCTACCGCCGGTTGCAATATTCTGGCATATCTTTTAACTGGGGTTGTGGGGGGGGGCAGAGGGGAGTCCTGAGCCTCCTAGCTAGCACCCCTGACTTGAGGCTCTTTGCAGAGAGTCCTGAGCCTCCTAGCTAGCACCCCTGACTGAGGCTCTTTGCAGAGAGTGCAGGAAGTACAGTGATGTTCAAAGCATGTGGGTCACCCCTACTCCCCTGACCCCATCTGTCAGGGAAGTGGAGCAAATTCAAAACAGTCAGCCAGAGAGATCAGCTGCCTGTTTCCTAGACAAGACTTCTAGTAAAATCTGCTGCAAAATGTAGAGGTTCCAGGCAGCTAGGAAAAACATGGATAATCCCGAGTGCTCACATTCCCTCAGGAGCCAGTTTTTCAGGCTGCTTTTCTGATGGCTGCTGTTCAAACAAGCAGAGTCCTGCTGGCCATGGACATAGCTCTGGCTTTACTCCTGGCTCTTGCACTTGCTGGTGGTGTGACCTTGACCAAGACTTGGGCAGAGTAAGCTCATGGCACTGAGTACCCCACTGGCAAACTGGGGGTTCATTAGATTGTCTTGTTTTCAGTGGTAATTATGAGGTTCCAGTAGTGTGAGGTGGACGCTAAAGCCACTTATGTGCTTCAGTTACCACCAGACAAATGAGGACTTTGCCTTTCTCTCCATCATTCAACAGCCCGAGTCCTCTCAAGAGAGCCCTCGGCTCCCAGCTCTCCTGCCTCACTGTTTCTAGAAGCTCCAAGGCTCGAGAGTGGGGTGCTCCTTGGGGGGGGGTGAGTTCCTGATGTCTTGGCTCACCCATGCAGATGGATAAGACAGCTGAAATTAATGATATTCCGAACCACTGCAGTGCTCATCTGCTTAACAATCCAATTTCTAGGACGTTTTAGAAGTTGTTAGCTGACTGCCAAAAATGAGGATCATTAAAAATAGATTCACAGCTGTTCAGGAAGCCAGAGATATAATTTTACCTTCATTATGCCTTATTGCAGATGTTATTGATTTAATCTCATTGCATTTTACTGTGTAATATCAATTCTCACTATCTTTGACTTGGAAATCGGGAACTGTATTTATTCTTCTTATTCTCATAGCAGAAGACATGCTCGAGCCACCACCGCCAGGACACCAGGGTCCGCAGTGGTGGTCCGAGGAGGCCTGGCCTAAAGTGGCACCCACGCGAGTTCATTTGACAGCACTGAGCGAAAAGTCACCTGAAAATGAGGCCACCTCTCCTTTTAAGAGCACGTGGACACACAGATGATTCAGAGAAATGAATCAAAACAAACTTTGCCTTGCTCACATGTCACCCACAAAGAAGGTTCAAGGAATCTTTCACTTTTCTGTCAATTTTTATCCTAAGTGTTTCATACTAAAAATGAATAATTAGAATTAGGATGCATTAGGATATAGTTTTCCAAGAGGTGTTTCTCAAAGCATGTGTCTCAAGATACTCTGTTCAAAAGAAGAAAAAAAAAAAGTTCAGAGCTCAAAAAGGTTGGGGAGCCCTACATGATAAATCCTCCTCTTAGGTGTTATATTACATATGGAGACATATTAAAGGTTCCGGGTGGAAAGAAATTTGCTTGACTTTGTTTAATCCAGTATTTTCCAAACGAATCTGATAGAGAAATGTTTATCCTCCCCACAGTGACATCCCTCAGTGCTAGTGTATTGAGGAACCTGAGTAGGGAATCATTGCTTTAAGAAAGATATAGACAAAGGAAGATCCCTCATTCTGTGGGCATGCCACCCTTTGGCTGACTGCCAGTGTTGCCGCCATCTTGAGCTATGAGTGGTTCCTGATCTCCAGATGTTTGCTTCATGAACCTGTGTACCCAAGTGACTATTGCTCCACAGCCCACCCTTTCCATGTCTCAGTGCCTCAGCTCCCCCATCTCAAATTCTAGCCCACTCACTTTCAGCTTTCTGCTTTCCCAGGGACCACTCCTCTCCAGTCCTTCCTTCCCCAGGAAAGCTGGGGCTAGGCTGCCACATAACCAGGTCTGTTATTCATTAGTGCAGTGGGGCTTAGGGGAGGCCCAGACTCCTCTACTCTTACAAAGTTCGCCCACTTCTTCAATTTAGTATACACATCCACATGCATGAGAAAATGTAGCGTCCAGTGTACTCCAAAGTCTATGGAGTAACTACAAAATTATTTCAGGGTTGTGGGGGTTTTGGTACTGACCACATGCCATGGCCTTCAACAAGCCATTTAACCTCTCTGACTTGGGGAGCAGTTGACCTAGCATGAAAGAACATACCTGACTGCTTCATCTCTATTTCCTAGGGCTGAGTCCCATATCGCCAACATTGATATGTAAAAGGGTTCCATATACCTCATTTGGCTTGATGAACTCACACTAGAGGCTTTGCCAACTCCAGTGGATAGTATTAAGGATAGTGTGACTCAAGGATTTTTTATTCTGTTGCTGCCCACTGAAGACTTATAGATATTGCTAGCTTCCAGGCTGATGAAGGTGTTTGAGAACCTAATATTTTTATGTCTGTACCACTTTGTTTTGTTTCGTAGAAAATACAATACCTTTGATCATGATGCTGTACATTTGCCTTGAGTTGGCAAATTTTAACCAATTGGTTCCCAGCCTTCCCCTGCTCTTTCCTAACCCAACTTTGTTGATGTCCGTACCCCAATCAGTCCCTCTAGTGACTTAACATCACTTCTCAGGGTGACAGCTGTGGACAAAGTTTTCATTTGGCACTTGTTTGAATTATTAGTAACTACAGTAAGAGACAACATATGCCTCTCCTGTTCCCTACCTAGCCACCCCATCCCAGATTGTGAGTTACCCCAGTTTCTGGCCTTTTATTTCTCTAAAGACCCATCATGGTGTCTAGCACTGAACTCAGTACCACTTGTTAATTAATGGATTAACATTTCCCGGTCGGTAAGTGGGGGAGCCAGAGTTGGAGTCAACGTCTCCCAATAGACTAGCCCAGCATGCCGAACAGGTTATGTTCTACCCATGTGATTCTGCAGAACAGCCAGCTCATTCCTCTGTGTTCAGACTTTATTCTCACAAGAACTACAGCCAAGTAACATGGATTGAAACCCCATGCTAATAACTGCATGTGTTGTGCCCCTGCGAATGACCCAGATTTTTTTTTTAAGTTGTAGCTTATACATATATGTTCAAGAATTGTGTTTGGTGCAAGCTGGCACACAACCATGTTTGAATACTCGTGAACTCATAGCTGTTCAAATTTGAAAGATATTGTTGGGGTCGTTTTCATGATAGCTTTATTTTTATAGTTAGGAATTCTAATTCCAGAGAGGCATATAACTCAGACACACAACTTATTAACTAAATAGTGCTGAAGAAGTGCCTCTTTACATAAACAGGGAAATCTATCTTTTTTTTGCTGGTACCTCTCTTTCTTTTCAGTGTTTGGGTTATGTTACATTTGTACCTCTGACAGGATCCAGAATAACGTCCCTTTGAAATTCAAATTAATTATAGGCAGAAAAGGAGAACTCAATCTGGACTCATACCTGAATGTACTAAGAATTACTGCAAGAAGAAAATATAATCTGGATACTGTAAGAAAAACATATTAAGCCAAAACATATTAAGCCAAATAATAAGTGATGCTTTTCTTAGCAGACTTTTATAACGACAGAACCAGACATACTAGGAAAAAGACAAAAATAAAATTGCTTTTTACAGACTAAAGCTAACCCATTAACATTGCTATTAAACAAAGAGATAAAATGTAAGAAGTGAAAACCACACATGAAGAAAACTAGCAGAGCGGCGCCATCTAGTGTCTGTTATCTGAAAAAGCACCTGACATTTCTTGCGCCCTCCTCTGGTATAAGTCAGCATTCCTCATAGGCAGGAAAACGAATTCTGTACTCGTATTACTGGGTGTTTTTCCTCTCTTCGGAATGGAAGTCAGAAAGAGATAGCATTTTAGCGTATTTCCTAAGTAAGCTACGTTTTCATTCACTATATTTAAAACATAACAACGACAAAGGTCCAGTTCCCTGTTGATAACACAATAGTCTTCATCTGAACATAATTTCAAGTAAACCCTAATAACATAACCTTTAAGATTTAAATGATTTAAAAAGAGCTGAGTCTTTTTGTCCCCATGAATTTCCTGTTCAGGATGAATTTTATGTGTACTGTCCTTATATCAACGTTTCAAAAGCAGTCAAACTTTAATACTTTTAAACGAATTTAAAAGTAAATAGGACAAGATTTGAGCCAGAAGTAAGAGTCATCTTCCCCTCGATTTACCAGAGTTTGGGGGAAAAAATTTCCTACCTCCACTTAGCTTCCTTCCTTTTCCTTTGTCGGTGGGTGGGGGTGGGGGGGACGGGTATCCATTACTTGGTGAGAGAGGGTGCCCATTAACAGGATCAAATGAGATTAATGTTCATGAATGCTATTGAAGAGTAAAAAGTATATGATGTAGACAAAACTGAGATTCTTTGTTATTTTTACTGAGTTGAAAATTTTAGTGTCTGGTATCAGCACTGGCAATGAGTAGAGGAAGAACAATGAATGGGAGGTTAGAAGACCAGGACTCATGATTTATCCTTGGATACATCATTTACGCCTGGGTGTTTGGTCCTTGATTCCATACAGTGAGGGTAGTTTGGATGACAGGAGACATAGGGCCTGCCCTGACTCAGATAACACAGCTACATTCTGCCTGCTGCTGTCCCGCCCAGGCCAGCCTTACCTCTTATCTGGACTGTTGCAGTATCTCCCTAACACATCTCTCCCAGCTCCAATCCATCCAGCAGAGTAATCATGGAAGACAGGTATTTACAACATAAATCTTCCTAAAGTGTGAGTCCAATCATCCAACTCCCCTGCCCAAAGGCCTGAAATGACTCCCTGTGGCATTTTGCAGGGCAACCAGCATTTATCAGTATCTGCTGTGTGCCAGGCAGTATAATCGGTGCTTTCTGTACACATTCACACAGTCACACTTCAAGTAGGCAGAACAGTCCCAATTTAGAAGGAGGAATTTGAGGGCCCCAATAAAATGTCTCAAGTCCCAAAGAGGGAATAATGAGCCTGGGAAGCAAATCCAAGTCTCTGAACCCAGACTGAGATCTTTGTGAGTGGTTGAGGGGTAGACTTCCAAGCCAGAAATCCTGGAATCCCGCCTCCACCAAGCTTTGTACACACAGTATAACCTTGGGAGATGCCATTGCCTCAGTTTCCTCATGTGTAGAATGGGGATATTAGCAGGACTTAGCTCATCAGGAATTAAAGCATGTTAAGCGCCTACCACAATGGGCCTAGCAAGTATGTTTTGCTATTGTTAGCACATTTTCTCTAGATGTAAAAGCTTCTCCCTTACCAGTCAAGGTGCTCTAAACTTGGCTCCAACTGACTTCCCTACCTTGTTTTTTTACTTTCCTAGATTTCCAATTATCCTTATTTCCTCATAAAAAATTTGCAAGTGTGTTACTTCCCTTCAGGTCTCTGATTTTGCTGTGGTTCTCTCTACCGACCCCTGGTGGTTATCTCAGTGACAGCTTATTCCAAACGTGATAAATATTTAGGAAGTGTCAGTATTATGGTTATCGGTGATGTTATTATGTCCTCTCAGTCCCAAGCCCCAAACCACCTTCTTCATGAAGTTTTTCCTGATGCCCACATGCCTGAGACATCCTCCTTCCTGGACTGCTTCAGGCTGGGCACACTCTTTCCTGAGTGTTTCTTCCACTCCTGGCTGGGCTGTCCAGACGAGTAGCCACTGGTTGACATGGCCCTTGAGCTCTCAACGTGCGGTTACTCCTAAATGGGCCCTTTAAATACCTCAGTATTCCAACAACTTTGTACAAATGGAAAGTAAAATGTCATCAATATTTTCATAGTTTATTAATTGTGTATTGAGATAAGCTTTGGACATATCAAGGTAATTACTGAAAGTAATTTCACCTGATTCTTTTTATTTTTCATTTAAATTTGCCTTCATGATTTTCCCTATACTTGTATTGGAGAACAGGATGGATTCTAAGGTAAAGTTATCTTTTTAATGTTTAACTGTTCTAATTATAAAACATAATGCATATTCATGCCATAAAGCTGGGGACATACAGAAAAGTCCAGAAAGAAAAGGAAAATTCATTCTATTCCACCACTCCACCGTCCCACTCCAGCCTGATGTATAGCTTCTATGGTTTTTTAAAAATAACACTTTTTGACAAAACACATTTTTGACAAAGTCAGGAATATAACCTAAATGTTTCACAGCCTGCCCTTTTTACTCATTGTAGCATAACATTTTCTACTTCATTAAACGTTCTTTTATAGCTTCATTTTTCTTAAAAATCTTTATTTATTTTTGCATACAGAACAGGAGGGCACAGGCCAGAGGTGCAGGAGTGGTGAGAGGCTTCACCAGAGACAGAGTGGGGAGCAGAACAGGCCGACTGACAAAGTACACTGCTGAGGGGAGCAGCGGGTGGGTCAGGAGAGGTCTGCCGTGCTCACCTCCGAGGCAGGGATTGTAGTCTTGCTGAAGTGGCTTTAGCTTCATAGTGCTGTGTTAAAGCACTAACTCGCTGCGCCACCAGGGAGGGTCCCTATAGCTTCATTTTTAATGACTGCATTTGGTAGTCTGTTCATGAGCACTCCAGACTTCAGTTAACCAACTGCTGAACGTGCCAGAGATCAGCAAGATGCTCACTAATCCTGTTTGCGTTTCTTGGGTGTAATGGGAGATTACATTTCCCAGCATCCCTTGCTGAGAGTTTTGGCCTTATGATTAGGTTCTGGCCAGTAGACTGTGTTCTACATGATATGAGCTATTTCCTGCCCAGAATAAATCCAGTCATTCCCCTATACTGCTGTTCTCTTCTTTATTTCTATTGGATGAATATAGGGTTCTAGAGGAGAACGCAGGTTCTGAAATCACTATATGATAGGGGAGCCAGGTTCCCAAACCACAGCTTGGAAGGTCCCCAAACAATAGTAATATGATCAAAAAATAAAGGATTTATTTTGTTAAGCCACTGAGATTTGGTATTATTTATGAAGGCAAGTGGTTACCGTAATAACTAGTATCAGACATTTGTGTTATCATCTGCTTCTTTAGGATAAATTACTAGAAGTAGAATTGTAGGGTAAAAGAGTGTGTGTACTTTTATGACTTGGAAACTTTTGGCAAAATTCCCTTCAGGCTTATTGTATTTCTTACCAGATGGGGAGCCATGTACATTTTGGTTGTAGATAATAGGTAAATGTTAAATATTAAAAAAAAACAAACTCTTCAGCCCAAGAATATGTGCAAAAGGAAGTATTGTTGCTTTCAAAATGATGACTTTGAAGTGAGCATTTCAGACATTTCATGAGCTATAGAGGTGCTCTCAAGAAGTAAGGGTTATAGAAAAATGGCAATGAATGCCATTGAACTTGGCCAGGAATGTCCATAAATAAGAAGTTGCTTCTATTCTTCTAGTTGTCACAGTGATGCCAGGGTGAAGCAGTGCTGACATCCCGCTGGTGGGCTGTGGGCGTCTCAGGACTTCGGTTTCTCCCTGGATTCTTTGTGTGAATCTCTTTGTATCATCTGCATCATGCATTTTTTATGTATCACAAACTGGCAATTTATTTGTAACTCCATTTGGTCCTTTATGAGACACAAATGTGAGATTTGGAGTGAAATTATAAAATTAAATGACTTTGAAAATTCGTTCCAATTCTGCAGCTCCATATGAGAGGTTCTCAAGAAAATGAGTAAGATGAACTGGTGCTGGTTCATGGCCCTATTCTGAAGAAATCACACATCAGACTGGAGGCCAAATTTCAGTCCACTGGGAATTTAGTTTTATAGAAGCCCAAGCAGGGACATGAACTTCTTTTTTCAATCACAACCAGGCAGTCTCTTCTTGTTAAACATCAGTGAAGTAACTCCAACCCTTCATTACCTGACAACCCAAGTTTATAGCCAAAATTGTTTTAGAAGAATATAATTTCATGTTGACTGGACTGAAAATGTTGAGAACAGCAAAACCTCAGATTCCAAACCTCCCTAATAAGGACATTCTTACGCTCTTGTAGTAAAATTTTCTACTGAGTACATTGAAAAAAACAAACAAGAACCAAATGATGCCTTCTAAATAAATGGGGCCACTGTGATCTTATTTCTAAAAATTTTAATGCTTGAGACACAATGATCACAGTAGGATGAGAAAAGAGTCTGTCATATTCCTTATTGGAGGAAATTTGAATTATAGACAAGTCAGTCCCAAAACACTGCAGGGCAATAGACCCACCTGGAAGGTCAACAAATAAATAGTTCAAAAGAATATGGTTCTATTTGATGCCAATGGACTTGTTGCTGGATTTGTTTTCTCCAACTGGATTGACCCAACTGCCCAGTTATTTAATGTTACAAAGACATTCTTCATCTGGAGAATGAAGGAAAAAAGCAGTATTTTTGTAACTAACCATCCTGCCTTTCTGGCAAATTAGTGAGAGATGGGCTTTTGGGGAGCAAAGGTGCTGGTGTAAGTATTTCTTTGTTTTATTAGGACTCTTTCCACTTTTCTGTGGTTGTGGAAAATCCACAGAAAATCTTTCATTTGGAAATCCATCATCTCCTCAGGTGGGCCATTGATTGGCTCTAGAGAAAAGTGACATCCTGCAGCTTCCCTCCTTCCCTCCCTCCCTTCCTCCCTTTCTTCCCTCTTCTTTCTCCTCACCCTCCTCCTTCCCCTCTCCCTCTTTCTCCCTCTCTCTTCATAAATTTGGTTAGAATAAGGTTATGAGTGGAGACCTCAGTGGTCCCAGAACACCAGAACTTTAACATGACATATGAGGAAAATCAGACACAAATAATGTCTTATTTCAGAGTTGTCTCCCCACTTCTCTCCCAGAAGAGAAGGTCTGAGGTTTGTCAGGATCTTATTTTCCACTGTTCTGAATATGTCTGGCACATAGAGTGCTCCAGAAAAAAAAAAATGTTTTTTGAAAGATAAGAGAGAAAGGAGAGCTATGAAACTCTTAATGGTGATTGGAATAAAAGAAGGAATGAAGTATGAAGATACCAGATGTTCAACATCTGGGTGGTCAGTATTTATTGACTATCTGTAATATGTTGAACACATATAAACAATAGCAGAGGCAATAACACTACAAGATTCCGATCATTTTTGAGTGAGAAAGCAGCTTTCTAACTTATATCAACTTATAACTAAGAAACTGATCTCAAAAAAGAGCAGGAAAACAGCCTTGGGCAATAAAGCACATGCATGCCTCTCATTTCAGGCAGGTTTTCTGCTGTTGGCATGAGGCATCTCCCTCTCTCTGTACCACTTTGTGGCATGAAAACAGCTACCCAAAGTCATATCATATGATACACTCCAAGTTCCATTCGTCATTTCACTAAATATTTTTTAAAGATTTATTTATTTATGCATACAGAATTGGGGTGCAGGCCTAGGTTAAGGGGTGGTGAGAGGATTCACCAGAGACAGTGGGGAGCAGAGTAGGCTGACTGACGAAGTACACTGCTGAGGGGAGCAGCAGGCGGGTCAGGAGAGGTCTGCCGCGCCATGTAGATCACCTCCAGGGCAGGCAGGAATCGAACTCATGCTGAGGTGAGTTTTGCTTCTTAGTGCTGTGCTTTAACCTGCTGCGCCACCAGGGAGGCCCCTGATGAAACATTTTAAATCAAATAGTGAAGATTTTTTTTTCTTAAATAATGAAGACATTCAATGTTGCATTTTGTTAATGAGGAGTAGCATGGGTAAGAGCAGCTTGCCTGAGGACTGTGGGGATAAGGAATGAAGGAGAAATAGAATTTGTCTTCTTTATAATCATAAAGAAATCTTCAAGCCCCAAGTCAGACTGCCTTTTGTATTGAGGTGTGATTCTTCCTCACTCCTGGATAAACAACCAGTGTTAGATGCTTTGGTAAGTCCGTAAATGAGCATTTATGAAGTTTAATAAAACCCTCTGCCTCTGGGTTGAGCAGAGATCCCAGAAATGCTTTCCTTGCTCTCTAAACTGAAGGCCATTGCTCTTCCAGTCTCCTTTCTTTGTCCTGGACACCTTCATTTTGGCTTTAGCTATAAAAGGTACTCAGGAAAATGCCCGCCCAGTCATAATCTTTAAAATCTCTACAGAAAGTGTCTATAACTGGAATTTCCTCATTACTTTAATGTCCTTCTAGTCATAGCTTCATGGGCTTATTATGTGTAAATTAGAAACACATTATTCCACCAGCAAAGCTTTTCTTTCAAATGCACAGAATTTTATAACTTGTCACAACCTATTAAATTCTGAATTGTTTGTACTGAAACTGACTTTTTTCTGTAAGAAGATGTCAAAGGATCTTAATTTCAGTTAATTCTGGCAAACCCAAACAAGTCTCCTCTACTTAATAGCTGCCAGTGGTCTCTGCAGTAAAATGCTTCCAGGGAACAATTGGAAATTACTAAGATAATTGTGTGTTTCTTTAGATTAGTATCACCTCTAAAATGTGATACTTTTACCACTTCAAGGCTCCTTTGCTCTCTTTTTAAAACTAAGTTTCCTGAAAAGTTCTTAAATATTAAGAGTTGATATAACTAGACAAGAAGACAGCAAACATGAAAGTTAATGGACAGATTGTAAGTGACCTGTATAGAATTCTAGAATTTCAGATGGGCTTCCTCCAAATAAGGCAGAACTTGGCAGACCTGAGTTTGGAATTCTGTCTAGCTTGTCCCTTTTTTCAGAACCTGATATTGGTTTTGTTATTACTGATTTTTTTTGGCTTCCTAGCTATAAGCTGGAATATTTTCAGGGGTAATATGTTTCAGGTGGGAAAAGCATCATTTCCTACACAATGAACTCATAAAATATGATGTAAACTCGGTGCCAGCATAAAGATATTGCCATTAGGCATCTGATCTCTGACTTCAGACATTAATACAAATATGTAACAACAAGGAGATTTGTTGGACAAGAAAAACTCAATCTTCAATGCTTGATGAAGAGTAACTAATAATAGTTAAAATGACAGTAAGAGCTTCATGTGTACTATCTTATTCAATCCTTTAAAAAATAAAAAGCCAAGGAGGCAGAAAGTATTATTAGTCCCATTTTTTCAAAGTGACTGTAAAGCTAGAGGAAGAATTATAATTTGAACTTGGGACACTCTTTAAACTTTAAAGGTCACACTTTAAAATTTTGCTTTCCTAAAAATATCAAATTTCTCCAGTATGAGTTGCCCTGGTTCATAGAGGAGATGCTGGGCAGAGATTGTTGGAGCTCCTTGGTCTCTTTGCACTTAAGTTGCTATCAAGATTTTGCTCTCCATTGTATTGGCTTGTGTCTGAAGACTTTCCTGAGGGAGGTGACCGCATCAGTCATATGCAGGATGAACGTATCACAAAAATCCCTAGGACCTATAACTGATCAACTCAGTCAAATCAGGACTGAACAGTTCAAATCACTGGTTTGTGCCAATGAAGTTTTAGACAAAGGATCAGTCCATTTGTACAAAACCATCACCCCAGCTGTTTGGTCCTGAGTCCACAAACAAGCGAGTGTAGGTTTTTGTTTTCCTCTGTTGTTTTGTCTTTCTTTCATTTTTGACATTGTAAGCTTTCACTTTCCTAGTTACCATTCCTATTTGTGTCGGATAGATCATGCCTGAACAATTCTGAGCTTGTTTTAGATCCATTTTACCAATTATGTTCATGGCAATGCCAAATGTGGATGTGCTTACTTTAAGTAGTATAGATAAGAATACTTTTCACCCAAGATTATGACATGTATTTGCTAGCTTTTGTGAGCTGTAATCCTTTTCTTTGCTTTCCTCCCCGTGTAATTTCTAATAAAATTCACTTTAATTAAAAATTTTCTCAAAGCTGAACATTTCAATTTTACTATTCTCTGTGACCTGAGAAACTTGGAAAATACCTCCTTTACAAGAGATATAGGTTGGATGCATAATGTTTGAGTAGGGCTGTCTTTTCATCAGTGATATTTGAGTTACAGTTAAATGGAAATTCACTCAAACTAGATGAAAAACTACTTTTTTCAAGAAATTATTTTAAATATCATGGCAAGAGAAAAATTAAAATATACTATTTAACCAGAAAGTTCAGTTCATCAGAACATCCTTTTATAAAGCACTCTTAACCCAAATCATATTTTATTCTAAGCTCATTTATTCATCCTTCCCATTAAAGTGGGCTAATGAGCCAGGTGCTGGGACACACAGTCAGGGACCCGAGAGTCCTCACGCTCAAAGAGCCTCAGCCTCCCTCCCTCGGTTTTCCTTCCTTCTGAGCATGCCTGTGTGTGCATGCACTGTAGAAGAGTTGCTGTAAAATGGTACAAACTATAGGTGTGTGTGGGGGGGAGGGGGGAAGAGAAGCTAGAAAATGGCCATTCACTCTTAAATCTGAATTTAAATCTTAAATATTAACTTTAGAGGGCTTCGGTGGTGGCATAGGTGTTAAGTCTCAGTGCTTTCATGCGATTCAAAGCTGTGGCCTGGGAGCTGACCCACATGGCACAGCAGATCTCTCCTGTCTCGACCGCTGCTCCCCTCAGCAGTGTATTTCAGTCAGTCTGCCTGTTCTGCTCCCCACTCTGTCTCTGGTGAATCCTCTTACCCTTCCCCACACCTCTGACCTACACCATAGTTCTTCTGTGCATAATTAAATAATAAATTACTTTTTTAAAAAAACATTAACTTTAGAACTAAAACCCAAATTATGAACTTGGTTAAGATGAGTACAGAAGTATATTTTTTTAAGTGGAATGTTCTACTCATTGGCTGCTGGGAAAATACAGTTCAGAGCTTGAACAACTGAGCTCTGTAGTCACTAGATAGACATTTCCTCTGAATGACACTTAAGCCTCTAATGGGAAACCTCCTACTGTACCTGCTGCTGTCTGTTCTTCCTTCTGTCTGGTGGCATGAGCAGTGGGTCTCCAACTTGACATGCATCCTGCCAGCCACTCAGAGGACTGGGCTCCCTCCCCAGAGTTTCTGCTTCCTTAGAATGGAGCCTGTGCGTCTGTATTTCTGGCCAGTTCCCAGCTGATACTCATGCTGCCAGTCAGGGAACACATTCTGAGAAATAGTGTTTTAGCTATGTGGTCCTCAAAGTGCCAGTTGCCAGTTGCTGTCTGTTACCAGTTTGTGATAAATAAGTACAGAAACTGAAAAGTTTTGAAAATCTTTCATCATCTGGTGTTGCCATGACCCCCAAGGGCATGAGCAGCAGGCATATCACATTGCACTGGTTCTCACTGGGAGTCACAGGTGGGGCAAGTTGCTTGCTAGAATTCCCAGGGAGCCCCCACTCATTCCATAATTGAAGGTATAGAGCACTGTTAGCAGGAAAAGCACTGTTCTCTAAGCTTTGAAGCCATACGCTAGTTTAAAACATGGCTAACACACAGATGTGTCAATTGTTTCCTCTCACAGTCTGGGGTAGTGGGAGGAGGAAGTGGCCAAATCTTGGCTTGGCTTCACCCTAGAAAACAGAGCTGGGTCCTGGGTGTGACCCACCACATTGATAGCAGAGGTCAGCTCAAAGATCCTCACTATTTTTGGAGTCTGGAGGCCTGAACAAAGAAATAGAGCAGTTCAAATTTAATATGCCCAATATTAAAGCCAAGGAGACTTGAAGCCCAATGCAGAAGATTCTTAATTATCACAGAGTCACTGAATCCCAGGTTTGGAAAATAATTTAATACCTGGGCTTACACCCTGGGACATGACTAGATCTGCAGGGAGACTCAGAGCTCTCCCCAGCATAGAGAACCCAGGAAGGCTGGGCCCAGTAGAACCGCAAGCAGAAGTCATCATCTTGAGCTCAGCTACTTAGGCTGACATTTTTTTAAATCTCTTTAAATATTTTTATTGCCATTTCCTGTGATTTGGTTCCTAGTCATCAGGACTTGGCTGTTTTCAACCTTAAATTCCAGGATCTTTTTGGGCTGACTAGAAGGAAGCTCAGGTGAATGGGGCCTCCTCTGTGATTTCAAAGTTTGATGTGCCTCAGATTGACTTCTCTGCCTTTTCAAATGGATTTTTCTATAATTTTACTAGCAGTGACTTTTTTTTTTAATATTTCGCTTTTCAAGCTCTGATAAATTCAAGTGTTCTTTCTAAGCACTAGTACAAATCAGATTGCAGTGGGAAAAGGCAAGTATTTTTACATGTTCAGAATGTGAGGGCCTGAGAAGTAGCCTTTGCAGCTGTTTGCTCTTCTAGTTTCCACCAAAGTGTGCTAGAGCTTCCCTCACCTGAGTCCCCTCAAGGAGACATTTTTTATTCCCTTGTTTGTAGAAATAGATCGTTCTTAATGGCCTCCAATCACTAATTTGAAAAAAAATGGCCTTGAGCTACCTCAGGGCCTTGGCCATTCAACCAGCCACCTAACTGTCCCAGAAGTGCAGCAAACCAGCTGAGACAGTGATGCTGCAGGCTGCTGAGCAAGCCTCAGGTCTTAAGACCACCACTGTGACAGTGGAAAGCAGTGTAGCTTCGAGGTGCACACTGGAGCCTGACAGCCCTGGGTTGGACTCTTGCTGTATCATTTATACCTTGATTGCAAGTGACAGAATACCCAGTGGAATTGAAGTAACAGGAAAGGACACGAGTGTTCATATTAGACCAGAGGTGGAGCAGATTTCTGAGTTGGCTGCTCCAGGAACTCAAGGAGGTCCTTTTGCTATGTCAGCTCCTTCCTCAGACTGATTCCTTAGTTCTCCTCAAGGCTACAGAGTGGCTGCATGCAGTCTGCCGTCAGGGCTCCCCCTTTTGGGGCCAGCAGGGAGAGGCAAGGGAGAACTGGTCTCTAGTGAGGAGAGATAGGCACTCCCATAGGACACACTACAAACGCCCTGCACTGATTGGCTGCTAAGCCAGTCACCGCAAAAGGGATAAGATTGCTCAGCTGGTTTTAAACAACTGGAATCTCTCACTGGAGCTGGCAGTAAAACTAACCACACTAAAACCAAAAGTGTGTTAGTGTGAAGGGAGGGAGGAATGACTGCTGGGAAACAAAACCAGGTCCACCATGCCTCTGCTACTTGTGCTCCAACTCAGCCACTTTGGGCCTCCTTGTTCTCATCTTAAAAAGATTACCTCTGTATCCTCCCCTGTGGCTGTGCTAGAAATTAGGATTAAGATGAAGATAAGAAGGAGCTTTGCACTGGGCCAGGCACACTGTAAATACTCTACAAAGCTTATGTGGGAGAAGATAAATTAAAATTGACACCCATTGTGTTTGGATGTTAAATTCTCTCATGGGCTTGTTTGAAATGGATCTCCCTTCCTAGTCCTGGTGGACTCAAGTTTAACAGCTATAAATGGATGACAAAGACAGTTCAACAGACCATTTATGTAGTGATTTCTCTGGACATTATTTAGGTGGAGAAAGTCAAACTCGTCCATTCTAAAGCACACACAGGGTCTCTGATTAGCGACTTTGAGAACAATAATAATAATACAACAAAAACAAATTGAACACAGCAGAAGTAGTCACAATTTACTGAGCACAATTGGGTGTTACTAATCACTTCTCCTGAGTTGTGAGCCCTTAACTTTGATTTTATTGTATCTATTTGTCATAAGAAATGAAAACTTACAGAAGGTAAGGAGTTTGCTGAACTCAGTAGCTGGAATGTAAATCTAGATGGATATAACTCCTAATTTTGTTTCATATTCTGTAGAGCATTGCAAAGGAGGATGACCACACTCATTCATTCTCTTACTCATTTATTCGTTCCCCCTCTCATCTTCTCAGCAGACAGTCCCCCAGCCCCTGTCAATGCTTGGTGTTTGGGGGACAGGTTTGGAGATGAATAGGGTACCACAACCCCTTTAAAAAGGAGACAGGATCCAAGTCAGGGGAGACCAGACTTATTTGGGGAGTTCCCCAGGGTAAGGTTGTGTGGGGCAGGGCCTCTGCACCCTTTCTCAGTCAAATGAGTACTGTTGAATTGCTAATGATGATGGAGGCCTGGCAGCTTTGGGCACAGCTTGCTCCAAGGCCTGCAAGCCACAGGGGGCTGTTCTCCCCCCCAACTCCCCCCAGCTCCCTCTGCCATCTGCTCTCCTCAATGAGACAGTTTAATCTTCAGCTCTCTCAGGGCAAAGGAGGTCAGAACATCAGAAGTCACCTTAACTCTCCATAACTCTGTTGCAAAGAAATAATTGCTTCAGAGGAAAATAGCTGTGACCAGTCAGATTCCTCTTTATTCACAATCTGGACTACACAGAGAGAATGGGTCTTGGGGGTGTATATTGTTGATTCTGTTCAATTCATCCAACTGAGTTGAGAGGGTCTGTGTACTGGGGATTGTTCCGAGTGCCAGGGACAGGCACATCAGTCAACATCACAATGCCAGTGACCCCTGATGTCCCTAGGATGGTCTAGCGTACAGATACACATAAAACATACTATATATTGGAATAAATTAATCTTGCATGTCACTGTATGACTGGTCAACTTTGTTAAAACTTGTGTTAATTTTGGAAAATAAGTTCAAACTCATTGGCAAAGATTGTTGTCCTGACTGGCATACATCTGCCCCACAATGTCCATCTTCTACCCTTTCTGCCCTGACCCCTCCTCAGGGACCCTTTCTGCCTTAAAACCCAACAACTTCCTTCTGATGTTGAGAAAGACTAGAAGTGGCCTCCAACCCCTTGACCCAGCACTATAGTGGGCCTTGTTTTGATTTAACATAATAGTTGAATATTTTGATTTGTCATCATTGAATCAAAGCATATACCTCATGCTTCCTGAGACTAGAGCAATGGAAAGAAAAATTAAGACCAACTGAGGGAGAATTAGCCACAAGGGCATACACTGGTTAAATATCTGTTGATGCCTTGGCTCTCGGGTCATACGTCTATCATGCCCCCCCAGAGTTCCCCAGGTCTTCTCCCTTTACTCCCATCCTGCAGTCACCCTGCTCTGAGTCTCAAAGCAGCTACTTATGGCTTGAGTGAGTTTACAGGGTCAGATGTAGGTCATAAATATGAGCTGGGTCCTGCACGCTGGGAATCAGCTTTAGCAACTTCTGAACTTTTTCTTTGGTTACTGTAGAAATAAAGGATTCAGGAAGTTGGCTCCTTTTACTACTAAAGATTGGCACTCTACCAATTAAGACACTTTTGTAACTGATGATGGATTAGGATTTTATTCATTAGGATGCTTTTGGGTCTTAGTAAAAGGAAATCAAATGACTTAAACAAAAGAGAAAATTCAAAAGAACCGAATGGATCCCAGGCATGGTTCTATCTGTGTCCAGTGACCTCTTTGGGGTCCTGTGTGTCTCCCATGTCTGTGTTCTGCCATCCTGTGTTACCCTCAGTCTCAGACAACCCCCTCACTGTTGCAGAGTGGTGGGCGACATACAAAACTCAAGAGATTCTGGTGCTGCTACCAGCTCTCCAGTTGGCTCACCTTGATCAGAAATAGCTCACTCCTGCTCAATGGCTGATGAAGAGGCTGCAGCCACTATTACTGGCTTTTTTTAATAAAGATTTATCCCTAGAGTTGGGATCCCTCTTCTCTTGCTAGTAAATGAAAATCAGTGGGCAGATAGCAATGTCTGCCGTAAGAACCTGCTAACAAGAGAAAAGAGGAACTGGAGAAGATGGTGTTGATAAGCGAGATGGGTAACATAGGAGTGTGCCACTAGAGATAGAGGTTGAAAAGCAAAGATAAGGCTCTGAAATAAAGAAACCTGATTTGCAATGTTAATATTACCTGGTTCATTACTTCAGTTATGTAACAAAAACTAAAACCCAAAAATCAAAAACTCGGTGCTTAAAACAGCAGTTATACATTATTGCTTACAGATCAATAGATCAACATGGTGGCTTTGCTAATCTGGACCTGGATCTCCAGAGCTCATTGGGACCCTCTCAAGTGTCTGCGGGACATTGATGGTACAGGAGGGTCTCAGTGGGGCCATTGCCACTCTGCTGGTTCCTCATTCCTGATTGGTTGACCCGACATCCTGACAAGAGTTCCAAGAGAAAGAGTAGAAAGGTAGGAGGTCTAGGCTAAGAGCTGGGACTCTGTCAGCAAGGACTCATTCTGCTGGCCAAAAGAAGGCTTGAGACCAGTCAGAAGCTGCAAAATCACTTTGCAGAATGTGGATACTGGGAAGAGTGAAGAATTGTGGCTACTTTGGCATTCCATCTGCTACCTCAACCTTTGCATGGAATTTCTCTTCTCTGTACCACAATTTCATCACCTCTAAAATGAAACTAATAGTAGTACCTACCTCGACATCTTGTTTGAGAATTAAAGGAGAACATGCAGGTAAAGTAGCTGACAGTGGCGGGCATACACTGCCTTACTCTGCATGTGTTATAATGATAGCTGATATCATGATCACCGTTATTATAGCTGTTGTAACGATTATTATGATTTTGAGTATCTGTCTGCTGGGTTCAACTCCCCCTCTGATATGAGTCTGAGGAATTGGTCTCCCAAAAGCCTAGCTGGCTCGCCAGCAGTCTGCCAATCAAAAGGTGCTTCCCTTCTGCCTGTCTGTGGCTGTTCAGTGAGTGCTGTTCTCTTGGGTTTTTGCCGTGGTGGCTGCTTGGTGCTCCTTGAGCTGGATCCCTCATTGGGAACCCTCTGGGGAGCTGTGTTTCACTGCAGTTTGAGCACAAACTTTTAGTTTATACCAGGGTGCTTCCTGAGACGGGAGCAGACCTCACTCGGCCATGACTAGTTTTCTGCCCCTTTCTGTTGCTCCATCTGTGCCAAGTGGTGAACTCTCTAAAGGTGATAATTCAGCTCACGGGGTGCCGGGGCATTGGGAGTGTGGGAAGGAAGAAGCCCATCTCACTTCAACCCTACTCCAACACCTGCCTCCAAGAATTAGGATCGGTTGACAATTTCCTTGAAAAGGAAGGTTGTCTTTTAGAGCAGCGAAAGGGAAAAAAGGCTGCTTCTCATTGTTGTTAATGGTTGTTTTGTTCATGACACAGAAACCTTGCAGAGATGGTCCTGGCGTTGCTACCTCATGCAGACTGAACACAGGCAGGAGGGAAGGCAGGAGCTCTTTCTGTGAGGCAGCCTGCTCATTTCATTTGCCGCCACGGTTTTCCCATCTGCTAAGGGACAGGCAGAGAAAAGTTTCCATGTATAATTCACAGCTCTTTGTAATTGAGGCTCAAACAGCATCAACAGCAGCTTGGTGGAGACTCCACTGCGAAGGTTCAAACAGTGGCACGTCTTCATCTGCCCTTGCTCAAAACCAGAGCTGCCCTGCACATGTGAGCGTGTGTCTGTCCCAACCTGTGTCAAGGCCCCTGTGCCCTTCCAGTTTCTCAAGCACTGTATTCCCACCTTGTAAATGCACCCCTCTAACTAGCAGCCTCCCATAGATGTTTCCTCAGTGATAGTTGTCTGCGGAGAGCTAATTGTGGCCCCTCCCCCTTCATCTAGCCAGGGCTCAGATGGAGACCCAGTTTGCATTATTTATGTCTTCTCTCTGTGTTCCTGTGATGTGCTTTTGCATAGCATATGTAAAATTCTGCTGACATGGAGAATTCATTTGGCTTGAGATGCTCAAAAAAGAGGGTGGGTGCAGACCTGGTTTGTGTAAATTCAGGAACCATCAGACAGCTTTGCTCCTTCTTCTCCCTCTCAGAGTTGGAAGATGGCTTCTCATGAGACTTCTGGATAACACTTGATCCTCAATGAGTTCTTTCACTTAGGGAATTTTGGTTCCATTTGGCTGTGAGTCTCCTGCTGTCCAATGGGCGGAGTTCTTAAGTTTAAGTGCAAAATTGTCACTGCAAAAACAGCTAGAGACGATCAGCTAGCAGATGCCTTAGATCATCTGACTTATTCTCACCATTTTATAGAGGAAGAAACTGAGACTCGGAAGCATGGAATATTCATTCAGGTGAGAGAACGGCCAGCAGTTAGTCGTCTGGTACATCATTCTCCCTCTGATAAAACCAGCTCGCTACCAAAGGGCTGATGACTTTCTAAGCACTTCACAGACGATCTCATTCAGTCCCCACTAAAGACTCATATCACTGAAACTATCAACTCTGAAACTTGCTGATTTCATCCATGAGTAAAGAGGCAATAGCACAGAGGCCTGTGTGGCCACACTGCTCACATTTGAGCCCGACTCCTTCATTGATCAAAGCAAGGAAAAAAGACACAGAAAAAGAGCCAGCTACCACTCTCCAGGTTAGGTGATCCTCAAACTAAGGGTATTGGGAACTCCCCTAGCGTGATAAAAGAGAGTGCAATATGGCCCTCCCTGGTGGCGCAGCGGGTTAAAGCACTGCACTGAGAATCTAAAGCCACTTCCACATGAGTTCGATTCCCGCCTGCCCCAGAGGTGACCACATGGCGTGGCAGACCTCTCCTGACCCGCCCGCTGCTCCCCTCAACAGTGTACTTCATAGATCTGCCTGTTCTGCTCCCCACTCTGTCTCTGGTGAAGCCTTTCACCGCCCCTGAGCCACTGGCCTGTACCCAGTTCTGTATGTACAAATAAATAAATCTTTAAAAAAAAAAAAAAGAGTGCAATGTATGTATGCACTTAACCCACACCACAACTCTGAGCTAATCTTGGTTTCAGGGTGAGTTGAATACTTTTATTCCTTTCCTCAAGCTCACTTAGACCTGACTCTTCTACAGCATTGGAGTAAGGGCTCCCTATAGCTGCTTCCTCAGTCAAATATTTCAAATATTATGAGTTCAATATGATAAAATTACAATTGAAAAACCACCTTTTACTTTTGTGACATATAGCAACATATAACTATGTACCTCTTCATCACAACATATAACTATATGTGCATCACACACATACACACATACATGTATATATTAGCATTATCATGTTAAGAGGCAATAGTGATTATAGTAAGAAAACTCCTAGAAGACAGAGCTTAAGTGCTATATATGTTATGTATTTTATATGCATTATTCTGACATACTTAAAAATCATATTATGGGATATGTAGTAAAGATCCATCTCTGTACTACTTGTTTACTTCTAAGTATAGGTTCATGAACAAGTTTTCAAGGGTCCAGAGAAACAAAGGCAGTGATACCTCCTGTGTGTGTGTGTGTGTGTATGTGTGTGGGGGAAGAGGGTGTGTGGAGAGAGAGAGAGAGCGTGTGTGTGTATAAAATTAAGAAATGCCAATTTGGGAGGAAAATGTCATTTATTCAAAGATGATAGGTTCTTGGCCTATCAAGAGGAAAGGGTAAGACATGTCCTTTTATGAAATAGCAGCATTTGCTTTATTGGGAAGATCTTGGAAGATTATGTTTCATCTTTTCCAAGTCTTGTCATTTTACTAGATTCTTTGTTTATTTATTGTGCTTAATTAGCTCATTCAAAAGCTAAGAGACCTCTCTCATAGCCTCATTGAGATGATTCATGACCCGCACCCTCCACTTCCAAACATCTGCCCCAAGCTGCTAGAGCCCAACACAACCAGACTGCAGAGCTGACCTCTGTCTCTCCACAGCCTCTCTAGCAGGTCCCTGCCTCACTGTGGGGCTCTCAAGTTTAACTAACGACGACCCAGTACTGATATGGTTCCGCCAGAAGTGGTTTGTACCCCAAATTATTTCCACATTTCACCTCCTCTGTCCTGGGTATCCCCTCCTAGTAAGAGGGAAGGTGTAGTCAGCTATAAGATCACTGCTGTGTTTATCTCAGGGGTGTTGGCATTATAAGACAGGGGGCTTATGAAATCAAAGGATAACTTCTTCTCGTGGAATTGTCTCAACAGACAAGTATGTTGAGAAAACCCAAGCATCTTGGGTGAGTTACTCCAAGCCCTTTATAATTAGAACCCTAGGATAGCCCTCCTGAATGTCCCTGCCAGGCAGCTGTACACTTCAGAGCAGAAATCTAAAATGGTGCCCAGCAATCCCAGCCCTTCTGCTGAAGTCAGAAGACATTTCTGTACCTGTGGAGGAATTGAACCTAAGGGATAATGACCACGTACTTCACACAGTCACAGATTCTCCTATCTCCTTTTATTTCTCCCACTTCTGTTGTAAACTCCACCTCCCTTTCCAGTCTACATTCTTTATCATCTTCTTTTGACAACATATTTTATCTAAATGGTTGAAAAACGTAACTGGTTTGTACATCCATGCATTGATTGATACTGTCTGCCAATTTTAGGATCCCTCATGCAATTGGGAAAATGGAGTTTTAAACTTTTATAAGGAAGAACAGGTGATCAAGGATCACCTTGGCTACTAACACAAGCTAGCCTTACTAAAATTGCAATGTTCAAATTCTCTTAAAAACTTATAGAATGTGTAGCACAGACCCAAACAGGAAGTAAAATGTGTGAAGGAAGGGACAAGAAGGAGAGTCATGACTTGCAGGATCTATAGAGATAGAATATCTGTCAAATTATTGTCCCAAAAATGTCTTTACACATTTTAAAGAGTTTAGGTTATACTGTCTGAGAGAATTAATGGTTGTCCTGAGAGACATATACCTTTAGAACCACAGACATGCTGAAATTCACACTACAAGACTAGAGTTGCTAGAACACACCCCTGGGGTGGAATTTGTATGCTACTCCACCCACATTGCTACCCTTCTCTCGGACTTGGGGAGGAAATGGCCACCACTTTGGAAGGTCCTCTCCTGCTTCTACTTCTCACACTTTCGGGAATAGACAGAGAGAAGCAGAATTGAGGGCCCTATATCAATCCCATTTCTATAGTTGGCCAGGAGACCCAACTGGGAAGTCATAGTGATGCCGAACCCTGGCCTCAGTTTCCTCTAGCCAAGAAAAGGAAACAGAGTTTAAGGAGAAGGAAAGTAGTTTAATTTGTCCACGAACTGAGAGATCATCATCCTGCTCTTTGGCAGAGTACAGGATTATTTACATAAAAGCGTATAAAAGGGGGGAGAGAGAGCCCTCCCTGGTGGCACAACGGGTTAAAATGCCACACTGCAAGCTGGCCCAGCCACCTAGATGGGAGTTCGCTCCCTGGCCCAGAAGGTGATCCATATGGCGCAGCAGACCTCTCCTGACCTACCTGCTGCTTCCCTCAGCAGCGTACTTGGTCAGTCAGCCTGTTCTGCTCCCCACTCTGTCTCTGTTGAGTCCTCTCACCTCCCCTGCACCTCTGGCCTGTACACTAGTTCGGTATGCATAAATGATTTTTTTTTTAATTTTTTAAAGAAGGGAAGAGAAACATGGGCAATGTTCTGCAAAGGGGAAATAGGAAGGGTCCATATGTCCTTCAAATGCATGCATGAGCAGATTTCCAATGGGTGCCAGCTTGCTTTGTTAACACCTGCTGTTTAACTTCCTTATTATCTTCTTAAGGATGTCCTTCCTTTTCCTTAGAATGCAAGAAGACAAACTTGTTAGGGATGCTTATATGCTGGGGTAGAGAGAGGCCTGTGACTGCATCAATAACTGCTTCCATGCACTTTCTGTGTTCCCCCACCACTGCCGACACCTCCATTAGATAGATTTATTTGACCAGATACCCAAATCTTCGAGCCAGGATGATACCAGTGCTTGATGGTCTTGACTGTATTGGGGCACCTCAACTTTCCATTTCCAGATAATATTAGACAAGGAAGCACTAAGATGCACCCTACTGAATTCTTGAGGCTCAATAGCATCCTCTTGCCCATCATCCAGTTGATTCTATTTGCATTGTTACCGCTCATCTTTTCATATAAAAACACTGGCTGATCCATCTATGTAGCTTGGATTGAAAAGCATACACATGCATAAATTAGAAGGTTAAGAAAGATACACAATTGAAATATTATTGCCTAAAATAAAACATTATTGCCAAAAAGCTAGACTTGAAACTGATCAACTTTCTACATTTAACTGATAATTTATAGGAAATGAACCTGATCTCTTTAATAAATTGGAGGGAGGGCAGGTAGGAGGAGAGTCAAGTCATTCTTCCAAAAGCAGAATTATATTCTTACTCAGAATGACTTCTGGATTCAATTGTGGGCCCCTGGAAATGCTAACCTTCAGAATGAGGCCCACATCAGAAAGTGTACTTTTATTATTCATAGAAAACAAACAAACTCAGGTAGCACCATCTCTGATGTAACAGCAATAGCCCCAGTTTATCAACTGCACCCCCATACTGCCGGTGCTCCCCAGGCTGTGTGCAGGCAGAGGGCTGGTGCAGACGTGATTTACCTGAAGCAGCCTGACCAGCTCTTTGCAGAGTTAGCTGTATTTCTGGGGCCTTAAGAGCTGACATTAATATTGCTCATATTTATCACAGAGAGGAGACAGAGTCTCAAGCTGCAATTGTGAGACCTTCAGATTCAGTCATGACCATGTGCTGGTTTCTGATATATATATATATATATATATATATATGTACATAGATATATATATACATAGATACACACACACACACACACACACACATATATTAATGTGCAAGCGAGCCAGTTTTTTTTTTAAAGAAACTTTTGCACTGTCCGTACTTGTAACCACTGCTTTTCTTAATCCACGCACAGTCATTTCTACATTTATTTTTACAAACTTCAGTGTGATTCTTCCCTCTTTGTTCAGAGACACGTTGCTAAGTGACAGAGATGAGAGATGGGACAAGAGACTCGTCCCCTTGGTGAACAGAGTCCGACTCTGCTGGAGGTGGACTGTCAGGATGCAGTCTGCAAACGAGCTTTTCATTTGTATTTTGTTTTGTTTTTAGTAATCAGAGAACACTTGCCTGCTCTTTTTTGGTGATTATTTAAAATATCAAGAAGAGATCTGGTTCACTGTTCTCAGAAACTGACTCTAGGCATTACAAAATCTTGCTATCTTTACTTACTCTCTCATTCAAAAAAAAAGAAAAGAAAAGAAAATGCTATTGACCACCTATGGTATACATAGTCCTGGACCAACCATTAAGTACAATATTTGTATTTCATAGTTTTTCAACATCTTAACATCTCTGAATTTGGGTTGTTTCCATGTCAATTTCTTTTTTCTTTCTTAGTGGCACCAAAACCAATTCTGCATATTACAGCCAGTAATCTTAGATTTGATGGAATCCTACATTATCCATGACTTCTCCGCTTCCACCAAAAGAAGAACTATGCAAAATAAAGAGAAGAAAAGCTCACAAATCAGTAAGTTTTTAACATATCATCAGCTTTTGGAACAAAAGAAGTTTTGGGACTTGTGTGGTTTGAAGATATTTGTGTTTCATTTGTTCATATTCTCTCTGGTCTCAGAGACACAACGGAGTATGGGTTATATGTTGCTTTTTTTAGTTCTTAAATTTGGTTACATGTTGCTTTTTTTAGTTCTTAAATTTGGTTACATGTTGCTTTTTTTAGTTCTTAAATTTGGTTATATGTTGCTTTTATAATGCTGTGGAGTGAGTGTGTATGGTGCTTTCTACTGGAAAACACATGTGGAAATTGACTTTCGATCTGTCCTGAAAGCCTTCTTTTGAAAAGACTGTTTCATAGGAGATAGCTGTATCATCAGTGGCTACTACTTATCGATGAATTTTTTTTTGAAGATTTATTTATTTATTCATACAGAACTGGGGTAAAGGCCAGAGATGCGGAGGGTGAGAGGATTCACCAGGGACAGAGTGGGGAGCAGAACAGGCAGATGGACGAAGTACACTGCTGAGGGGAGCAGCGGGCTGTCAGGAGAGGTCTGCCGTGCCATGTGGTCACCTCCGGGGCAGGCGGGGATCGAAATCATGCTGCAGTGGCTTTAGCTGAGCTCTAACCCGCTGCGCCACCAGGGAGGGCCCTTGTTGCATTATTTTTAATCAAGCAAAGTAAAAATAAAACTATTTTTGCTTTTTTCTTTTTATTAATTACAACACTTCTCGAGTCCTACGGATGGATCAGACACTGCAAAGTGCCACTAGGAGACAGCAGCAAATGGAATATTATTTTTATCTTCGGAGAATTTGCCACCTAAAGGGGGAGGAAATCTTTAGCCTCTGATGTTCACATGAGGACGAATGAATTGAGTTATGTAACCAAGATCCAAAGATATGGAAAGGAGCTCTGCATTACTCCACAATATGATCTTGACCTTTAAATATAACAAAACAAAAGCTCTTCTCCCTGTTCTCTAAATTGTGACTGCATCAGAGAAAAAGACCTGAGGCAGAGCTCAGAGCTATGTCCCAAAACAACCCTTCATGGCTGATATAAAGAGACAACTCCCATCTACTTTGAACACTTTCACAGTCAGCCAAATTTCCCATACCTCACGTAACTGGTATGGTGTTTTCCACTTAATGGTTGATCCTACTCATAATCTGTTTACTTCCCTATCAAACTCGCTCTGATCTGTCTCAATCCTTCCAATTGCTTTCAGAGTTCTCCATACTAATCTCATAAAATATGCCTCCCTTTTTACTGAACTACAAACTCTTTGAGGACGGAAAGCAAGCTCATGTCACACTAGTAGACACTAAAGATTAATAAAGGAGAGACTTTTCTTCTTTAATATGTGAATTTAATAAACTGAAGGACATTTTCCATCACAGATTAAGAAATTGTATTTTGGATATCCAATATTGTATATTGGATATATTGTATACAATTGGTAAGTTCAACTCTGGCTTTCCCCACCTAGAGATATCAGTTTGTCCCAGTATAAGTGACAGTTGATCTTCACATCAATGGTAGATTGTGAGGTCTGGGCAATTTACTTAGAATTCCCAAAGCATTGACATCCCAGCCACTTCTCCTCTCCTACCTGGATGCAAATGACTCAAAGTGAAGATATTAAAGGGATGATAGTGAATCTCCTCTACTGGGGAAGGACTGGAGGTGTGGGAGTAAATCACTTGCAAATTTTGCTATTTTTAGGAAGACCTCCAGTTTGTGGGTACCCCAGCAGTAGCACCAGCCTCCTTCACTCAAAACAGTCTTGCTTTCTTCTTTTAACTCATAAAATACCCAAAAGGCCAATCAACAAAAGGAAAAGTAGAAACAGTATCAATTTAAAAGAAAGGCACTTCCCAATATGGCCATCTTATTGAAAACTACACAGGCAAACAAAAATCTAATTTTTGGTATGCCTAGGTTTACAAGGCCTGATTCTCATAGCATCAGTCTTGGGGTTTGCGCCCCTAATAAATAGGATAAAATGAACTAGCCCATCATCCTTCTCCAAATGATGAAGAGATAGTAATTTTCCCATCCGTCCCAGTCAGTACGTCCAGTACTCCATCCCATAAGTTGGCAGTCACTATAAGTGGAGTTGTCTGATTTGGCGAATAAAGGTAGAGGGTGCTGGGCTAAATCTGAATTTCAGATTAATTCATATAAATATGAATTCAGAGAAATTTGAATTTCAAATAATCTCATACTACATGTATGTCCCAAAGTTTGACTGTGCGTATATATTGTTATTTATTGTATATTGGAAATTTTAGTTGAATTGGCTGTTTGTATTTTATCTAGAAAGCTTATCTCTAGAGTCCTTTATTTGGGATTCAGCAAGTGCAGTTTCTTCAGATCAAAGAGTTTTGAAGTCATAAGCATCTAATCATGATGGCAGTTCAAGTAAAGGGAAGTCTATCAACAGTGAAGGATTTGGGGACTTCTTAGCATCTCAGAAATCACAATAGAGCCAGAGATACAACTTTCCTAAAGAAAGGAGAATGGCCAGAGTTACATTAAGAGAAAAGGGGAGCAGCCTGCACCAAAGGAAAAGAGAAAGGACATCTTCCAGGCGTCACCTGGGTACAATGTACATGGGCTCTCCTCGTCCTAACCTTACATTTCCAGTCCTCTAGGAAAGTGGAGACTAATACCAGTTCAGAGCTGTGGGATCTGCAATAATCTCATACAGGAATCCAACTGATTATCAGCTTCCTTCCTTAAGCATCTCCAACCATTTGACACAAGTCCCATAAAGGTGAGGCGAATACTTAGGTGGAAATGACCATAGGTGCCTTGATAAGTTCAGAGAAACAGTTAAATTTGTGTGTGGATCATTTAATCACAGTATCTGGAACATATAAACATGGTGCCTATTATCTCCCTCCCCTCTCTTTATTTTGTGGCCTCAAAATTTGATCCAAGTCTGGGAGTTAAAAAGTCCCATTTTGTGTAATCAGGTTCTGGTTGAACATGATTGCTGAATCATTTTAAATTGAAGACACATGTCTGGAGCTGAGCTGTATGTATTATTTGAGGATGGTGTCCATTAGGTCTTATCCACAGGGGCAATCTTCAACTTTTGCCACATTCAATGCATTCTTTATACATCAGTATTTGCAAAATGGTGAATCATATATAAGGAAAACTGGAGGAAATATGGTACTCGTTAGAGGGTGATTTTTGAAATTATCTTGAATGCAGTATTCAGACCTGTTTCTGTTCTCCCCTGCTAAGGGTCTGAGAGCTGGTTGGAAATTTTCTGGGGGAAAAAAAGAAAATATATTCAAGACAGTAACAATGCCCAAATAAATAAAACCCTATTATTGTGCAAGACCCTTTTGCAAAGCTAACACAAAGTCTTTGAAAATTTTACAACTGAATCAACAGTTACTTTACTTCAGCCCTAAGCACTTTAAGTGTCTTAATTGCAGATCTAAATTGTTGCTGCTGCCATGGGCTTTTCCTTCTGCACACATTTGTCCCTGAACTGAAGTTTGTCAGACTTCACCTCACAAGGGCAGCGAGTTGTTTTTGTAAATTGTTGCATCATGTCAAGGCTCCCAGCCTGACTTGAAGGTCTCTGGCTCTCCAGGAGGAGAGGTTAGGGTGAGTGAATCAACCCAATGACCCAACCTTGCCCGACATTCAGCTATTGAGATGTCCCCAGGCTCGGGATTGGACTGTCCATTTTGTGGTTGTTGGATTTAGCATCTTTATGGAGGTAATAACTAATGCTCCACAAATTCACTCATTTGAAGTATCCAATTCAATGATTTTTAGTAAATTAGTGGAGTTTGGCAGCCATCACCATGATTGAATTTTCCAATAATTCCATCACCCCAAAGGAAAACTCAAGCAGTTTGATTCGCATCCTCAATCACTAATCACTACTTTTTGTCTCCACACACTTCCTTTTCTGGACATTTCATGTAAATGAACCATACCATGCATGCTCTTTTTTTCTGGCTAGCTTCTTTCATTTGCCATCACTTTCTGAAGTTCATTCATATTCCACAGGCATACATTGTTTTTACTGCTGAATAATACTTCATGGTATATGTAGACCACACCTTATTTGACATTTATTTGAGTTGCTTCTACTTGGAGGCCATTATGAAAATACAAATTATGAAAATACAGTGTCATGGAGAAATGGGCATTTGAAAATGAATTTTTAATTGGGTGATTTTTTGTGTCACTCATAGTAAGTGTGGAAAGTGTTTGTGACACTCACAGTAACTGTGAAAGAGGAAACTGATATTACTGATTTACTTGTTTTAAAGAGGCTATCCATGCGCTTGTTAAGACTGTGCCTTTTGGAACATTCCAGAATAAAGAAGGGCATCAGAGTGCTTTAAGAAATAATATTTATCAGACTGAGAAGTTTAGTGATTGTCAGGAAGGTTAAGGATAAGGAAGGAGACACTTGGAGGTATCAATATTAAAAGCAGCAGTCCACTCCTTTACGCCAGTCACACCTGGAGTTTAAAGAGCAGGACCCGCACGTGCTGACCATGCAGGAATTCTGCCCACAGCCTCACCTACGCCGCCTGATTTCTCAAAGCCCTGCTGACTTAAATAACATGGAGGCTACTCAGGGAGAAGTCAAGTTGAAAGTGGCAGGGAGGTGAACAGGTCATAACACGGGAACAGAGTTGTCAGACTTTGTTTATTTTCCTGCCTCCTAAGACTTCAGCGACTGATAGGAGATGCTAGCAATTCTGTCATCCAGGCACACATGTTCTGCACGTTGGGGAAACTGCTCTTTCAAAAGCGCCCTTGTACATTACCTCCAAATCACCATCTAGAACCGTGAAAAACCCACATCCCAAGGAAACTTTTCCCCGCAGTCTTCAAAGAAAGCAGGTAAATAAAAGACAAGGTGGTTTTGAGGCTACCGATCAAGATGGAGCCCGGCCTTCTTGACCTACAGCTCTTTCCATGGCCTGGCCAGGTTCTAACCTCTTGGGGCCTTGGTAGGTTGTGAAATGAGGCAAGTTGACACTGTGATTCATGCCTAAGATTTTTTTCTACAGCTATTATCCTATTTGTTGTACAACTTTGAAAACTTTTACTTTGGAAATCCACATTTAGAAGTTAAGCCAGTGCCATCACATGCACAGTCAACTTACTGATGTCAAGAGACATGCTCTGGAACACCAACTGGTAAATAATTAGCACTTGGAACACAATTTGTTTAAATGCCACACAGTGTGCCAGTGGCACCCCAACCCAACCAGATTTCGAAGATAAGAAAATTGTTGTTGACTTTTCAACATACTCTCTCACAAGTCAGAACTGGGAATTGAACCAACATTTTAGGGCTTCCAGACCTTTATTGTATCAAATAATCCAGATTGCCTGGGAGCAAAGAAAATATTCATGAGCCTGTGTAAAATAATCCACCATTAAAAATAAACAAAACTGATGCCCTGGCCAAAAACAGCTGTTTTCCTGTAGGTTCTTTTGGAATGGTCAGATCTTGCTAGAGGTTTGTTTACAGTTAGACAATAATTGGTAAAACTTTATCCTCTCCAAAATAAAGTGTGGTCCCTGTTGAAAAGGATGCTAATAGGACTTTTGCTCCCTTTTCCTGGGTTGCCTTATGTTCTCTCATGCACCTGTGGAGCATTCTGATATCTTTGGCCCAGCCTTCAGGCACAGGGCAGCTCCTAAAGCTTTTACACTGCTTCCCTCAGGACTTCGAGCTCATCGCTAAATGGCAGCCAGTGGTCTCGGCCCACTTCCCCACAGCAACAACCAGCCATGGAGTTCAAAGATGCCTGTTCCATTAAACTCTACACAGAACATTCCAGAGCCCTGTCATCTTGACTGTTCTCCAAAATCAGTGACCAGCCAGGTAGTGAAAGAAATCTGGGGACAGATGGTATGAAATTGAAATCACATCATCACTGCCCTCTCCCAGACGCTGGCCTGTTACTCCACAGAGCTCCATGGCACTTATGCTGGTCTGATAGAAGTCTGCTTCTTAAGTGGGGATGCCTGACCATCAGGGCTGGTAGAGAGGTGGCACATTAAGGAGGAAATTACATTAATGTCATGTGGTCCCTACACAATGATCAGAACTACATGTCTGTTGAAGAAGACCACATGCTGTCAGACAAATGAGGACTCTCCCTCCCTTATAGGCCCATATTTTGTTGAAAAATAACTACCTATTAGTGAGAAGTCAGTCTGTGTGGGAAAGGAAGCCAAGATCTTGGCATAAAACTGGATGCAGAGGTTCTGTTTTCTGATTTGAATCTCTGAAGTTAGCTGAAAGGGCTTCTAATAGGCAAAAGTATCTGAAGCAAGTCCATCACGAGCAGATTCTGGTAGTCTCTTTTGATTTTCTATACATGTCTGACAACATCTCTTTGCTTCACCTCTTCCAAGTGTAATATAGAAATGGTCAGGGTTATATTTCAGACCCAACATTGAATAGAGCTGTATTCTTATCCACCTCTGAAGGCACTGGGTGAGGAATAAAGAGTGATGGGAGAAGAAGTGTTCCCTGGTATAGCCTAGTTTCACAGCTAAAACAGTGCAATGCAGGTTCTTCTTCCAACTGCTGACTTCCATAGTGTGGGGAGCAATCATGATATTTTAGTTGATACCAACTCCTATCCTGATATTATTAGTTTATTTTCATGATGAAGAATGACATACTCTGCTCTCTGAAACATTTCAAAATTAAGTGATTGTCACATGAATCTTCTATAAGCATAAAAATACTTATATTCATTGAGCAAAGAATCTTACAGAATCCACAGAGTGGCATATTATGTTTCTCCAAGATGACACTCAAAAAAAAATGTATTAAAAGATACATATCTTATTCTATCCCACTCATTCCTAAAGGAGTTTAGAAAAGCAAGGAATTAGGAGTTTAATGATTTTTTTCAGTGTAGATAAACTTAACCACTTATTGATTGAATGATTGAAAAATAGCCTGAACTTCTTGTTTTAAAAAATCATCACCATCATCATCATCATTACTATGGTATCTTTGTGAAAATGAAATATTACATGCTTTCTTAAATTGTGAAGTCTAAATCAAAAGTTACCAATTATTATCTATGGGGATACACTATATTCACAAAATCATATATACCACTTGTCATTAATGGGGGCTCCAGAGAAAGATTCTAAAAATATCAAGAAGAGAAGACAATTAGTTTGAACAACTTCCTTGTCGGTAGTTTTCTCAGTGATGTCTCCAAAATGTTCTTGTTTCTTAAGCATTCTTTACTATGCTTTAGAAACAAGAAGATAACTACTGTCAAAGATCTCAAAGTTGTGTGGAGAAATCCTTCTGCATCTTCTGTCTCTTCCACTGCCCTGTCCTTGGCCATCAGACACATTTTCCTGGCAAGATGTTCAATTTTCAGAGGTTGCTTTGCAATTTCCTTCAACTTCTGCTCCTGCAGGTTAAGTGGTGCTTTACTTCAGGATCTAAGGAAAGCTTTGAAGAATGAGAAATTGAAGTTAATTGTGGATAATATTCTGGAATTGTACCAACAGAAAACTAGCTTTGACAATATCTGTGTCATGGTTGATTGGTAATAACTAAGCAGATTCTCACATTATTGTTAAAAATATTAGATCTCTGGGTTTCTAAATTAATAAACCCCTTAATTGCTGCATAACATTCCTTTAAAGACTTAATCCTGACAGAGACCTATTATATGAACATATATTGATCCATTCCTAGATGGATCACAGTTTCTTTCTATACATAGAGTTAGGGTTGTCTATGCCTTTGTAAGTGAGGAGTGTCATGAAGATTCCTTTGGCTAAATGAGAGGGAGAAGAAAGCCAAAGAAAGGAACAAGAGATAAGAAGAGATAATGTCCTAAGTTTGGAGCAAAGAGGTGAAAATGGCATGTTATTTAAGGAACTACGTCTTATTGAGTTTATCTACATTGCCAAAAATCTGTATGAAAACAAGTCATTGGATTGAATTGGATATCATGCGGACAAGACAAGTAGATTTCTTAAAATCTTCAGTTTTCTCAAGATACTATAGAGACAAAGAACAAGCTTTACCAATCCTTCTAGCGAAGTCATCTGAATATTCTCTGAGGGGGATCTGTCAAAGATGAAGATTCCTCTTTTAAGATAAAAACCAATCTAAAGATGCACCTGACAATTTCAGGCATTTCATGGATTACCTGAACTCTCTATTACAAATAACCTGAAGTATCTCTGTACCTCCTGAATCTACCCATTCTTAGGGATTTTTCAAATATATAATGGCCATGCTAACAATGGAGAATCTCCTGATGTGGGAAACGATATGTCATAAGTAAAGTGTTGTTTTTATGATCAATGTTATTGATAAATGCTATAGCTATGTGTGATAATTGTACCTTTTGTTTACAAATCTTTTTAGCTCCAAATGGACAGCCTAAGACTAGAACATCACCCTTTGATTAATCTTTGCAATACTGTCAGATTAGTTAAAAATAAAACTATTTGCTGGGAAGCTTCCCCAACTCTTTATTTTCCAGAAAGAATCTCTTTTCTATCTCTCTATCTGTTTATTTAACTGTGAGTTGTCACTGCAACAAATTGTTTCTGAGAAAAGAAACAAATAAAAATCAACTTGGGAGAAAAATTCCAATGAGCTCCTAAATAAAAGGGCAGCTAAAGAATACAGTTAACTCTTTCTAGTGAAAAATGGATCTGGAATAAACCTCTTCTATGAAATATAAATTCCATGCAAATGAAACCTTGTCTTTATTTTTAAAGTACAGTATTCTATTACTTTTGAATGATGATGAAAGGTTTAATATGTCAGTGTTCCTTCCCCATTTTACTGAGAATTAAGATTAAACCAAACTCATAAACTGCATTTTAAAAAAGCACATAACTATCCTTCAAAATTTATCAAAGCTTTTGATATAATAAAATCAAGTTTGTAAAAGAAAATGTTATCTTATTCTTAAGTAAGTGTATAAATTCTGTTGTTTATAATTTTCCAAGTATTTATTAACCTTTAAAAAGTTAAAAACATCTTACAGCCACGTTAAACTTAAGAAATTTCAAATAACTAAAAATTATATAATAGTATCTTTTGGCTTTCTTGGTTATATCCTAAAGTAAATTATGGTATTAAAAATATCTGGGTTGAGGAATTCACTCATTCCACAAAATCTCTTCAGATAATTTCCCGAAGTATCAAAAAGGAAGATAATTACATATGGGTAAATTATATAGGTAGGAATATTGTTATAATTGTACTTTAAATTATACTCTTCAAGACAGCTGCCTTCTATAAGAAAATAGCTCACAAAACCTAATATTTAGAAGGGACTGTTCTGCATTTGTACGGTGAATGTTTCATTTTCAGAATTACAGTTGTATAAAAATTGTACATCCCTGCTCATGGAAGACCAGTAAACTTTCACACATTCTGTAAAAATTTAAATGCTGGAGACCAGTGCTCACAAAACTTAATGGTCTTTCTGCTAATAAAAGTCAACTTCTTAAAAAAAAAAAAAGAAAGAAAGAAAGAAACAAGACATATGGACATATGTATACATTCTAAGTGTAGTATTTTCCAATTTTTAAAAGGAAACTATGTGAAATCACTTTTTATATATATATATATTTTATTTGTTCATGTTTGCTAAAATCAACTCTTTCCATAGGAAGAAGTGGAAATGTGAAATAAATGCTGACACACAGGGCCCATCTTTTCATACCCTGTTTGGAAGGAAGCCAGTTCCTTCAGAAAATAACCAGAAGGTAAAATAAGAACAGGGCTGGGTTTTTAATGTTTATAGGCAAAAAAAAAAAAAAGGTGGGAGGTGGACAACAAAACCCAAAACAATGTACTTTCTTTTGAATATATTTATGCCACTAAATTTAGGTATTATATGCAACTGGTGCTTGCTTGATCAGTACCTTGGTGACAGACAAATGAGGTGGATGCCGTTTCTCGTCCATTTTCTATAACTCGGCTTGTCTTCTGTTAGAACTAAATATTTCTGTTGGGTGGGAGGATTCCCTGACTGGCTCACAATTCAAAATAAGCCCCCGTTGAGCTTAAACATAGCAGTATGCTTAAAAGGCAGTGGACCATCAGGTAAAGCATTTTCTATAAAAAAACACATTTACTATTCCATCTTAGGGTTTTAGAAACTCTTCCACCAGCAGCAGGGCCAGGGGAGCAACTGATGACTGAAGGCAGTGAGGGAGACAAACACAAATTCAGAAATTCTTTAGTATTACTTGAAAAGATAAAATCATGCATCTCATGCAAATTTAAAATGAACGCATATCAAAGATCTTTTAAATTTATTAATTCATGAGGGAACAAGACATTGACATGAGTTAAAATTTCAATGAAGCGCATCGATATGGGCAATAAAAAAAGCTGAGATGAATTGACATAGAAATGCAAAGGGTCTGTCCATTGGGCAGTTATACTCCACCAGCCACAATTTATGGTTTTAAAAAGGAAAATATGAGAAATCACTTACGATAAAAATCATTTTTATCAGTGTCTATAATTTGCAGAATTACCAAAAAAGCTCTAAAACAATGAAAGAAGATAACCATGGGGTTGCATTAGGCAAGACGTTCTCCAGACGTTCTCTTTTATCTGTTTCAAAGTGTTTCACATGTTTTCCTGACGATATGAATAAAACCAGAATCCTTTTTGGGTGATGAGAGCATTAACTAGACAGATAAATGCTGAATTTCTGATAGCAATAACCCCACCACCACCTATTAATGAAGTTTACACCAGGGCTCTCCAATAGAATCATAATGCCAGCCACAAATGTAGCTACCCATCCGTCATTTTAAATGTGCTGGTAGCCACTGTGGGGAGCGTTATCCCATGCTACATTAAGAAAGATAACAAAAAGAGAGTTACAATCAATTTTAGTGAAGTATTATATAAACATATGCAACATATCATTTCAGCATGTGAGCCTCTGAAAGCATTATGAATAAGCTATTTTATATTCTTGCTGTTGTTCTAAGTCTTCAAAAGACAGGGTGTGTTCGCACACCACACATTTGGATTAGGACCCTCTCCTCCTTCCAAAGAACTTCCAATTTTAATTCAAATGCATTCCTTCACTGTGACCAGTGGCTACCAGACAGCATAGGAGCCAGATAAACCAAATTCTCATGAGCCAGCTAAATTTTGCAGCTTTTAGAATAGTAAGACATTTAGGTCTGTCCCAACCTTTTCCTGTCCATTATTTTCAAGATAAGTTCCCAGATTTCCTCATTTTCAAATGAAACATGATCGATGCTCAAGGAAACTATAATTTGAAATGATTGCCTGGTGGCCCCATGAATGTTCTCATTAGCAGCGTACTGTCGTGTTTTCCCAGGGAGACCATCCTTACCCGTGGTGGCGGCCACGTGATGAGCGCGCAGGCACACGGCGATAACCATAATGATAAACACAAAATTGCTGTGTCTGTCACTGAGAGTGACAGAGCCCGTCAAAAACATTAACTGTTTTATTTTCATATCACTCGTGTTAGGTAAAGGGAAGAGGGGAACATTTCTTACGACTCCCCTCTCACCGCCGAAAGACAAAATCATTTTCTGTTAAGAAGCGAGTAACTGGGGTCCGGCTTCCTTGGCGCCTCTGTGTCGCATAGGCGGTCCGTCCATTCAGAATTCTGCCTCTTGGAGGGAGACGGCACCTCCCCACAGGGACTTCTGTCACAAGGATGACATTCCCATGTTCAGACAACTAGCCCACTGGGATGCTCGATTAAAAACGCTGTATTTCAGATGGTTCTGGAACACTTACAGTTTTCCTTTCCTAGTAGAGCTCTGGTGTCTTAAGTAATCTGAGTTAGGAGAATAAACCATAGAGGGCGTGTCCACGTGTGAGTGAGAAATAGCGAAAGGCAGGTCCTGAGACACAACAGGACACTTTCCCTCTATTTTCTTAGCTCCACAGAGACTAAATTCAGTGATCGAGGGACCGGTGGCCTACAGATTGCCTTTTGACTCCCTCACCCGCTCCTCATACCCTCTCTTGAACTTTCAATAGACCGCGCAAGTCGAATTCTGCCCCCACCCATCCAAATCAGCCGTTTGCCGTCATCGCCTCTCGGCATGAATGGTGCTTTTACCACCTGGGTGACAGTCATCCCATTCAGCTGGCAGCGTTCATCTGTATTTAACATTAGCTGCTCAATAATAACCTATTGAAGGACTAGCCCTATAATGTTTGTATAAGGAGGGGAGCAGTTAAGAAAAGACGACATGTGCTAAATTCAAGAAGGGGGATATTTCTTTCCTTCTATAAACAGAAATGATTATAAAACCAGAACCCAGAAAGCGCTCCTCACCCTTCACTATGGCATGGGTGGGGTGGGGTGGGGGAGGTTATTTCTCTGTAAGGCCTACTCTTGGAGTGCTGACTTCTCCAGATTTTTACTACATCCCAGGGAGGGAGATAGAAACCAAAGCAAACAAAGTGCCCCCAGAGGACCCTCTCTTCCCTCCAAAAGACTTCTCATTTTAATTCTCTGCAGCTTTTAAAACAGTTGAATGTGGAGGTTTCAACAGTGTGTGGTGGAAGAGAATTCCTGCTCTCTCTGAGGACGCCCACTTTAGATAATCCCAGCTGGCAACGGGACACCACAGCCAGGACTGGGTGAGGGGATTTCCTTAGCAGTTTCTTTTCAGCACTTTCTGTCATCACAAAGTAATTTTTAACAACTGTGTTTTCTTCTCCACAAATGAGTAGAAAGCAGGTTTAAGCTGGTTGCTAACTGCATGCGAAACGTACCTGCTTTTTCCCCTGAGCCTCTGGTCTGATGCTAAAAACACATTTTCCTGGTGTGTGATGCCTTATAATAGGGAGAATTTGCCTTTAAACCAGGGACTCCAGGTTCTTTGCAGTATTTCTTCATTCTCTCCCCACTTCCACCCTTCAAGGTGGATGGCAGTCAGCAAGCCCATCTTTTTCAAGTGGGGACCCAGGTCAGACCTATGGAGAGTGGCAAGTGGTTTTCCCAAGAGGGGAGAGAAAATGTCAGCAGCATAAGTAGACACTCTTTGCATGACTCTAACCAGTTTGTAGCCTTGGGGCCACTTTCTACCAAGCACACATTCTGAGCGTCCCCACCTAGGTGGCAGATGGGCATTATCTGTCCCATTGCCAAGTCATTCTTTAGGCCACCACTTCTTGAGCCTCTGCCAGAAACCATCATTTCCACTCCCAAAGTCAGCTCTGCCCCCACCTATATCTCCTGAGGTTGAAACAGCCTTGGACATAGCTGAACTTGGGGCCTCAAGGAAGAGCAGAATTTCCTGGGATTTCCACTGTTACATCCCAGGTTTCCTCTCAGGGTCCTTAAGGACAGGACAGGAAGCTTGGGGAGGAAGCACCAAATGAACTATCAGCATGGAGATGATGAGAAGGATACCAGAAGAGTGGAGGCTGAGAGAGTCCGACTTTAAAATTATGTCTACCTCCTAACGGTACAATCAGATAACCAAAAATTTAAATCGCTAGTCAAAATACCCTATTTCTTAGTACAGAGTTCTTACTTGGCAGAAGGCTGCATATAAATGCATCCTGTCTTTCCGCTTCAGTGTTCAGAACTCAACCAAAGCCCATTTTCTATTAAATTAGGAACAAGACAGTAGAAACCAAAAGAATTAGTATGTCTCGGCTCATCTTTTGTTCCATTATTTCATATCAATTTTGAACCCCATAAAGCTTAATAGTAATCCAGTCATGAATTTGCTGCACCAACGGGGGGGGGGTAGATTTGGAGCATATGTTTTCAATTCATTTACATTTGACTCATCAAAATTGGTTGCTCTTTTTAAAGAGCTATTTGATGTGTAAGGAATTGTTTCCACCTTTTAAAATAAGGCTTTGGAGTCTTTCTCTGTTCACAACAGGAAGCTGCAGAATGCTAAGAGAAGAGGAGCTCAAATGCAGGAAGGTTCAGGGATGGTTCAAAACTTCAGAGCCATGAATTTAGAGAGGGTTCAAAAGTTGGCAAAGTGAACCCTCTCATCCCTGCCCACAAATAATAAATAACAAGCACAACATGGAAAAGGAGAAAGGGGAAAGCCATAACTTATCCTGACTCCAGCCTACAGCTCTCTCCAATAAAGCAGGAGGTCTTCGGAGAACTTAGGTCGTGCTGCCTGCAGGGAGCTAAGCTCGTCCTCTGTCGTAAATTAACTTGCTTGGGATAAGCTTTCCTCCAGGTCCAACAGACAGGCAGCTCTGCCAGACCCATCACCTAGCTCTGTGCTTCTTAAATTATCCTTCATCTGGCTGTGACATCTAAAAAGTTAGAGGGAGGATGATCACCCCCAAATCTGACCTCTCCATACTACTCTGTCGTCTATACAAACATACATACATGTGTGTGTGTGTATATATATATATACACATGTATGTATGTATGTATATGTATGTAAGGGACTGTACTATAAGAAATAGACACCAGGGCAACTGATTTGCTAACAGATCTGGGGTGGGGGAGACGAAGAGGGTAGAGCTTTCTATATAGTTCGCCAAGTAAATAGGACAGAATTTTCAAACTGGTCCACACACTAAAGATTTTTTTCGCTGCCATGTGACCTAAAGTTCATTTCCGTAGTGACAGAGCATCGTGATGCTTCTAAACTTTTGGAAGTGAAGGCTGGAAGGAAAATTGACTTTTCCATTTCATCCTTCTTTTGTCATTGACGGCTGGAAAATGCAGCACAGCTTTCCAGCCACACTCAGATGTGTACACACACACAGACGCACCGAACATCTGAGGACCTAGAATAATTGAGTAAATGGCTACAGTGCCTTGAAATGTGATCAAGCCTTGAGAGCCAAGACCAAGCCAAGAGAAATAACTCTTATCCATAAAAAGTTCCATAATAAATCAGAAAGCCCTTTCTTCCATATGTCACCTGACATGTTTAATTTGTCTGCCTTGACAGAATTGTGGCAAGCAGAGCTGACCGTTGGCACAATTAGAATGGGTCTTTGTGAAGAAGGCAGGACATCAGGCGAGGTGAAGGAGTGCACAGTAGGCATCTTATAAATTCTTCTGGGCTAGTTCTGTGTGATGGAGGAAACACAAACTAAAGACTTTACAGTTTCAAACCCGCCAAGCCCATGGTGACAGAAGCAATCATATTGAACAAGAAATTGAACTTCTCCCTTCCCTTGTTTGTTCTCCCTGGAATTCGGTCTTTGTCACAAACTCTAACAAATAACATAGACCTAGTCATTCTCGTTGCAACATTTCACTTCTGGAACACCAGATTGATACCACAGACCAAAAAACAGACTCTTCCAATGTCCGCACCTTCCAAACAAAGGGGAGCCAGTGGATTTATTAGTGTCAGGGTGATTAACCTTGGATCTGGCCATGCAATTTGTTTTGAAAGGAAGCTCATTTTACCTGGAGAGGGAACACACCTTAATTCTGCCAACAAAATGACTTTTAAACACCAACATTTTATTTATTTAGAACAAAGGGCCATGATCACTATCTGTGCGAACTAATGTTCCCTGCCCTGCACCAGCTGGAACACCCTAGTTACCGATGCTTCCACGGCCTCCAAGATGAGACTGTCGCCACTTCACATCCAAATCTCTATGTAAATTAGCTCGTTTAATCCTACCCTGTAAAGAGGAATAGTCTATCTGCACTTTTACTGATGACTATATTGGGACATGAACAGAAATCAAACCATTTTCCCAAGTTACCTAGGGCAGGTCCTAGAGTCAAGCCCACCCACCAGCGCAACTAACCGAGTGCCAAGGATTCCCTGCTAGAGACGTTTTCAACGAAATTATTGAAGGCAAATTATTGATTATTCTTCAGCTTACCACTGGTTATAGGCATAAATCTCACTTCTTTCTTCTGCTCATTTCCTTTTTTTACTGTAATACACTGAAGTATAATACACAGAAAGTGCCTATGTTTGCAGTGGCACGTGCCACAAATTTCCGTGGCACATGGAACCAGCACCAGGAATTCCAAGAAGATACAAAAACATGGCAAGGTATATGGCAAGGAGGAGGGCGACAGAAGAATTCCAAACAAATGCATGCTGTGTTTCAAAATAAGAAATAAACCCTTATCCTTGTTGGAAGAGGTCAGAGCCAGGTGAGGTGAGGAAGAGCTCAACGTGACAGCTTTTCTGTCTCACAGAATAGTTTTCAGAGTAAAACTTACCTAAAACATTATGCATTTCGCATCAGTCCTATTTATGTTCCACATGTGTGCAAGTATAAATGCCATCAAGAGGGGCAGGAAAAAAGGCTGTTTGATTACCCATGGGCTCCAGTCTCCTCTCTGGCTCCTGATCGTCTAGTATTGAAAGAGTGTTTTTCTATTTGGAGGTTTTTTCCCCTACAATAGAAAAGGTATAGTTGTTTTTTGGTTTTGTTTTTGTTTTTTTTTCTGCCCAATTCAAAATTTAATTCCTCTTATCTACTATGGACTTCATCAGCCAAGTCAAAGCCTATATTTGACCTAACTTTTTAGGTAGGATAGATCCAGGCATTGGTTTCCATGCCACATTTCTTTATATTTTTGCTCAACTTGAAATATCTTTTACCCATTTAATTTAGAAAGACTCAAAAGTTCTCTGCAATGTAAATAAAAAATAGTTTAAAGCAGAGATTCTGAAAAGCTAGAAACCTTGGAAAATAAAAAGCTTGAGAACTTGTACAGATGAGAACTTGTACAGATATCCCTTTTTTTCCAGCCAAAAGGATGAATTTACTGCAACAGCTACTTATCTTATGAAATATTTAAGCAAGTTATCAAAGGTAAAAGGAAAAGATAAAGAATAAAAACATATTTCAAGTAATATTAAAAGTGACAAGCATGTAATATTAATTTGAATAACAAATTGACTAGATAAAGGGTTGACCCAGTTGAGGCTCCCAACAGTTATCAAATAGATTGAGGTCTGATAGTTTGATCAGTTGCATTATACTTTGATTTAGGAAGATGCAAAAGGGATCTTGCTTGGTTCCTCTCTCTCTCTCTCTCCCCCTCCCCCCCCAGCTTGTTTCCCACAATAATTAATAACTGGAACAGAGTCAAGTTGTGCTAATGTGCAACTCTTTCGAAGCCAAAATGTGTCTTCTGGTCACCTTGTCTTTGCCTCTTACCATCAGCTAAAGGCTCTCATTTAAGTGCTAGGACTTCTTAACAATAGGCCGAAGTGTACAGCAATTTCAAGATTTCAGGTAGGATGTACAATCTCATAAGACATAATAAATTTTCAGTTAAGGAAACAGTTCAACGTTCCACAGGGGAAACAGATTGGGCTAAAACAAAGGACAGTTCTGATGACATTGTGCTGTGACAATGGTGATGTTCATTTTTTTCTGGCATGCGTTCTGGGTGTCTCTCTTTTTTTTTTCAATTGTCATTAATGACAGAGGAAGCATGCTCAGACTAACTGACCAGCCGAATCAAATACACTGTTAGTGAGTGACCAGCAGACCCATGACATGTGTGAATAATTATGGCTTTCACTAGGATCCACAATAACCCAATGCACAGTCTTGTTAATCTGTGTGACGTGAGGGCAGAGTGAACATAACTGCTTCCTCCTGAAGACTGTCTGCAAGTAGCCTCCTCGTGTTGCCTGCCCAGGGAATCAAGACTCTTAGCCTCTCGGACGTGGGGA